>NC_048221.1:105282399-105314221 GCF_002007445.2 Ailuropoda melanoleuca
GCCCCCCCCCCCCGTCCTCTGACTAGGACAATGGTGACAGCTGGAATAGGGTGTCTCTGGCACTCGCCAAGAGAGAGGAGAAACAGGAGAGTTAGGACAGGGAGGTTTGGAGAGCTTTGTTTTCAGAGGAACCAAGGGTATGTGGCCTGGAAACACCTGAGATATTTGAGGGTTGTAGGAGGGATATTCTGTAGAGAGGGTAACAGTCTGTGGAGAACATTTCCTGTGTAACTGCCAACCCCTGTCTGCCAACCACGCTGCTGCTCCCCCGCTCCACGGCACACCCTCAGCCCTGCAGACCCCAGGCAGGGCTGGGAAGTACCCCTCTCACCTACCCTTCCTCTCTACACTCTTGCTCCCCACGAGCCTGGCAACTCCTCACACCCTTGCTGGTGGCATGTCTCCATCCCTCTGGCTGGGCCCCCAGCCTGGAGTTTTCTCATGGCCATCCATACCAGTCTACCACGTATAAAGAAATAATTCTTCTCCTCCTCCCCCTCCTTCTTCTTTTTTTTAAGAGTTTATTTATTAATTTGACACAGGAGAGAGAGAGAGCACAAGCAGGGGGAGCAGCAGGCAGAGGGAGAAGCAGACGCCCCTTGGAGCAGGGAAATCATGACCTGAGCCGAAGGCAGACGCCTAACCGACTGAGCTACCCAGGCGCCTCTAGAGAAATTATTCTGAAGCCCCCCCTGGTGTCCCCCCTTGGCTCAGAAGTTGATACTAGGTCTTGTTCCAGTCTTCCATCCAAGCGAGTGTCCTCTTCTGGACTTTCACTGTGTGTGTTCTCTGGCCCCACCTTGCCCCTCCCCCCTCCCCCTCTGCCTGGTGTGTCTCTGCGGGAGTGCCCCAGCTCCACCCCATCCTGCAAGGGCTCATCCATTCGGGCCACCTCAGCACACAGGAATCCGCTCTCTGAGGGGGGCTCCAGCACTCGGTGTTTTACCTCACAGCACAACCCTCCACTCTTGCCTAATGGTGTCATGTATGTCTTTCCCCAGCCTATAGTGAGCTTCTTTTTTTTTTTTTTTAAGATTTTATTTATTTATTTGACAGAGATAGAGACAGCCAGCGAGAGAGGGAACACAAGCAGGGGGAGTGGGAGAGGAAGAAGCAGGCTCATAGCGGAGGAGCCTGATGTGGGGCTCGATCCCACAACGCCGGGATCACGCCCTGAGCCGAAGGCAGACGCTTTAACCGCTATGCCACCCAGGCGCCCCTATAGTGAGCTTCTTAAGAGTGGGCACAATTCATTCAGAAATGTTTGTCCTGGTGTCCAGTGTGTGCCAGGCACTATGCTGAGTTCACCACAGGTGGCGGGAGTGTGGCCCTGTCCCCTGGTCCCTTACCTCCGTCCACATCCTGTAGTTCTTTATTTCTCTCCATGCCACCAGAGACCTCTGCATATAGTGTCCTTTGCCCTCTGGTTCAGGGAGGGCCCAGGAGGGCCAGGGAGTTAAGCCTGAGGCCTCTGTGTCCCCTGGAGCAAATGCGTTCATTTCGGTCTGGTCCTACCTTGGCGTGGGACGGGCCTGGCTTCGCAGCGGGAAGCACAGCCAGCTCTCCTGGAGAATGGGACCCAATGCCATCCCATGTTGGAGCATCAGAGAACAATAGCTGGAGTTTTCATAGTGGGAAACATAATATTCAGCATGCCAGCAACCTCTAGCCATGACTGTCGTTTTGAATCTTTGCCCATTCTCAGGTTTTGGCCTTGGACTATTATGAAGGTTGGGATGCCTGGGGCTGTGTTGAACATGGGCCGTGTGGGTTTGTCGACTGTCGTAGTAGAAAGAATAGTGGTGATGATGGCTGACTGAGGAAAAGGTACAGATGAGAGCAGCCTCCCTGCTCTCTGCATTATTGCTCCTTGGTCCCCAGTCACTGCTCCCCGAGCCTGTGAGTGCACCCCTCTGGCATGGTTTGCCTGCCCCCTCTCCAAGCAGGTTGCTTTTCCAGCTCATGGGTAAATATTGACCTACTTGGGTTTCAGATGCCTGCCCCTCTAAACTCCTGCTGGGCTGGATAAACACACTGGGATAACATCTCTTGAAAATAAGAGTTGCTTTTGGAGAGGCTATAATGTGATGGACCCACTCACTGAGTCCTTGTAATGGGCAGCACTGTGCTGGGCACCCCCCCCCCCCCCCCCCCCCCCCCCCCCCCCCCCGGCCCGCCCTCCCTCTGGGGCTTGTGGTCCAGTTGGGGAGATAGGACTCAGATACTGGGAATGCTTGGAGGCTGTGTGCAAGGCAGCTGCAAGGATCCTGAATGTGAATTCTCGCCTGAGTAGGAGTGGCCCTCTGTGACCACCAGATCTTTCCCCTTTCTCTGGTTTTAAGTGGAATTCAGTCAAGTGCCAAAACGTCTGCTCCAGACAATGCGCGATGTGGTCTGGCAGGACGGGGGCTTGGCCAGTGCTCTGTGGGGAGGAGATGAGAACAGGGATGGGCTGCAGGGACTAGGCTGGGAGGAGGGAGCTGCTGTGGTTTGTGAATCTGCTCCTTGACCTGTCCCTGGACCTGCTCCTGGACTTCAGCTCTTACGGGGGCCTCCTCCCTGGGTGTCTCTCAGTTGCATGTGTCCAAAGCCGAGTCCCTTTCTTGCTTGTAAAGCATATTTTCTTCCTCCCCACTGTTCTCTCAGCACTCCCCCGCCCCATGCTTGGACCCTGCACCTCCCTTCTTAGTCCTCTGAAATGAGCTGGGTTCTTTTGTCAGGTGTTTGCTGCTTGAGCTGAGGGGTCTAAGACTCGGTCTTGTCTCTGTGATTCGGACCCCAGTGAAGATCCTGGGTAGCTGGAAGGCTGAGGCCAGAGGCCAAGGAGGCTGAGGTTTCCAGGCAGACAAGGAATCAATTTTGAGCACTGATGTGGGAGCACGGTCATGCCAGGAGGCAGAACTGGCCCGACCAGTTAGAGGGAGGTCTGACCTTTCCAATTTGTTTCTGTGTGTGTGTGTCTGTGGGGTTAGGCAGAGGTTAGGATGTGTAGTGGTCCAAAATTACCTTTCTAGTTCTTTGGGGTGGATCTCCTCCCTGTCTGGCTTCTAGCCATGTAGCTTGGTTCCCTGTTCTTTGTTGCTTCTTTAGGCCCCTGGGAAGCCATAGGGCCCATGCACATTGGGTAGAGGCCATCCTAGGGCAGGTGAGCGAAGTATCTGCTTTGTGGGAGGATGAGATCCTGGGAAGTTTCCATCCTGGGGCATCTTAGAGGAAGCTGAGGTGCTGTGGCCAAGGCTGACCTAGGACCTGCTTTGATGGGCAAGGAGAGGAACCTGTGAGATCTGAGGCAAGCCAGACACACTCAGGAGACTGGTCCTTCACTCTATACATATCATACCCTTACCTGAAAGATGCTATTCCCCCTCCCCATACACCCCTCACACACATAGTGGGGGCCAGGAGGCTGCTAGGTCTCAGGATCAGATGACGGCCGGCTGGGGGCCTCATGCAGTTCTGACCTTGGACTTGGTGCCCAGGCAGGGACAGAGTTGGAACGGTGCCAGCGGCAGGCGGATGAGGTGACAGAAATCATGCTCGACAACTTCGGCAAGGTCCTGGAGCGCGATGGGAAACTGGCGGAGCTGGAGCAGCGTTCGGACCAACTGCTGGACATGGTGTGAGGCTGGGGAAGCAGGGATGGGGTGGGAGAGGCCATGGGGAGTCCTCAGAGAGAGTTCTCAGGCTGTGCTCAGGGTCTCCAGGCCCTTGGTGGGGCCTAAGGCTTGCTTGAGGGCCGGCATGGGGCCTATAGGTTTGTTGAGGTGCCTGTAGCCTAGATAAGCTCCAGGTAGGCCTCATGAAGTAAAAAGTCCTTGGGTCGAAGCTGTGGACCTTCCTAAAGGTTGAGGGCTGCTATTGTTAACTGGGCCCGAGCCTGTAGGGGTGCGAGTCAAGGGCTACACCAGTGTCTGAGACCAGAATGAGGCTGGGAGGGCCCAGGCGGGCTATATGGAGAAGGAGAGCAGACAGGCTGGAAAGATGCAGGAGATTAGGCCTTGCTCGGGGGGAGGGTTGGGAGAACCTGGCCCTGGGGCTCCAGGGAAACCACTAACTCCCACCCTGTGTCTGGGGATGTCCACAGAGCTCAGCCTTCAGCAAGACAACCAAGACCCTGGCTCAGAAGAAGCGCTGGGAGAACATGCGTTGCTGGATCTACTTGGGGCTGGTGGTGGGCGCCGGCCTACTCATCCTCCTGATTGTGCTGCTGGCCATCTTTCTCCCACAGAGCAGTGGGGGCAGCAGTGCCCCACAGGCCGAGGGTGCTGCCTCAGGGTCCAGGAACTGACCCAGCTGGGCCTGGAGGACAGGCCAAGTGGCCGCACTGGCTGGTCCTGGTGTCCAGAGAACCCTGGCATTTGCTTCCATCTGAGCCACCCGACTGAGCACTGAAGAGCGACCCTGATGTGTGCACCTTTGCATCTCCTATCACGCCACAGACTGGCCCGGGCAGGCCAGCCCCACCTGGAGATCAGTAAAAGCTGCTGTTTGGTTAAAAGCTGGTGTGTGTGCATATGTGTGTGTCTATGTGTGTGTGCGTACGCATGCATGTGTGTGTGTGTGTGTGTGTGAAGCTCTCCAAGTTGGTTCATCCTGCTCTGCCTCCACTCCTGGGGGTTGCTTAAAAAGTTGGTAGAAGGACTTCACCCCTGGGAAGTGGCCCCTTTCCTCTTCCTTCTGTATTTGATCCAACCCTACCCAGACAGATCCTGGGGTACAGGTGCAAAGACAGAGTGGCTCCCAAACCAGACCCTTCAACCAGGGCCCTCTGAGCCTGTTTCCCTCAGAATTAACTCTATTCTTTTTCTGATGTCTTGAGGATGCTCAGAATAGGACTCCAGAAGAGGAAAGCACCTTAAAGGTGTTTCTATCTCACAAGGCTCTCACTTTTTTTTTTTAAGATTTTATTTATTTATTTGAGGGAGAGCGAAAGAGTGAGAGAGCAAGCGCAAGCAGGGGGGAGGGGCAGAGGGAGAAGGAGAAGCAGGCTCCCCGCTGAGCAGGGAGCCCAGTGTGGGCCTCAATCCTACGACCCTGGGATAATGACTTGAGCTGAAGGCAGACGCTTAACCATGACTGAGCCACCCAGGCGTCCCAAGGCTCTCATTTTTGAATAGACTTTTCTCTCTCTGAACACTCTGTCCTCAATTTCTCTCCGATGTTCTTCCTCAAGCTTTACACCTGAGTACAGATGAGGCAGATAGCAGTGAAAATGGGAAAGGCTTCTTCGGTGCTGTAATGTATCGTCACAAAGGATAGCCTAGAGTTTGCCCTGTAGGAAAGAATTTGGCCTTTTCAAAGCTCCAGGGCCACACAGGGCTAAGCTGGCAGGGCCTCAGGGTCACAGGAAAGATGATTGGGTAAAGGCCTCGGAAGAAGGAAAGAAAGCCCTACCAGGACTGCGGAATCTGGGCAGTCTTTGCCTGGCCTACTTGACTGCACTTCAAACTCAAGTGTGGGTGGAAGGGGCATTCAGGGTCAAGTGTGTAACCGAAGCAGCTCCTTGTTAGGTAAAGTGGGGGCTACTGACAGAGAAACAAGAACAAAGCTGAGAGTTGCGTGGAGCTTTATCTCTCACAGAGCTTGTTACTTCTACTGGGCTCATTACCCTCTTCTTTTCAGAAAGATGGAGAAAAAAACTTGGCCCTGTAGTTGGTCAGCAACACCACTTCAAGTCCATGTGAATTTGGGCAAGCCACTTCTGAGACTTGGGTTTTACATACGTAAAAAGGGACATACTTAACTCCCAGAACAATTGTGAGGATTATTTATATTGTGTGTAAAACATCCATCCATGTAATGGTTCTAGGTGCCAAATACATGGTAGCTATCATCCAAATCATTTAGTGCGGTTCTCAAACCTGCCTCACATTAGAATCATCTGTAGAACTTCTGAAAATACCACCCCCCCCAGGCCTAGATCAGTGAGTACCAGAACGAAGATTTAAGTCCGAGTCTGAGGAATTCCTGGGCACCACACGTTGGCCACTGGCCTACACAGCTTCCTTATGGGGCCCAGATCAGATCAATCACTCTGAGGGTAAGTATCTGACACAGGGTTATTTTCCCCTAAAGCTGCAACCCCTCGTTCTCTCTCCAGGATAGTCATGAGTAGTCAGGGATGCAAACCGCTTACTGAATTCAAGCCACTAATTTCATAGAAGCTAGGGGGGGAGGCTGCGCAACGGGCTGAAGGTCACACACGTAGTTCCATGTGCGGGTCAGGCCCCAGATTCCCCAGCAGGGAGCTTCCCGCTCTAGGTGGCGGAGTTTTGCCCCACCCTTTATTGCGCCTAACACAGAAGAGATGAGCAGGAAATTTTTGTTTTGCGGGTCAGAGGAGAATCGAGAGCCAACTCCTGAACCCCCTGGAGTGCAGCAGGTGCAGAAGTACCCGGCGGGCACGGGGCAGAGCAGCGGGAAACGCCGTGACTCCAGGTTCGCAGTACCCTGAGCCCCTGCGCCAGCACCTCGCTCTCTGGAGGGCCTCTAGCACCTGCACGTCCTAGGCCCTCTGAGCCACATAACGGACTGACACGACCCCTACAGCCCCCACACACCTGGCTTTCCAGGGCGCTGTGGACGGAAACCACACCTCACTCCCAGATCGCCCTCCCTAGGTTCGGAGTCCAAAACAGATGTTTGTCTGACCGGCCCCAGCCCCTGCCATTGGCTTTAGCCTTTGGTCACCTGATTTATTCGAGCCAACGAGAGGCAGCAGAATTAATACTTCCGCTTCCAATACCCCTAACGAGCCTCTGTGCCCGCCTTCCAGACGCTCTGATTGGTCTTCCTCTCTCAGGCCCGCAGCTTATTGGCCAGCGTCGCGGGGCCGTAATCCAGCGGAGTGCGAGGGTTGTGTCAGATAGCCCGGCTGCCATGGCGTCGTATTTCGATGAACATGACTGTGAGCCGTTGGATTCCGAGCAGGAAGCCCGAACCAATATGCTGCTGGAGCTCGCAAGGTGGGCGCTGGGTGGTGGGAGGTGGGGGCCCAGGTGGCAGGTTCCTGGGCTGGGGCTGGGGGGAGAAGGTGGATTATATGGGGCAGAGATTCTGGGGAGGACGGATGAATAATCTGGAGAGTCTATGGCCATACCACCCTGAACGGGCCAGATCTCGTCTGAATAATCTGGAGAGTTAGTCCAGAGACGAGATTCGAGGAAGGTCAGTAATTTGGATCATCCGTGGTTAGGGGGCAAGGGGATTGTGGGAAAGACTGGAGCTGGCGAATAGGGGGGAGTCCCCAGCGGGAGGGCACCCGGTTCTGGCAGGTACGGGAGAAAACGAGTTGTGGGGACAGGGGAGGGGCCTTGTGGGTGTGAATAGGTACATTCGTTAGGAACAAGCACGGAAGTCCGTACTGCCACTTGGAATCTGGCTTTACCAGGTCATTTCTACATGGCCTGAGTAACTTCGCTGGGCCTGTTGCCTCACGTGTAAAATGGGACTAAACAGCTTGCATGCTTGGGGTTGTCTTATAGCAACTGTAAACCATTTCCCACTGTGCTTTTTATCTACTTTTGCAGGGTAGCTGTTAGTACCAGCTGTTCAGGGTATTTATCTGTTAATGCCTAGTGGATTGTGGGGGGCAAAGAAAAAGTATGGTTTTCTTTGGTTCTGAACATGGTCGTTCTTCCCAGGTCACTTTTCAACAGGATGGACTTTGAAGACTTGGGGTTGGTAGTAGACTGGGATCACCACTTGCCTCCACCTGCTGCCAAGACTGTGGTTGAGAACCTTCCCAGGACAGTCATCAGGGGCTCTCAGGCTGGTAAGAACACTAGTTCTTTCTGCTGTTTGGGGCAGGCTTGCCAGACCCACCACCTCCCAACCTAGAGTGGTCTAGCCCTTCAATTTTCCAGGTCAGGTTGGGGCAAGAATGTCCTTCAGGAGTGGGAGCCGGGAGGTAGGGCCTGTAGCAACTCTCCTGATTAGCACTCCCTCCTAAAGAGCTCAAGTGCCCCGTGTGTCTTTTGGAATTTGAGGAGGAGGAGACTGCCATTGAGATGCCTTGCCATCATCTCTTCCATTCCAACTGCATTCTACCCTGGCTAAGCAAGGTACTGCTTCCTTTCTCTCAGCCCTCACCCTGCCCTGGGCCCAGTTCTCAAGCCTCTTTCTGTTTATGGACTTTTACGGGATCAGAGAAGGGAGAGGGGTAGAGGTGGGAACTGGGAGCAGGGGACAGATGATAGGTTATGAAGACCTGACCTGGGCCAGAACACTGCCCTCCTTTTCTCAGACAAACTCCTGCCCCCTTTGCCGCCACGAGCTGCCCACTGATGATGGTGCTTATGAGGAGCACAGACGAGATAAGGTAGGGCTGGTGGCAAGTGGAGAGGTCGGGTGGTAATGGGGACCCCCAAGTCCCTGTCCTCAGCGTTCTCATTCCGTATGTTAGCAGGCCTGGGGAGGCCTCAGGGTCGCTGGCTCTGGTCGTCTTCCTGGTGACTTTCGCAAGGCACAAGAGCCCTGGCAGTGTACATGCTAGGGCCTGAAAACAGTGATAGGCAGCCCCGTGATAGCTGTCCCATCGCTCCACCCACAGGCCTTCAGGTATGGCCCATGCCCAGTGCGCCCTCTTTCCTTCAGGCTCGCAAGCAGCAGCAAAAGCACCGACTTGAGAACCTCCACGGAGCCATGTACACATGAGGTGCCCGGGGCTGAGCACCTGTCCTCCACAGCATCTTCCTCTCGCACCTCAATCCTCATTAAAGATTTCTTTACCCACCCTGCACTGCATTGCTCACAGGCCTGGGCAGGGGCTCTGCACCCTCCATAAGGTCCCTACTGCTATCAGGGAAGGTGGGCCTGAACCACAGAAAGCACCAGACTGCATGTCCCTTCCTGCTATGCCTTTTGGCCTGAGAGCAGTGGAGCCCAGGTCAGGAACCTGGCCACTGGACCAGTCAGTGCTTGGGCCTATGTGCTCATTGTTGGAAAGCAAAATATGTCAGGGTCTGGCATTCAATGGCTACTTACAGATGGTAAAGAAAAATTAGCCTACATCTCTCTCCCCTGCAATTTTTAGTCAACCTTGGAATCCCACAAGTTTTCTTTAGCTTCACTGTGAAAATTGCTTCTAGCATTTTAAAATTGCTCTGTGGATGATTCCCCCCCCCGCCCCATATCCCTTACTAAGGAAGCAAACTTCAAACCACACTCTGAGTGGGGGAAGGATCACATCAGTTCTTCAGACTGTTGAAAGGCCTAGAGAGGGTTTCAAGCCCTTGAGGGGTACTTGGATAGCACCAGGCATCCTTTACTCTTGGCAGCCCTACTGAAAGAGCATGGGGCACTCAGGACTCTCCCTGAGGGCAGGGGTTTCCTCCCATCCTTTGGCTTTCAAAGCCGTCCTGGCTTAGGCCCTCCCTTGATTCTTTAGAACAGACTACAAACATGCAAATTAGAATTCTTTTAATAGATTAAAAAAAAAAAGTACTAAAATACCCATGTGGTTCTGCTGTATTATTTGCCCAAAAGAAAGTAAGGGGCAGAGTGAAGAATCCCAGTGCAGCTCCGTGGGCCCAAAAGTGGGCCTTCCCACAGACTAAGGAGTGCTCCCCGTTCCACGCCCCGACTTCTGTCCCTCTTGCTATTCCCAGCCCCCAATTCCTGCAGCAGGAAAACCCCAGTGGTGTGGCCTTGGTACTGGGGAGTAGAAGGCACCTGAAGGGCTGGCTGGGCGAGTGAGGATATGTGACCTTTAAACATAAAAACAACACTGCGGAGTTGGGGAGTAGCTTGTGTGCGGCCCAGGCAGCTGCCAGGCCTGCTCCGCTACGGCACAGGTGGGTGTGGGATGGCCATTCCTCCAGCAGCAAGGAAGCCTATATCCCAGCAGAATACTTTCTCAAAATCGTTTTTGGTACAAAATAAATGCAAAGTTATGAGGTGGGGAGCTGCTGAGGCTGGGCCAGCCACCCTCCCCAGACCTCAGATCATGGCGATGCTTTCGGGAGCACAGTTGAGGTGAGTGGAGGTGCTACTGCTCCCGGAGGATTTGCAGGCCCTGCCAGGGGCAGGCTGCAGTGCAGCCACCAGTGTCTCTGAGGAGACTGCCCCAAACTCATAGCTGAAGGTGCCGTAGAAAATGAGGATGTCAATCACAAACACCCACTCGCACAGTGCTGCCCCGTGCTGCAGCTGAGAGCTCTCGTGCATAAAGAAGACACCGCCTGGAATGCGGCTAAGGAAGTGTTCAGTAGGACATGTGCGAGCTGGTGACACTCTTATCTCCCCAGATCGTTAGCTAAGCTGGGGCAAAGAGCCAGGTCTTACCACCTGGAGGGGAAGAAGGAAACCGCACTGGGCAGTATTTTCTGGATATACGTATGCCGGGCTCTCCCCCACCCTCCACCTCACCCCCACCCCCTGGGTCTTGGGTGGGGAAAGGCTGGGATAGAGCAGGAGTTCCTGGCTGCCCTGTCCTGGAAGGATACTGAGAATTAGGGTGACAAAGGCGATGGCTGCCAGTACAATCCGCAGGTAGGCCATAGCCAGGTCTTGGGGGGCAGTGGCCCCATGGTAGGAGAGGGCACAGTGCAGGCAGACGAAGAGCAGTCCAGCGGGGAAGGCCACACCAGTTCCAATATAGTGCAGAGACTTTGCATGATCCACCTGGGCTCAGAAAAGGGCTGATCTGTGAAGCAGCCCTACCTCCACCACCCCTCTTTCCCCCTCTCTCCCCCTTCCCTCCCAGCCCCTCCTCTCCCCACCCTCAGCCTTCAAGGGGTATCTCTGCAACTGGGGTCAGCCTTCAGGGGACTGAGGGCACCTGCAGACAACCAGCCCCGTTAGTAAAACTTCAAGAGGCAGGCAGGTGGGCACACCTGGAAGTTGCCGACTACCACGAGGCCCGCAGCATTGGTGCAGCCCGTGATGAGTGTCGTGGTGTTAACCCAGGAATGACGACTCTGCTCCAGGAGCTTCCCATAGAGCAGCAGGCAGATCAGGACCACTGGGGGAAGAGAGCAGAGGTGGGGCCGGCACTGGTGCCCTCCTCCCACCAACTCCCCACCCCCACCCGCGCCAGACACTCTGAGGGCTGAAAGGGAATAGAAGGGCAGGTAGTGAACTGGGTTTCCTCAGGCTCTGGCCAGCAGGGTGGCTGTGTGGGAGCCTTTGGGCCTTGTTAAGGGAACAGGAGAGAAGTGGCCACTCTTGCTTTAGCCCTTGGTGGGGTGGGCTACACTGAACAAGGGTTTCCTGGGCCTTTCTGGGAGGGGGGGTAGAGGAGTGGGTTCGACTGGGCTGGCTAGGGGGGCTGAGGGCACAACTCACCCATGAAAGCACCCATGTTGCCAATGAGGCTGAAGAGGCAGCTCTCTGGGGGATATGTGCCACATTTGCTGGGGGTGGGGGGCAAGGACAGAGTGAGAGAGGGGCAGGAGCACTAGCACCCCCATTCTGGCCCATCTGTCTCTTGCTTTATCTGTGCTTGTTCCTTAGCAGGCAAGCCACTGATTTATGAGAAGTGCCAGTTGTGTATCACAAACAACCAGCCCCAGGCTGGGCCCTCCCCCAAAGCAGAGCTCATGTGTGTGATGGGTATGGGAGTGCCCAGGATTGCTTGGCAGAGCCCGAGACTCCTTGGACTCCCTGAGATTGTCAAGGCCTGCAGCCAGTCTGGCTCCCCTTGAGCCAGAACTGGGGCTGGGCAATCAGGGCTTGAGCTTCCGTCCAGGTGCCTCCACTTCCTAGCTGTGTGACCTGGACGGATGACATACCTCAGTCTGTTTTCTTGCCTACAGTGAAAACAATAGCTGCCCCGGGGCTGGTAGGAGTCAATGGCGCTATGCATGTAGAGCATTCAGCACAGTGCTGGGCACATAGTGACTGGCACGGAGGATTGTTAGTAAATAATCCAAATACACTCCTGATTCCTGAGACTGAGGGATAGGTCTTTGTCTGAGGGGCTTGGGTCTCCCTGACCTGCCCGGTTTCCAGGCTTTACCTGATGAGGGGGACATCGTCCAGGGTGCAGCAGGTCTTGGGGCCCCCTTGTTCAATGGGGTCAGGAGAGCAGGATTCGTTGTAGGACCTGGTAGGCAGGACAGAGAGTAGCCTGGGGAAAAGGGGTTCCCCCAGGTTCTCGGGCTGTAGCCTCAGGCCCTCTCAGAGACCACCCTTCCAGACTTCCCTTCGCAGGGACAGAAGAGACCACTTCCCAGAACTGGCCTGAGACAGAAGCCAAAGGGTTGAAGGGATGGTGGGAAACAGGTAGATGGGCATGAAGCCATGCCTGGGGAGGGGCAGGCGTCAGATAAGAGCAGTGAGGCCCAGGGTCTCCGTCTGGCTGGCAGCTGCCCCGACCCAAGAGGGAAGAGAGATGAAGGGAGCTTTAGAGGGAGGCTGTCTGCGGAGTGCGCCATACCAGTTCTCCACAGGGCATGCGTGGCGGTTCGTCACGGCCATGGCATACCTGCGGGAGCAGAACTGTCACCCCACACTCATGGCCCTCCCAGCCCAGCTTTCCCCCATGGACTCTTTCTCTTGATTCTGGCCCCATTCAGCCTTTGTTCTTGTTGGGGACTCAAGTTGAGGTGGCTCTGAAGCTTGATAGCACACGAGAACCCACAGCATGGCCCCAAGCTCAAGGACATCTGGAAGTGGCCCTGGCTAAAAGGTCTGTCAGGGTCACCCTACTGGACAGCAGTGATGCCAGCCTGTCTGAAGGGGCTGTGTGCCCAGGCACCAGGCCAGGCTTTGGAGATAGCTAGAGTGATCCTGGGTACCACTCTGGAGCCCCCAGCAGGACGAGGGACTCTGTGTGTGCCACTGAGCTCCTGTTGGGTCCTGGCTGGGCCCTAGCCCTCCTCAGCCTCTTCTCATTTTGTCCCTTACTTGCCCTCCCCCTCCCCTCTTTACTCACACAGTCCATAGGCCTGTGATGGAGAATGCTGACAAGCTGACAGGAAGGAGGATCCAGGCGGTCATGAGGGAGGGGAGCCAGGATGGTGGTGGTGTGGGGGGAAGGACTAGAGGTAGGTGGGAAAGAGGGGGCCGGCCCAGCTACCTTAAGATACTTTGCCAAAACCATCAGCGGCCCAGGCCTGGTGGAGAGAGACAGGTCAAAGTCCAGGGTCCAGTGACTGGCCGAAGCCGGTGGGGGGAGAAGGTGGTCAACACCCGATTCACAGCGCCCGCATGTGGGGCTGAGCCCACGCCAGAACGTGGACAACCTTCTGGTCTCCACCGTGGGTCTCCGCGTGCCACCAGAATGCCACCCGTGCGCCCAGACACTCAGGCGGGGCCGTAACATCTGGGGAGGTAGTCCCGCTCCCACGCCGGAGGGCCCGGGCTGGGGGAGGGGCTGCAGTCCGGGCCGTCCAGGGGGCCGCGCGGAGGAGAGCCTGCGGGCGGGTGCGGGCCCCGGGAGAGCGGCGGCCACGCGCAGGCAACCACCTGACCGCGGGCGCCCGGGGATGAGGCGAGTTCCCGCAGGAAGCCCGGCCCCCGCCCGCGTGGGCGCACGGAGCCCCCCGGGAGCCGGGGACGTGAGCCTCCCCATTGGATCCCCCGAGGGCCAGGGACGCGAAGGGGCCCAGTACGCACCTCCCCGGAGCGCCCCGCCGCCGCCGCTGCCGCACCCCGCTTGGCCCCGCGTGCCGCTGTTTCTGGCTGCGGCCCTTGGAGCAGCCCTGGAAGGTTTAAAGGGCCCGAGCGGCCCCCCCCGGCGCCCCAGCCGCGCCGCGCCGCCCGCCGGGACGTGGAGTCCGCGCCGCCCCTGTCCCCGCGCCGGCGCCGGGAAGGAGACTACAACTCCCGAGCCCCCGCTCCAGAGCGGCGGTGGAAGCGTGGGCGGCGCCTCGCCTTCGGGGGGCCTGAGCGCCGAGGGCTGTGGCGTGGGACTCGGGCGGAGGCTCCGACTGCGAGATGCCCATAGTCCCCCGTTGTTTTTGCGCCGCTCTGATTGGCATCGCGCACAAGGCTGGAGGAAGCCTTGCCGCTGGGCACATTTTTGCAGCCCCGACCCGTCGACAGTGAGAGTTGGGGGAACATCCCTCAAGGCGGTGCCCCGTGCCTGCTTCAGTCCTAGGGCAGTCGGGTCCGCGAAGAAGGGCGCACAAAGCCTTGGGGGTTAAGTTCAAGCGCCCTGGATTTGGCTTATGCTTCCTTCGGCTCAGCAAACTCTGGAGGAGGACTACTTACCTCAGATACTTTTTATTTTCAAGGGTCCAAGTACACAGAATATTGTCCAGAAGTCAGTGTCCAAAACATTTTTCCTGGCTGATGAACACTTAACTTGAAACAAGGCTACAGAGTCCAATGGATACCCATGGTCACACATGGCTAGGTATTGGTAAGCAAGAGATAAGGGGCAGACTGGAGACCCAGAACAATTTGGGAAGAGGAAACAGGATAGTGCGGGAATAAATTCACCAAAATGTACAGGCCAAGGGTGTCTTCTTGGACCTTCTTTTCATGATTAAAAGGGTGTGAATACTTTTCACATATGAGAAGTGTGTTCAGCACTCTAAGAAGCCTGGCAGGTGCTAGCACCCCTGTGAGACAGCACCAGAGCTGACCCATCATTACCTGAGGGGAACATGGGCCCAGGTTGCCAGAAGCAGGGGAAGCTTAGGTCTGGCAGCATTGGTGAGTCAAAGGTAATGTGCAGAAACAGGGGGCCCTGTATTGTGAGGAGAAAATGGAGCAGATAAACTGCACAAGGGCTTGAAGGAGCAACCTTTTTTGGACCCAATGGAAGGTAAAAATGGAAACTGGAAATCTGCTGGAGAGCCCTTTTCCCAATTGCATCAGGACACAGTTAAAGCAGGTTCAAGAAGTATGGCTGAGCAGGGGTGCGTGGGTGGCTCAGTTGGTTAAGCATCTGCCTTCGGCTCAGGTCATCCCCCCAGGTCCTGATCCTAAGGTCCTGGGATTGTCCTTGCTCAGCGGGGCCGCCCGCTTCTCCCTGCTTGTTCCCTCTATCTCTGTCAAATAAAATCTAAAAAAAAAATATGGCTGTGCAGAGTGATTACTGTACAGTACCTGGCTGGATGGATCAGTGGGGTATAAAATCCAGTCCACTTTTTGCCGGTCATGCCTTGTGCCCAAGACACAGAAGTATCGCTTTCTAATTCATAGAGAAGCACCGTCTTTCTGCCCAGGTGTGTTCCCATTTGGAACAGGCACCTTTTTCTCACCTGCCCAATGGCGCTGTGAACCCTCAGCATTTCCTACTTCACTGGGAGCTTTGCAAGTCTTAGTCAACACTTAACTATATTCTGCTGAGCTCGGTTTGAGTTCCTGTCCAACTGTTACCATGGGGAAGACCTGAGTGGCTACTTAGGTCCTAAACTGGCTATTCTAACATAAAGTGGGGTAAGACGGGCACTCCAGAACTGTGACAGAGAGGCAAATTTTGGCTTAATAGGATAATCTCAGCAGTCCCTAAAGTAGAATTACCCCAAGATAGAACTCCCTATGACAGAAGGGCTCTTCATGGGTAATTAGTAGGGTGGAGTCACTTATCAGATAAGTGGGACCAGACATCTTTAATAGTCCCTTCCAGCTCTAATGTTACGTGAGTCTAGTTGTTATGCTCCAACCAGGACGGTTCTTAAAATAGTCAAGGCAAAGCAAGAGATGAGATTTCAAGTGCTGATTCTGTGGTGCTGAATGACTTTAGGGCAGGCATTTAATCTTCACTTCCCTTACGTACACAAGTGATTTCAAAACTCTTGGCAAAAACAGTGCTGTAAAAATAGTTTATTGCTTAAAAAGAATACTGTTTTTGAAAAGTACCTCCTTCCAAGATTTTCAAATAATTTGCACACTTCATTCATTCACACAGCAGAAACATTGGAAATGAGAAAACAGAATATATGGCTTGTTATACATTTAACACAACTTAACCAGTGCAACCAACTTCTCATCGTGGAGGCTCTGAAAAGGCAAAGGAGCCATATACTCAGGTTTTTACTTCTGGTGTCACTCTTAACTACTGGAGAAATTTGGGGTGGGTGCCTGTGGCTTCTTGACCATCTGAGTCCTCAGGGATAGGATAGGAATTCAATAAGGGAGCTGAAAATGTTTCAAATAACTGTTAACATTCCATGCTGATTCTCCCAAAGGGCTCGAAGGTAGGAAAATAACCTATCCTAATTCCTCTCTCTATATGCAAAGGTCTCACTTATGCTTGTGAACCAGATGGGAATCCACTACCCCACTATCCATGCATCCTGGCAAATACACAGCAGGTTGGATACTCACTACCTCAGAGGGTTTCTTCCAGCCCCATGGGCTAATCTCTTGTTGGCAGTGCCCCTCAGAGCGGACCATGGAGGTGAAATGCCCCTTTCAGAGGCTCATCCACAGGGAGAAGCATTTGTTACTGCCCACGTTGGTCGTACTGACTGGCCAAGTGCCACAGACTCCTACTCTCGGTACAAAAAGCTTTACATTCTTTTTTTTCCTTCTTGCATTACATTCTTCAAAGATTTCTAGGCTTGTTGACTGGCTAGAACTCAAACTTCAGTGTTTACTCTTACACAGCCCAAAGCCCCTAAACCCCCCGATTCCTTCTATTTATAGTATCACCTATGGGGGCCCAGGAAACAGAAAGCCTTAAGACCCAAGGCCTCCCCTCAGTAAAGGAAGAACATTCATGGGCACGAGATAGGTCTATGAGACTACCAGACTCTTTTTTTTTAAACAGCCACGAATGTATCTAGTCACATGAGTGTTCTTCTGGAGCAGCCTGCCTTCATGAAAGCTCCAGTCAGTCCGACACTGTTGCCACTGCACCGAACAGCACGGGGCAGTCCTCTGTGACATCTCTAGAGCTTGTGGGAAATGCTCTGTAACATGTTCCTTAATGGCAAAGCACTGATTTTTGAAGACAGCTGGAAGATGTCTGGAGGCAAGTCTGGTGAATAAACTGGATAGTAGCCGTACCATCTTGGACCCCAGATGAGGGGTGGCAATAAGCAATGAGCCTGAGCTATCAGGCTGTCAACTGGCTGAGGGCCATCACCAGAGAAGCCTGCAGGCACGTCCGGAGCAGTGGCAGCGTCACCACCAACAGGCCTCCCCTACAGGATAACTTCTCATTTAAGTACCAGGCTTCCTGCTTTCTATAGTCCTACTGCTTAAATTAGCGAAGAATTAGGATGCTTTCTTGGGTGGAAAATATTTTATATGCACTTGAGAAGCAAAATGCCTCAAGAACAAAGTTCACAAACAAGGAGTTCCCATAGTCTCTTACCTGAGAGTGTGAGGATTACATGACAGACATAAAAGGTCACATTAGGCACACACTTCCCTTCTCACAAACAGGAATGGAGGCTAAAATTTCAGGGGCCATGCCCCCAACCTCCTCTTCTGGTCTTGTTTCTAAGTTCTGTAATAAATCCACGAAACAGGCCGTCCAGTTGTGAGAAGACAGACCCAAAAAGTATTAGACTAGGAAGCCTAAGAGTTCCAGTGAAATCCTATGTCCAAGTCAGAAGATCAGCTGAAGAGCTGGAAGACTAAAATCCCCAGTCCTCTGAGCTGCAGGAAGATTGGGGAGAGAGTATGGCCCAGCCTCCTTGACCCAGAGACTCTGGACGGTAGTTAACATTGTGAGTCAAAAGGCACGTCTAGCCTGGCTAAATAAGTGGAGGGTAGACTTTCTCCTCTGAAAGTAGAAACAAGCCCAGGACTGTCAAGTTTAAGGCATTTAACCTTGGGCCAGCTCAGTGGGTCAGGAACACTCTGGTCCCTGGCTCCCTTCACAACCAGGCCCATCTAACTTATCTACCTCATTCACTTTCCCAGAATTCCTCTGGCACTGAAAGCTGTGGCTTACTGGATTCTAATGATGTAGTTTAAGTAGCTGCCTTGCCCCATTTCCGAGGTGGTAGGTTTTCAGGGGTGTAGGGCACAAACCAACAGTGCCCTCAGGTGTCCTTTAAAAGAAAAGCCGCTGAGAGGGAGCAGCCAGACTGATCTTGAGACCCTGATGCAGAGAAACCCCTGGAGCACGGGGACTTTGGTTTCAAGAGGTCTTAGTGTTCATGGGCATACTTAAACCGCATACTTCAAGTCACTGAGGTTAGGTCAATTGATGGAAATCTGAAGTGGCTTGGAACTGCAGTGCATAGGATGTCCTGTGGACTTCTCAGACCTTAGCCTAACCCTGCTTTAGGGAAAATGGTCACTGAGGTGAAAATAGTGATATTCCTAGGATCTTTATTCTAAGGATCTCAGTTTATATACTCCTGGGAGATAGGAAAGGAGAAGGAATGGGGCAGGGGCAGGGCAGATGAGAGAGGCTCATTTCACGGCCCATCATTCAGGCCTTTTTTTTTTTTTTTTTTTTGCAACTAGGGCTCCAAATAGGCAATTATTGCTCATGTTGAATTTCCCTTTGTACATACATTCAAGACTGTTAAATCACATCTGGAAAGTCAGTTTCAAGCTTGTTTTGATAATTCCCCTTTAGCCTGAGCAGAGGATGGTCTGTTCACAGCTAGGGATGAGGTTGAAAACTGGAATCCTGTAGCCCTAACCAAGGCAGGTTTTGCTGCAAGAAATCCTTGCAGTTGAGTTCTGGCATCATCTTCCTAGGTCTCTATCTAGACAGTGCAAAGCAGAGTGGTGTGAGAGAAACCTGCAAAAGCCATGGAAGGGGAGGGAGACATGCTTGCAAGTCAGTCTCAAAAATGAAGATCTCCCACTTCATTGGTATTGGAATTACTGGGAGAGCTTGTCAGAAAGGTAGACCCCTCAGAACTCCCCACCTCCACAGTCCTGAGCAGTTGGGAGGTGCACAGTCACGTTGGGAGGTGGGGTGGAACTGATGGATTCTGAGACAAAGATGAAGGAATGGAAAGAACAAAGAAATGGCTGAAAAAAAGGTCTAGGAAAACATGGATGGAAGTGAGAGGCAAGAAACAAAGGAATTGTAAAACAACAACCACGGTTCATTGAGCTGGGTGGAGCAGCAGCGGTTAAGGTGTCCCACAGCACATGACCTCAGTAAGAAAGCAGCATGTTGGCATAAGGTTTCATAAACCTCAGCTTTTCCTGGGATCTCTGCTTCTAGAACACCAAGTTAGCCAAACAAAATTCTCAAATTCCAAAATACTAAGCTGGTCAAATGGGCCAACATACAAGAAAGATGGCCTGCAAAGCAGGCTTGTCCCTGCAATATTGTTCCTATGGCTGTTGAGCTCGGGGGGCGTGGGGGTGGGTGGGTGTGTGCGTGCGTGTGTGTGTGTGTGTCTATCTCAAGATCAGCTCAGACTGGTCCTGGCACCCCCAAAGTAGGAGTGAGCTCCCTGGGCAGTGAATCCAGCCCTGGTGAGGATGCCTTCAGCCTGGTCAGTGTCGGCTCTGGCGCTTTGCAATCTCCTCCTGGACGCGCAACTTGAGGGCCTCTCGCATGGGTGGGTCCAGAGGCGTGTGTGCCGACACCTCCTCACTCACCCTTCCTGGATCATCGTCCTACGTGGAGGAAGAGTCAAGAAGCTCAGGGCCTGGCCTCTTCTGGAAAGGCGACCTGCCCTGTCCCTAGACAACACTCTCGCAGAACTCCATTTGACTCACGGCTTCTTGCCAGTGCCTGTCATTTCCCAGGTGTCCCCTGTAATAGTGATTTTCAGCTGGGGGCCACATGCCCTCCCAGGTGCCTGCTGAGAATCACTGCGTGACAGGCGTGAGTTGTGCTCAAAAGCATTGCCCTGCAGTCTATGCTCCTATGTGGAGCCAACACTTCCCACTGGCCCTGAGGAAAACAGTGGCTCAGGCTCTGGCAGTGATTTCTAGCATGGCCAAGGACCTTCAGGCTGCAGCTGTTTCCACGAGGCATACCTGATACACGATAACTGAGGTGACCTCTCCGCTGTCTGCCTCATATTCTAAACAGAAGAGCTGATGGCCAGAAGGTTCTGGCTCAGAGCCGCCACTACTGCTGCTTTCACCGGACTCCTCACAGTCTGGGTTGCTTGGGTGGGTAGAGCCATCTGGAAGGATGAATCAGAGTGAGAGGGAAGAGGGGAAGGCTGCTGGAGTCCCTGCCCACATGGATGACATACGAAAACATACCGTAAAGAAAGCCCGATCTTCTTACGGACTCTGTGCTTGTGTGTTATGTGTTATATGTGCAGCCAATCAGTAGTTTCATTTACCTTTGTATGCCTGATCTGGGGCCAGCACGATCCTATCACGTAGTAGATACGCAATGCACCTTCATCTAGTGAATAAGTTTGGAAGGTAGTGGAGAGTTGGCCAGAGTCCTACCTGGGTTCAAATCCAGACTCAGCCATTTATTAGCTATGAGACCTTGGGCAAGTTAATCTCTCTGTTCCTGTTTCCCGTGAAACAGAAGTGACAAGTTTCCCTCGGATCAGATCCAGTGAAAATTAAATGAATTAACGTACCCAAGATTTAAAAACGCTTTCAAGTAACACTAAACAAATTTAGTGCCATGTTAGCTATTGTGATCTTTAGGTCCCTGGGAAGCTGGAGAAAAGGCCATCTTAAATACTGAGTTTGAGTGTCATTCCACACCTATGTACTGGTCAACTATACCTGTGCCAAGCTCTCTGACAGGTAGTGAGAACCCTAAAGCACAGCATGGTGGGCAAATCAGCAAACAACTACTTGCTGGCTCCCAAGTATTTCCTGTTAATAGTGCTGCTTAACTGGGGGCCTTGAGCCTTCTCTGTTGTCGGAGAATCAGTGAGCGAAATGGGGAGCGTCGAGGTAGGGGGGTTCCGGGAAGGGATGACAAGAAGTGAGCCTTGGGGGTTAAGAAGTGGCTTTATCCACTTAGAGAAAAGACTGCGTAGAGACAGAGGGCTGGGGACCAAAAGAGCGCGCGGGCTAGAGGAGGCAGGCGGGGTAGGCGGCCTCACCTCGGTGTCTCGGCAGGTACACCTGCAGGTCGGGCTTGCGGGGCCGCGTCGGCGCGGGCGTGTGCCGCCTCCTAGCCTTCTCCTTGGCCGCCTGCTTCACCTTCTTGTCATAGTCGTCCCTGCGGGGAGCCGAGCGGGAGTCAGGGACCGCGGGGCCGAGCTAGGCTGGGGGCGGCGGCAGCGGGGCGGGGCGGTACCGGGCGAGCTGGTTCCGTCGGATGTGGTGCACAAAGCCGTGGCTCATGTCCAGCCGCCCGCCAGGCTTGCAGCAGAGCCCCGGCTCGGGATCCGGAGCCGCTTCCATCTGGAGCCTGGTGCTCAGAGCCGCAGCCAACTCAACGGCCCCAACGGCCGCCCTCCCACCGGGAGAGTTCCGCGCCGCCCCTCGCCCGACTTCCGGCCCCGCGCCTGACGTCCCGCCCCGAAAGAGCCTGCCTGGCCAAGCGTCGCGGCGCGCGGAGTTCCCCAGCGCGGGTGCTGGGATGGGGCATGCGCGGCTTCCTCTCGCCGTCGGGGCTTTTCTTTGTGACATTAGCAATAGGAAACAGGATTTAGGCTTGCTGCTGATACATCAGAAAATTCAGAAAAACACAAAGCACCCATTACACTACTCAGCGATCGGTGTGGAGTCTTCCTTTCCTTTTTGTGGTGATAAAATGTTGTGAAACTTTCATCACCAGTTGCAGTGACCTTGGCTGACTTGAACCCCGCGGAGCCTCAGTTTCCTCATTTGTAAACGAGGACATTGAGAGCGCATCTACTTCGAAAGAGATTGTGAGGAGGCGAGTGCTCGCGCAGGGCTCACAGTGGCACCCTGGCCGCACAGTCCCGCGAAGGCTGCCGGTGGCGGGGCGCCCCTTCCCGCCTGCCTAGCGCCCGAGCCCACACGACCCATATCTTAACTGTCCCCGCGGGAGGACCCAGCGCTTTTCAGGATCTGAGTGTAAAGTTCTGGAGTCTTCTTTAAAAAATGACAGAATTAGAAATTTGTGATTAGTGCAGCGACATACTGGTACATCCATACGATAGAATACCTCTAAGCAATCGAAAGGAACAAGTTGTTGATACACGCAACCACGTGGATGAATCTCAAAATAAATTCTACGCAAAGGGACCAGGCAAAAAAGTGGACACACCGTGGTCTTCCGTTTATATAAAACTGCTCTGTAGTGACAGAAAGCAGATGTTTGGGGAAGAACAATTTTGAGGCTGATGGGTAGGTTCCTTATCTTGATCGTGGTGACGGTTTCAGAGTGTATACACCCATCCATCAGTATTAGGGGAATTGCACACTTTAAACATGCATGTGATTACATGTCAATTCCGTCTCGGTAAAACTATACAAACTAGTTCAGGGCCGTGGAGCGGGTCGTGAAGGTCACAGGACCTGAAGTTTGACTTTTACTAGCGTCAAAGTTGTTGCTCTTTGCCTGACGTTTGTATCTTCCTGTGATGCCGAGTGCAATCCCCTAAATGCTGAATTAGAGTAGCCACGTTGCTGCATGAGCGGGATGTTTTGGGGATGTCGCCTAGTTCTCTGGTGCGCAGCGACTTTGGAGACGACCTCCCCATTCTGGTTCCCGGGCACAAAGCATCTCGAAGAAATCCGGGGCCCAATAGCAACCTTTTCTAATCCAGAAAATTATGGGTAAGGTGGCAGTAGGCCCGCAGGCTTTTCTCAGGTGCTCACGCCGCCGCTAAGAGGCCGCAAGAGGCGCAGTACTACACAGAAGTTTCTCGCGGCATAAAGTGTCCTCGATGGCGACTCGTAGAGTGCCTAGGGCGCCATAACAGCGCCGCTCCTGATTGGCTACTTGCCGCGCAATCTGGCGTGCCTGGAGCCTGCGCAGAGCGACTCGGCCGGTAGTGGCGATGTCCGGCCGGTCCAAGCGTGAATCTCGTGGTTCTACCCGCGGGAAGCGCGAGTCCGAGTCGCGGGGCAGCTCGGGTCGCGTCAAGCGGGAGCGAGATCGGGAGCGGGAGGCCGAGGTGCCGAGCTCCCGGGGCAGCCCAGTGCGTGTGAAGCGGGAGGTCGAGCCGGTGAGCGCGCGGGAGGCCCCGACGCCCGTGGTCCCGGCTGTGCGGGTAAAGCGGGAGCGCGACGCCGACGAGGACTCTGAGCCTGAGCGGGAGGTGCGAGGTGCGCGGGGCTGGGTTGGGCTGGGCTGGGCTGGGCCGGACCAGGCCAGGCGCGGACTCCATTCTCGCGTTCTTCTTTCTCTCTTTCCAGCTTCCCTGGGAGTGGGGGTGGGCGTGGGGTTGGGGGATTCCCACTCCTAGTGTCCTGGACCAGACTCGACTGCATTGTAGTGAGGACAGTACTAGTTCTCTAAGACTTTATAATTTTGTTTTCTGGTCCAGGTTATCTGTGTATGATTATACTTTAATATTAAATCTTAAACTTCTTGCTTAGGGTCCTCTGACATATTTTGGTATTACACACAGAGTCCAGAATAGCACCTTGATCATAGAAAGTGCTTGATAAATATTCTTTGAATAATTAGTAATTTCAGGGTATTCTTTGATTTTTCTTAAGTACCTTGTCAGCTTCAGGTCTCCCCTTCTTTGGAAGAGAAGTTGTTTCTTAGATCTCTTGCATAATTGTGATAAGGAGATTGTTTTCTCTGGGACACACTAGGATCCCACTTGTTTTTCTGGCTTGTCTCCCCCCCCCTTTCATTTTTATGAAGAAATAGATCACAGGTACTAAGATGGACTGAATATAATGCACAAGTATAATTTAAAGTAGAGTGAAAATATACATCCTTAAATTCACCACTTGTCAAGAACTGTGAAGAGTTTGAGGTTTTATTTGCAAGCTGCCTAGTTAGCCTGCCACAGTTTTCTAGATGCTGATGAAGACGGGGTAAGTTCCTGTAGTGTCATTTTCCACAGTGCAATTTAAAGAGAACTTATACTTACAGTGGGTGGCCTTCCAGGAGAGGAACTCTGGGCTTACAGAATGTGAATTTTTTATATCGGTCTGTGAGCTTGACCCCCTTTGCTCTGTAGGGAGACCCTCCCAACGTCTTCTAATGCCGTTTTCTATACAAATATCCTTGACAAGGTAGTCTGGAGGCAGACAGTGCCTCTGGTCACAATATGGGCAGAAACATGAGAGACCCATGGAGACTTGTTTCCTAATGCTATTCAGCGTTAGAAGTGGCACATAACCAGTACCTTAGAAGCTTCCATAGGCTCCTACCCAGTTGTATCTGCCTTCCTTCCTTGCTTAGGAATTCACTGTTCTGAATTTTTTTTCTAATCATGTCTATTTTTATTTTTAGTTTTACCTCATATATGTATCCCTAAGTAGTACTGTGTTTTACTTTGTGTTTGATATAAATGGAATACTATATGTGGTCTTCTGGTTTGTCTTTTTTTTTGCTAGCCATATTTTTGAGGTTCATCCAAATAGATGTTTATGGCTATATAGTGTTCTATTGATGATATACCAAAATATGTTTATCCACTTTATTTGTGGTGGATATTTGGTTTGTTTCCAGTTTGGGCCCTATTTTAAATATCGCTGCGATAAATATTTTTAGTAAAAAGCACTCCCAGTGTACATGCGCAGAAGTTTCTCTCCAGTTTATAAGTGGAGATTGCTGGGTCAAACGTCTGCGTATTTTCAGCGTTGATCTTGCTGTACTATTTTCCAGGAGGTAGTAACAGTTTACACTCCCACCAGCAGTACATGAGCACTTCCATTGCACTCTGTATTTGCTAACACTTGGAATTTTCCGGTTTTATTTTTTCCTGTCCTGTAGGTGTGAAGTGGTGTATCGTTGTGCAAGGAGACTGGCAGTTTCTTGATTGTTGATAAGGGTTATATTCCTCGTTTTCTGTTGGATTATTTGTCTTTTTCTTATTTCTTCACCAGATTTCTTTATGTAATCTGCAAATGAATCGTTTGTTGGTTATATGTGTTTCAAATATATTCTCCCAATTTGGTGCTTTTTCTATTAGTGGGCTTTTTGGTGTATTGCTGGGCCACCTGTGTAAGAGCTCATCCTGTTGGGTTTTTCTCATTTTTTTGGTTGTACTGGTAGTTAACCTTGAGTATGGGCTTCCCATTTTCACAGCCTGTGATGATTTCCTTTCAGCAAAGAATGGCCGCGTGGATTCTGAGGACCGGAGGAGCCGCCATTGCCCGTACCTGGATACCATTAACAGGTCAGTAGAATAGGAATGCTGAGGGCAGCAAAAAACAATGGAATCTATGCAGAAAATTCTTTTTTTTTTTTTTTTAAGATTTTATTTATTTGACAGCGAGAGACATAGCGAGAGAGGGAACATAAGCAGGGGGAGTGGGAGAGGGAGAAGCAGGCTTCCCACTGAGCAGGGAGCCCAATGCGGGGCTCGATCCCAGGATCCTGGGATCATGACCTAAGTTGAAGGCAGACGCTTAACGACTGAGCCACCCAGGTGCCCCAGAAAATTCTTTGTACATCGAACAACACACTCAACGAACTTCATCCCTTTTAAAGCTTTCTGCCCAGGAAATTGTGCTTCTTGCCGTATTTATTAATCTTTGCCTTTTTTTTTTTTTAAAGATTTTATTTATTTATTTGATGGAGAGAGAGACAGCCAGCGAGAGAGGGAACACAGGCAGGGGGAGTGAGAGGAAGAAGCAGGCTCCCAGCGGAGGAGCCTGATGTGGGGCTCGATCCCAGAACGCCGGGATCACGCCCTGAGTCTAAGGCAGACACTTAACAACTGAGCCACCAGGCGCCCCAGCCTTTTAATATAAAGTGTGAGAGGCCATTTTTTTTTTTTAGGGTGGGCACATGCATAAAGAGCTTTTAGTTTATTTTGAATTTGTTTGATGGAATAACAGGGTACATGTGTTCTTAAAATGACAGTAGCAAATTTAAATATCTTTTGAACACTCACTGTGTGCTAGGTACTACTTTAGGTGGCTGGAATTCAACAGAGAAAAGAATAACATAAAAATATATCCTAAAGCAGAGGTAGTTACCTTGTCCTTGTTTTTTCTAATCCCAGATGGCATCTTAGGATGCTTTTCAGCTTATGCCCTAAGGTAATACTGTCTAATATATGGATTAGATACAGACCTTCTCTCAGTAATGGAATTACTCTTTACAAGGGCTATCTAGTGTGACAGGTGCAAGACATTTATGGCTAGAGAGGACTTGAAACATGGCTTGAGGAACCCAGTTTCAAATTTTAATTATTTTAAATTTAGGGACGCCTGTGTGGTTCAGTTGTTGAGCATCTGCCTTTGGCTCAGGTCATGATCCCAGAGTCCTGGGATCAAGCCCCATGTTGGGCTCCCTGCTCAGCGGGAAGCCTGCTTCTTCCACGCTCCCTGCTTGTGTTCCCTCTCTCGTTGTCTCTCTCTCTCTCTCTCAAATAAATAAATATTTTAAAAAATAATTATTTTGAATTTAAATGTCAGTATTCACTTACAGTTATTGCCTCCTTTAATGGACATTGTAGCTTTACTGGGACCATTACCAATTAATTAGAGTTAATATTTGATGAGAAATCTCTTTGTCACTTGTGGATTCAATGAAAGTAAAGTTTTTTGTCCCTTAACCTGCCTGCTATTCATATAACATTACTTTGCAGTTGAATAAGTAGATCTGTTTGTAGGTATTCTCCTAATATTCAGGCTTTGCATTTATTTTTATGGACAAAAATAGATTTTCTCTTATAAAAGGGCTTGTTCACTCTTCTGATGTCCTTCCACTACCTTTTTTTTTTTTTTTCTCGAGAGGGGGTGGGCAGAGGGAGAGGGAGAGAGAATCTTCAGTAGGCTGCATGCTTAGCACAGAGCCTGACGTGGGGTTAGGTCTCACAACCCTGAGATCAGGACCTGAGCTGAAGTCAAGAGTTGGACACTTCCGACTGAGCTGACCAGGTGCACTCATCCCCAGTCTTTTAATTTAGAATGCCATTGGGGCCCTGTTGCATTAGTCCTACTTTAGCTTTTCCTCTACGGAAAGCAACTGGAATGGAAGATTCTCTACTGGTTGTAAATTTTAAAAAGAAAGAGGGTCATTGCCTTATGTGTCTGCTAGAGATGCCTTGACACTGCTTTGGGGCTTGGTGGGTAGGGGTGCTATATTAAATGTCGAGGGGAGGAATAGTTAATGTTCCCCACAGTTTATACATATATATATGGTCATTGAACCACCTCTGAAGGATGCTGTGTGACGTTGTGGGATGTGGAGCTCGTGCTGCTTCACTTGGGTGCTTTCCTAGGCATCTCTCCCTATTGTTTTTTCTTTCGTTTGGTTCTTTTAGGAGTGTGCTGGACTTTGACTTTGAGAAGCTGTGTTCCATCTCCCTCTCACATATTAATGCATATGCCTGTCTTGTGTGTGGCAAGTACTTTCAGGGTAAGTAAATGTTGTATATTATAAACTTGCTAAGTTTTCGGTGCCAGCTACAGGTCTGCTCCAGTGAGGTTCTCCCCCCACCCCCCGCTTTAAAGAAAGTAAGCTGCTGTCAGGAGTTGCATCTGAGAAGCCCTATCTTTGTTCCCAGGAAATAGGGATACTCTTAGGAAATCAGTAGGAGATTCTCCGATCAAACCTGTATACATATGACGGGGAGAAAGAACTATTTGGGGCTATGCAGGAGACTTCAAAGGCTATGGGTTTTTGAATCTCTGATGTTTTCTGTATTCATGTCTTTTTTTTTGAAAATCCTTTTGCTCTGAGGGCTTTTACATTTTGTTCTTTCCTGGAAATTTATTAATTCATACAGACCAAGCAAATACTATATACACAGATTACTGGAGGATTCAAAAGAAATGTAAACTACATTCCTTGCACTTATAGAGCTCATAAATAGTTAAGGTTAACACATAAATCAGTCAGCAAACTCATAAGATCATTAAGATTACTGCTGGACTGCGTGGCACTGAGAATGAATAAAAAGACTTTGGGAATTGAAATGTGCAAAGATCAATGTTAACTGGATTGTTTGTGTTTAATTCATGGAGGAGGTCAAGGTGGGACTTGAACTGGCAGGACATAGAGGGTTCAAATGGGTTAAGAGAGAGATTCTAGAAAGGAGTGGCAATGTGAACAAAGGTATGTAGGTTCAGGATTGTCCTGAATGTGGGTGTTTGGAAATTCAGGACTGAACGGTGGTGGACTGTCATAGGATATTCATATGTGTATTTCTGCATATCTGTGCATATGTTATACATGATGCATAGATAGTCTTAATTCTGAATAACATGGAACTAACTCATACACCTGCATGCACACACACACACTTCATATTTATGTGTATGAAATTAGTTTTTCTAACCAGTGTCTTATGCCGTCCAGGGGATAAAATAACGTGCTATTCTTCCTTGCTGATTTTTGTGATGAGAAGAGTTCATGTAAGAGATTCATTGCACAGATGGCATAGTACTTTGTTTTTGCAGATATTAACATGTTCCAGTACAAAATTATGAAAGGAAAAGCAAATCTGATTTGTGCCTCTCTGGCATCTGCCCTGCTCTTATAGCCTTTCATCCTTCTCTACAGGTCGTGGTTTGAAGTCTCATGCCTACATTCACAGCGTCCAGTTTAGCCACCATGTCTTCCTCAACCTCCACACCCTCAAGTTCTACTGCCTTCCAGACAACTACGAGATCATCGATTCCTCGCTGGAGGATATCACAGTATGTGTCTTAGAGGGTTGGTTTGTAACTAGTTCTCTTGGGAGCTATCCCAGCGCTCCTGGGGATCTGCCTCACACGAGGTTAGGGAAGAATTTCAGTCCTTTAGGCTTGAAGAGGCTTCTTTTCCTTTGGGAGGAACCAGGGAGATGTAAGACGGTCAGGATTCATAATTGTGGTCTATGGTCTGCAGCCTAGATGTTATTTCTGCTTTTAATGTTGAGAATTAGAGGACTAAAGAAATATGGCTACTTTCTAATTGGGGTAAAAGCATTTTTGTGAACTATATTCCCTTTCACACTTTGGAGTAGGGATATGAATTGGGCCTGGTGTAGGACAGTGGATACCAAGTTGCATACCAGCTCCTGGCCTCTTGATACGATGCAGCCAGAATGGCCAGTGCATCCCATCTGTAGTCTCTGGTGTGCGATCTGTGCCAAGAGTCACTGTACTTAAGTGGAGAGCATGAAAAGTCTTGGGTTTGATTAATGTTGGAACTGCTGATTATTATTTCCCTTTTCAGCAAATGTCTATACATGCTGAATGGTCTGTTCGTTTTTAAGGAAAGCTTGGTGTTCAGAGTGTTTGAAACATTGTTTATGTTGGTTTTATAGACCTGTTAATAGTTGAGGTTAAAGTAGTTATAGTATTTGGAGAGAGAGACAGTGAAATAAATGCAAGGTTTCAAAATGAGTTAATAGAGACCTCTGTTCAGCCCTTTATGTGATGACCCTCGTAGCTCTAGGACTGGAGTGGGGAAGGTGCTGTTCCTGCCCCTCCAGCCACAGAGAATTCATGAGATCGCAGGTTTGCGGAAGTGGGGAGATGTTCCTGCTCCTGCACTGGGTCCGTGCTGGCTCCGTGTGAGGTCCCACCTGAGACTCAGACTCCTGCTGCCTGCAGAGACTTGAGTATTTTCCAGTTTCTGACAGTCATTTATCATGGAGTTGGCTGGACCTGAGGTCTGAGGAAGCACCTGGGATTCAGTGATTTTGGGTTAAACACAGAGATCCCCTTCTAGATTAGTAATGTGGAAAGGGCCTGTTCTATGTTACTTCAGCCTTTATACCTATTGTTGGGAGCTCTTTAGGTATGTGGTGAGACGTTCATGACCAAAGTGTTTTTTGTTTTTGTCAGAAATTGCTATTTCAGATATATCACATATATCTCGTGAACACTGTAGGGCTGCCTACAGTGGTGAGCATGAAAACTTGGAATTTTCTTTTGCTTTGCAGTATGTGTTGAAACCCACTTTCACAAAGCAGCAGATTGCAAACTTGGACAAGCAAGCCAAATTGTCCCGGGCATATGATGGTACCACTTACCTGCCAGGCATCGTGGGCCTGAATAACATAAAGGCCAACGACTATGCCAATGCTGTCCTTCAGGTAGGACCAGGATGGGGACAATGGGAGTGGAGGTGACCTGGGAACACTATGAAGCTGAGCCGAGAAATGACTCTCTTCTGATATACTCAGTGGTTCTTGGAGACACCAGGTCTTGCTGAAAACTGTACTTGACTCTTTTTTATTCTTTTTAAAGGTTTTACTTATTTATTAGAGAGAGAGCACAAGTGGGGCAGGGGGCAGAGGGAGAGGGAGAAGCAGACTCCCCGTTGAGCAGGGAGCCTGACGTGGGGCTTGATTCTAGGACCCTGAGATCCTGACCTGAGCTGAAGGCAGATGCTTCACCAGCTGAGCCATGCAGGCACCCCTGTACTTGACTGTTCTGCACCAAATAACATTCTGATGTCTGCTCAAAGGGCTGCTGCCAAATGGTGAGGCCTTTTCTAGCCTCTGGGCTCACGGGCCTCTGGAGTTTTCAGGGAATGAAAGATAGAATGTGTGTGTGCCCTGGGAGTATCAAATAAGAAACACATGTGTGAGATGATGCATTTTTTTTTTTTAATAGTCCAGATGTGCCTTGTGCTGTTTGTCTTATGTCTTGATCCTGTTCTTGTGCTTAAGCCCCAAAGTGGGGAATGCAGAAAGCCAGAGTTGTCCTATTTGCAATTAAATTTTGGTTTTTTAAAAAGTTATATGAGTAATATATACACATTGTAGAAAAACTAGAAAATGTTGGTAAACACAATTAAGAAAATTAATAATCTTGCTTGATTGACCAAAAATTAATTTAAAAAATTTATAAGCATAAACACTTATGGGGTGGGTGGAAGATGTAGAATGTATAAAGTGAAGGCTTTCTTCTTTCCTTTATCTAATGCTCTGTCCTGGGCTGGCTCAGAAGCCTATTATGAAAGGGGTGCTGGGTCGCTTGATCGGTTGAGTGTCCAACTCTTGATTTTGGCTCATGTCCTGATCTTAAGGTTGTGAGATTGAGCCCCGCCTCAGGCTCTCTGCTTAATGTGGAGTCTGCTTGGGATTCTCTCTCTCCCTCTGTCCCTCCCACTCTCACGTGCTCTTGCGCTCTCTCTTTCTCTCTCTAAAATAAATAAAATCTTAAAAAAAGGTATATTATAAAATCAGTACAGACATACTTCATTTTATTGCGCTGTGCTTTATTGTACCTCCCAGATACTACACTTTTTACAAATTGAAGGTTTGTGGCAACCCTGTGTCGAGGAAGTCTTTCAACACCAATTTCCGATCACTTCATGATTGTCATGTTTTGATAATTCTCTCAATTTATTATTATATTTGAACTGCTGCAGTCTCATAAAATGTTAGCGAATGTGGAGTTGCTCTTTATGGATGAGCCAAGAAAGTGGTTTCTTGAGATGGAATCTACTGATGAAGATGCTATGAGGGTCCAGGGCGCCTGGGTTACTCAGTTGGTTAAGCATCTGCCATCGGCTCAGGTCATGATCCTGGGGTCCTGGAATTGAGCCCCTCTCTGCTCGGCGGGGAGCCTGCTTCTCCCTCTCCCTCTGCCTGCCACTCTCCCTGCTTGTGCTCTCTTTGTCTGTCTGTCAGATAAATAAAATCTTAAAAAAAAAAAAAAAAGATGCTGTGAAGAATTGTAGAAATGACAACAAAGGATTTGGTATATTACATAAACTTAGTTGATAAATCAGTAGGAGGATTGTAGAGGATTGACTCCAATGTAGAAAGTTGTGCTATGGGTAAAATGCTATCAAACAGCATCACAGGGGTGCCTGGGTGACACAGCGGTTAAGCGTCTGCCTTCGGCTCAGGGCATGATCCTGGCGTTATGGGATCGAGCCCCACATCGGGCTCTTCCGCTATGAGCCTGCTTCTTCCTCTCCCACTCCCCCTGCTTGTGTTCCCTCTCTCTCTCTCTCTCTCTCTCTCTCTCTCTCTCTCTCTCTCTCTCGCTGGCTGTCTCTATCTCTGTCAAA
>NC_048221.1:105314322-105357997 GCF_002007445.2 Ailuropoda melanoleuca
TTTTTTTTTTTTTTTTTTTTTTTTTTTTTTTTTTTTTTTTTTTTTTTTTTTTTTTTTTAAAAAAAAAAAAAAAAGAAATGCGGAATCCTAGACCCACCCCAGCGTTCTAGACCTGGTGAATCAGAATCTGCATTTAAAACAAACAAACAAACTCAAACAAACAAAACCAAAAAAGCAGCATCACATGCCAGAGAGAAATTGTTCGTGAAAGGAAGAGTCGATTGATAATGCAGACTTCATTGTTGTCTTATTTTAATAAACTGCCGCAGTCACTGCAGCCTTCAGCAGCCTGGTCAGTGAGTAGCCATCAGCATGGAGGCAGGACCCTCCACCAGCAAAAAGATAGTGACTCGTTGAAAGCTCAGATGATTAGCTTTTTTTTTTTAAATTAGAGAGAGAGAGCCTAACCCACTGAGCCATTAAAGTGCCCGGATGCTTAGCATTTTTTAGCAATGAGGTATTTTTAAATTAAGATATGTACATTGTTTTTTTAGACGTAAGCTATTACATACTTAGTAGACTACAGCATAGTGTAAACATAACCTTTATGATGCATTGGGAAACCCCAAAAATTCATTTGACTCTCTATTGCAGTATTAGCTTTATTGTGGTGGTTTGAAACCAAACCTGTAATACCTCTGAAATAGGCCTGTACCTGTTCTTGTGCAGCATCTTTAATGATTACACGTTAATCCATTTTGTGAATAAATTATAGCTTAATCATCACCTCTCGTATTAATGTATCTAGGGCCTAGATTCTAGGCTGTAGGGTGTTTGTAGCAACTTACAAACCCATCAGCAACATAAAAGAGGGTTCTTCATTTTGAATCATTGTTACACTATTTTTTTCCCCCATTTTGATACGTTTAAGGTACCTTTTTTTATTCACTTCTAAAGTTGATTACTAAGATTTTTTCATGCGCTATTGGGCCGTATGTGCTCGTTTTTCTATTGGTGGTTTATTTCACTGAGCTCTGAGATATATATCAGTCTTTTTCTGTTGTATATGTTGCAAATATTTCCTTCTAGTTAGTTAGTTCCCAGAGGAATTTTTTATAAAATAGGTGAACAAACCCTCTGTGATATTATTGCCACTAGAATGGGATTGAATGGACAAAGTTCTCCATTTGGAGGCTGAATAATTTCTCTCTGATACTTTTTGTATTGTTGCTGAAACTGGAGAGCAACCTCCCTCCACAGCTTGGATGACTGAGAACTAGGAAGAACTTTATCCATACTCCTTTTGTTTAGATAGTAACTCATTTTTTAAATAATTATTCTCTAAGCATGAAGTCCTTGTTCGTTTAGCTGAGCTAACCTTGAAGGGCTGGTCTGTTGTGATGGTGCTTCCTGTGTCCTGAGTTGTCTTCCTCGAAGACGCCTGGGTTTGTTGTGTTTAGCAGAAACCCCGATCCTCCTTTCTAAACGGATTACCTCACCAAAGAAGTTTGTGCTCATGGTAAGCAGAGTGTTGGTGAGGATTCACAAACCCGTCAGGAGGGGCCTTCGGGGAAACTGCGGTCATTTAGGGTCTGTCCTGTGTTCTTTCTTCCGGTTTTGTAGCTCACACGGAAGAGCACGTATTTCTTCCTGAACCAGCATGGCTAGTCTTTATCTTTTTGCTTAATGAGGTAAAGTGTATTTTTGTTTTCCTAAACCTTTTGATCATTTCAATCCTAACAATTTTTTTTTTAAAGATTTATTTATTTGAAAGAGAGTGCGCGAGATAGAGTAAGCACCGAGCAGAGGGGAGGACCAGAGGAGCTGAGCATGGAGCCAGATGTGGGGCTTGATTCCAGGACCCCAGGATCATGACCTGAGCTGAAGGCAGATGCTTAACTGACTGAGCCACCTAGGCCTCCCTTGATCCTAACATAATTAGTCATTATATAAATATATATGTTATGTAAATATATACATATATTCATTTTGTGTCATTTTTATATATAATTCATTTTTTTTCATTTTATTTTATATTTATTACAGTTCTCAGGAGATACCACATTTGGGAAAAACATTTTAAAGATATTTTAAGATGATTTTAAACATAGTCACAGGCCTAATTAGAGTAAATAAAGGAAATTATTATTATTATTATTTTTTTTAAAGATTTTATTTATTTGACAGAGATAGAGACAGCCAGCAAGAGAGGGAACACAAGCAGGGGGAGTGGGAGAGGAAGAAGCAGGCTCATAGCAGAGGAGCCTGATGTGGGGCTCTATCCCATAACGCCAGGATCACGCCCTGAGCCTAAGGCAGACGCTTAACCGCTGTGCCACCCAGGCGCCCCAATAAAGGAAATTATTTAAAAAAAAGTTGGTCAGTGGGGGCATCTGGGTGGCTCAGTCGGTTAAGAGTCTGAGAATAAAATCTAAAAAAAAAAAGTTGGTCAGTGGATAGGGACTTGAATACTTTTTTTTTTTTTTTTTAAACTTCCTTGGGGCACCTGGTGGCTTAGTTGGTGGAGCATGTGACCCTGGATCTTAGGATTGTGAGTTTGAGCCCCATGCTGGGGGTGGGGATTGCTTAAAAAAAGTAAAATCTTAAGATGCCTGGGTGGCTCAGTCGGTTGAGTGTCTGCCTTCTGGTCAGGTCATGATCCCAGGGTCCTGGGATGGAGTCCTGCTTTGGGCTCTGCTCAGCGGAGAGCCTGTTTCTCCCTCTGCCTGCCACTCCCCCTGCTTGTACGCTGCCCCCCCCCCACTTCTGACAAATAAATAATAAAATCTTAAAAAAAAATAAAAGGTCAGCTTTTAAAAAAAAAAGTAAAATCTTAACAAAACTTTCTTTGTTATGTTTACGTCAGTAAAGCGTCTGCAGAGCTGGACTTTACGTGAAACTTAGTACAGAGGATGTTTCTATAACATGAACTTTAAACCTGAGCATTTCCTTCTGACTCTTGAAGGCCATCACAGGCCCAGTTCTAGTAGAAGAGCTTGCCCCAGGGTTATACACAGGGGCCCTGCGCAGGGGCTCTGGATTAATTGGAGTGTTCGACTTCCAGGCTTTGTCTAATGTTCCTCCTCTCCGGAACTACTTCCTGGAAGAAGACAATTATAAGAACATCAAGCGTCCTCCAGGGGATATCATGTTCTTGTTGGTCCAGCGTTTTGGAGAGCTGATGAGAAAGCTCTGGAACCCTCGAAATTTCAAGGCACATGTCTCTCCCCACGAGATGCTTCAGGCTGTTGTCCTTTGCAGCAAGAAGACTTTTCAGATCACCAAGCAAGGTGAGGAATGAGTCATTCATCTTTTCTGATGGTAGGGCGACAAAACTAGTTTGATGAGCAAATTTACTTGTGCTTACAGCAGACTTTGTAGTAACCAGGTGAGTGTCTAGTTGATAGTGTGATTGGGTTCCTCACTCCTCTTTCATCAGCCTGCCCTGCTCAGAGTCCTGAGACTTCAGCCAGATAGAAAGTCTGTCTTGTTTGGTAAACTAAACTGTATGGCTTGGGAAAACCAGGAGACCCGGAAGCACTTGCCACCTTTGCTTCTCATTTTGTCATGTTGCAGACTAGATTTTCCGATAACCTGTTTTGACTCTTTTTATCCCTCCAAGTCCAACTAGTTATTGCCATGTGAGGAAAGCGGACATTCTGGAGCTCTTAGCATCTGGATCTCATACAGCATCTCTTGTCTCCTGTACAGGGATAAGCAGCATGGTTTTTTTCTTCCAGGAGCTCCCATTCTAGTGGGGAAGATAGTTGTGTAAAAAGGTGACTCCAGGATGTGAGTGCTGTGATAGAGGAAGTGAAGTATGCCCTGGGAGGGAGCATGGAGCAAGGAGCCCCAGCTGAGCACACGGGAGGTCGGCTGGGGTCGGGGTGGAGGAGGAGCTGGCTGAGTTCCAGGCACAGTGGAGATAGGTTGGAGCTGGGCACTCCAGGTAGAGAGGATACTGCCAACAGCGTGGACGTGCCCAGAAAAGACGAAAGGCTGCTGGCAGTTGGGTGCTTAGAGTCCAGGGAACAGTGTGAGAGCTGAGGTGGGAGGGAGGGGCTGGATCATCGGGTTTATGTGCCACTAGAAGGAGCTTGGATTATATCCTGACAGCAGTGGAGAGTCAGTGAAGGCTTGTAAGCCAAGGTGTGACATCAGACTTAAGTTTTAAAAACATGATTCTGGCTGAGAAGTGATTTAGAGGAGACATTGAATACTGGCTTTTGGTGGGTGGTGAGAGACAGGTTTGAAGTAGAGATGATAATTGAAGGTCCTGGTTGGGTCAGAGAGCCCAGGGAGAGAGTAAAGATTGGAAGACTAAGAGCTCGACCTTGAGGAGTGCCAGCATTTAATGGCCACATAGAGGAGGATGCCCAGGGGATAGGATGGTGTGGCCTGAAGGGAAGGAGGAAAACCAGGAATGTGGCATCATGCCAGCCAGCGCACGGTGTGGGTTATACTAATTTGCAGCTCCGACATGCCCCACCCTTCCTTCTTTTCCAGGGGATGGAGTTGACTTTCTGTCCTGGTTTCTGAATGCTCTACACTCAGCGCTGGGGGGCACAAAGAAGAAAAAGAAGAGTAAGTCTCATTCTTTTGTAAAAGAGCTCTTCTTTTGTTTCCTTCCTTTTGCGGGCACTTCGCAACTTCCCCTCCTATTTTTTCTTTTTTTAAGATTTTATTTATTGATTTGACAGAGAGAAAGGCAGTGAGAGAGGGAACACAAGCAGGGGGAGTGGGAGAGGGAGAAGCAGGCTTCCCGCTGAGCAGGGAACCTGATGTGGGGGTCGATCCCAGAACGCTGGGATCATGACCTGAGCCTAAGGCAGACGCCTAACGACTGAGCCACCAGGCGCCCCTTCCCATCCTATTCTTAACTGTTGATTTTTTTGTGTTAGGGTAGTGTTTATGTACGCGTGAACTAAATTTTATTCCTGAATAGGCTCCTTTCCATTTAAAGAAATTAGGATGTGGTTAATTCAATGGCACGCGTACTCCATGGAAATGGATATAACTGTGCTGTACAAACCCTGACCCAGTTCCACACTGAGGGGCTGGGCAGCGTGTTGTCAGCTGTTAGTCTGGCAGTGCAAGAGTTGATGTGACGAGGGCTCACAGAGTGTTTGCCTGGCTTCTGAGTTGACTGGTGAAGCAGAGTAAAAGCTAGTTCCTCCTCCTGGCCTGTACTTGGAGAAATGAGTCTGGCCTCCACACAGATTCTCAGACTTCAAGTCCTGTGTCCCTTCACTTCCATATTGGCATATCAGTAGTTCGTTTCCATGAATGCCAGAAATAACTCTAAGCTTAGAGACTGCCGAGCTAGAGGAGTAATTTTGGAGATCGAACGCAGTTTTTTTCTTGCCCCTTTTTCCGGTTCTGCTGTCGTTGATGTATACTGCTGTGGAGTTGTGGGCTGGTGCTGCCACCTCCACCAGATGGCTTCCACCTGTGCGCAGGCTCTGAGTTCCGTAACTCGCGTCCTTTCAGGATTCTAGAACCCTGTCGTACTTTCTCTCTTTGCTTTGGTTCTCTTCTGCTCCGTCCCTTAGTCTGCATTTTTCTTTTATGTCTAGCGCAAGGGGGACTCTCTCTTCCTTTGCACACAGCATATGGTTATGGGAAATTCTTTGGACGTGTCTTGTTTTGCTTGAGAATTCTTTATGATTCATAAGTCTCTAAGCTTTATAAATTATTCATTCATTTCAGACGCACTTAATTTTTCTTTTATCGGCCTGGCCCTGTGCTGGAGGGTCAGACATAAAATAATTATTTACGCAAATAATGATGAAGGTACCGTGGTGGTATATGTTATACAGGTTCTTCTGTGTTTAGTGAGAGCTTTGGCTCTTATGCTGGAAGATGCTGGTTTGTTTCGGAAATTTACAAGTTAGGACTGTATTTTAGAAACGCCATCCAGCCTGACAGATTTGCATTTTGATCTCTGTTTCTACAGCTATCGTGACTGATGTTTTCCAGGGGTCCATGAGGATCTTCACTAAAAAGCTTCCTCATCCTGATCTGGTGAGTGGGTTGAACCTGACTGTTGGCCTGATTTATCTTGCCTGAGGGGATTTAGGGTTGACAAAGAGAGGCTTAGAGATCTGTCAAGGCCTCTTGCCCCAGGATGAGGTTGTAGAAAACACCGGCCAAGGGACAGTTCCTCAGGTTCCTGTCACACCAGTGTACCTAATTGTGGGAGTTATGGGAGGGTGTAGTCTGCTGGTTAAGCGGCCTGGCCACTGGCTGGCGCTGGCATGATTTTTCCGCTCTCAGGTGAGCTTTCTAGATCATCTGAAAACGTTGTAAGTAGTCTGGTTTTTAAATAAAATGTCTTTGAAGATGGAAGCCCATCAGTTTTTGCATTACCCTAACCAGGCGGTGCTGTTGCCCATGAAATGCCCAGTCTCTCGGGCACCCTCTTCGTTCACTTCAGAAGAAAATGAAGTAATGTAACAAAAACACTGTTTCTTTCCGTGTGTGTGGTGGTCTCTGTACCGCGCACGCGCCTTCCCTCCTCTCCTCCCTCATCTCTAGCCTGCAGAGGAGAAAGAGCAGCTGCTGCAGAATGACGAGTACCAGGAGACGATGGTGGAGTCCACCTTCATGTACCTGACGCTCGACCTCCCGACCGCCCCCCTCTACAAGGACGAGAAGGAGCAGCTCATCATCCCTCAGGTGCCGCTCTTCAACATCCTCGCCAAGTTCAACGGCATCACGGAAAAGGTAGCACATTTGCACAGCTGCCCTGCTGAGGCTGCTCTCTCTTGACGTTTTCGGTTTCTTTTTCGACTTCAAAGCCGCCGCATCTGTGGAATGTATTTATCATAAAGCATATTGTCTGTACTGAGCCTCCCAGACTCCATTGCTGTTTCTAGCTGGTCACCCCAAACTTAACTTGATTTGCTGTGCCCTCTCTTGTACTTCTCTTATGTTCCTTTAAACCATCTCCCTCTGTGTAGGTTGGAGAAAGGAGGGGCTATTTCGGACAGTAGAAACTCAGAAAAGTAGGAAAAACTCCCATCTTTTAAAAAATGTAGTGTCACTATTGAAATGGGAAAAAAACAGAGCTAAAGTAGGAATAAATAAAATAAAATAATTTGTTCTTACTGTCATATTACTTTTCTTTTTTAAGATTGATGGATTGATTTGAGATAGCGAGCATGTATGTGTGGGCCTGCAAGCTGGGTGGGGGGTGGGAGGAGCAGAGGGAGCAGTGGTTCTTGGAGACACCAAGTCGTGCTGAGAACTGTATTGACGCTTTTTTTTTCTTTAAGATTTTATTTCTTAGAGAGAGCACCAGCGCGGCAGGGGGCAGAGGGAGAGGGAGAAGCAGGCTACTCGCCGAGCGTGGAGCCCAATGCAGGGCTCAGTCCTAGGACCCTGAGATCATGACCTGAGCCAAAATCAAAGTCAGCCACGACTGACCACCCAGGTGCCCCTGTAATATTACTTCTTATGAAGTTAAAAGTGTCTTTTTATCTGCTGAATTAACTGTTTCTTGGTTTAATTTACTTCTTCATGCCAGACAAAATTAATCCTTTTGGTTTTGGGAGAATTTACTCGGAGATTTTTTTCTAACTTAATGTCTCATTCCAAACCCTTTCTGCCCTTTCTCTTCATTAGCTAAGATTCTTTTGCTTTCAGATATTAAATACCAACAAAAAGCTCACTAAAAGAGAAACTTTATTGGAAGGCATCTCCCTAGGATCTTAGGAAGACTTGAACTGAGCAGGACTTGGGAAGGACGGAACGAGAGTAAGGGGGTTGTCAGAAGTGGCGGTCTGTGATTGTCCCTTGTACAGGCTGCTGTTACCTTATCTCCAAGGCCCAGCCTCTGCCAGGCTGCTCTAGGCTCCCCGGAGGGAGTTGAAAGGCCCGCTGGAATCAGGTGTCCTTTCTGTTCAAGGACCCTGTGACTTCGGGGTCCTTCCTTGAAAAGTCTCATTTGTGAGCTAGGCAGCCACCCCAGCACTCTAAAACACGTCTCCCCTGACCTCCGTCACTGTTTCTGTCTTATGCCCCAGTCCGTTGTCAGATACTGTTAGCAAGCTTAGTAAGCACAAGCAGCCCTTCTCTCTCTCACACACACCCATACACATGCACACACGTGTGCACACACATACACACGCACAGAGATTGGTAACAGTGATACCTAAGATGTCTAATCTGTTATTTAGACTTGTTTCATTTTAGAGAGGTGAAAGAGAGACCTTAGGGTTTGTGTAGCTCAGTTTCTTTATTTTATGGTTTTGAGTGACAGAGCTGGGAATCTAAACTCCCGATTTTTCATCTGGCTTTTTCAGCCATGGCACTCTTGGTCCCTGTTATCACTGTTTGTTCAAACTTAAGTAATATTAAGATTCCCTTGAGTCCTCAGTATTGATTTACATTTATTTTTACTATAATAATATTTAAATTAGTGTAAATGTAAACTTTGGTATAAGCTCATTATGCCTATGGCTTTTTTTTTTTAAAGATTTATTTATTTATTTATTTATTAGACAGAGACAGCCAGTGAGAGAGGGAACACAAGCAGGGGGAGTGGGAGAGGAAGAAGCAGGCTCCTAGTGGAGGAGCCTGATGTGGGGCTCGATCCCGGAATGCCAGGATCACGCCCTGAGCCGAAGGCAGACGCTTAACGACTGTGCCACCCAGGCGGCCCTATACCTATGGCTTTTAAGCAAGTATGAAATTATAATACATTTATGAGTTACGCAAACAACATTTTGAAACCAATAAAATTAACAGTGCTGTTACAATGTGATGTGTAGTTACAGCCGAATTGATCCTTGCTGTATGAATGTGGTACTGCTGTCCATGGTGAAATTCTTCCCCCATGTTTTCTGGAACTCCTGAGGAAACTGTGTGTTATGCTATGATATTTATGTGTTAAATCCATCCCTAGTCTGAAGTAATTAAAATGAATGCTTCTTGTGTCCACTTGTTCATAGACTCAGATGTGGGCAGTGAAATCTCTTAGCATTTACCTGATTAAAAACATTTTTTTGTGGTGGTGGGTGTGGGGGGAGGTCGCCTGGCTAGCTCAGTCAGGGGAACATGCAACTCCCGATCTCAGCGTTGTGAGTGCAAGCCCCACGTGTAGAGCTTACTTAAAAATAAAAACCGTTAGGGGCGTCTGGGTGGCTCAGTCGGTTAAGCGTCTGCCTTTGGCTCAGGTCATGATCTCAGGGTCCTGGGATTGAGCCCCGCAGCCCTGAGTTGGGCTCTGAGCTTAGTGGGGAGTCTGCTTCTCCCTCTGACCCCCCCCACTCATGCTCTCGCTCTCTCTCTCTCAAATGAATAAATTAAAAAAAAGAAAACCTTAAAAACATTTTTTTTGCTTTTAATACAGTATGTTATTTCAACCATGCAGAAGTTACTTGATACCAACCAAAAGATATTTTTTCCAGTAGTGCTTATACCTATAGATGACCAAGAATTTACCAGAAAGGTATCTATGGTGTGTGTAGTAGAGATGGAATGCTTTTTTCTCCAGTGCTCTCAGGTTACTGATCATGTGACAGGGGAACTTGATTTAAAAAAAAAACAAAACAAAACAGCTTTATTGAGATACAATTCACATACTATATAATGAACCCATTTAAAGTTTATAATTGAATGGTTTTTACTATATCCACAGATACGTGCTACTACCACAGTTAGTTTTAGAACATTTTCGTCATTTGTGTGTTCGTTACCCTTAACTCACCTTCTCAACTTTCTCATCGCCCCCAGCCGTAGGCAATTTCTTTTTTTTCATTCTTTTTTTTTTTTTTTTTAAGATTTTATTTATTTATTTGACAGACAGCGAGAGAGGGAACACAAGCCGGGGGAGGGGGAGAGGAAGAAGCAGGCTCCTAGTGGAGGAGCCTGATGTGGGGCTGGATCCCAGAACCCTGGGATCACGCCCTGAGCTGAAGGCAGATGCCTGACGACCGAGCCACCCAGGCGCCCCGGCAATTTTCTAATCTACTTTCTGTCTCTCTGCATTTGCCTATTCTGGACATTTTGTATAAGTGGAATCCTGTAATCTGTGGTCTTCTGTGATTAGCTTCTTTTACTTAGTGTAATGCTTTCAAGGTTCGTCCATGTTGCAGCATGTGTTGCTACTTCATTTCTTTTTGTGGCGAAATAATATCCCATTGTGTGAATACACCATATTTTGTTTATCTGGTCGTCAGTTGATGGACATTTGGGATTGTTTCTACCTTTTGGCTACTGTGAATAATGCTGCCATAAATATTAGTCTACAAGATTTCCTGTAAATGCGTTTCCATTCTTCTCGGGTGGTAATTAAGCGGAATTGCTGGGCTGTATGGTAACTCTTCTGTTTAGCCATGTGAGGAACTGTGGGCTGTTTTCCGAGGTGGCCGCACAATGTCGTGTCCCCGTCGGCAGTGAATGCGTGTTCCAGTTTGTCAGCGTCTTGCCCGACACTCGTTACTGTTCGTCTTCTGGGTGAGAGGTACCCTGATAGGTGTCATGTGGTAGCTCATTATGGTTTTGAGTTGTAGTTCCCTGATGACTAATGCTGCTAAGTATCTTCTCATGTGCTCGTTGGACCTTTGTGTATCATCTTTGGAGAGCTGTCTATTCAGATCCTTTTTATGTTTTTTACCTGGGTTATCTTTTTATGATTGACTTGTAGGAGTGCTTTGTATAATCTAGATTCCAGTCCTTTATCAGATGTCTGATTTTGCAAACATTTTCTTCTCTTCTGTAGATTACATCTTCACCCTCTTGATAGTATCATTTGAAGCACAGAAGTTTTAAGTTTCGATGAAATGCTGTCTAGGTGTTCTTGTGAAGTGTGTGCTTTTGGTTTCATATGTAAGAATCCGTTGTCAAATCCCAGGTCATGAAAATTTACCCTTATGTTTTCTTCTAAGACTTTTGTGGCTTTAGCTCTTACATCTGCTAGCATACCCTCAATAATGAGGGGTCCCTCACTGCTTCAGAGGTGCACGTTCTGTGGGTGTATGCCTCTCGCGGTCAGGAGGTTCTTCCTTATTTTGAATTCAGTGAGACTTACATGGTTTTATTTTTTTGAAAGATTTTATATATTTGGGAGAGAGAGAGTGAGAGAGAGCATGTGTGGGGGAGAGGGGGAAGGGGGAGGGAGAAGCCGACCCCCTACTGAGCAGGGAGCCTGACGCGGGGCTCCATCCCAGGATCTGGAGATCATGCCTGAGCTGAAGGCAGATGCTTAACTGACTGAGCCGCCCAGGCACTCCAAGACTTTTGTGGTTTTAATTCTGCAGTTTTTAACAAACCATTTTTTCATCTGACATTTTTGTTTTCCTTGTAGAAACATACCCACATTGCCGTGGGTGGAGTTCAGCAGTATGCTCACGTGCTGGTGTAAACATGGCCCCACAGTTGTGTTTTAGGCAGCCTTAGACATGTTGCTGTCCCTAGGCCTTTACATGGCTTCTGGGATCAGGTGTCTTTTGAATTCTTTTTTTTTTTTTTTTTAAAGATTATTTATTTATTTGAGAGAGAGCATAAGAGAATGCATGAGCAGGGGGGAGTGGCAGAGGCAGAAGGAGAAGCAGACTCCCCGCCTATCAGGGAGACCAATGCAGGGCTCAATCCTGGGACTTCTGGATCATGACCCAAGCCAAAGGCAGACGCTTAACCAGTTGAGCCACCCAGGCGCCCCCATCTTCTGAATTCTTAAGCGCAAGGCAGAATTATGTATTAAAAATCTAAACCAAAACAAAACTCACACCCCTGCCCCAGTACTCCAACACTAATTTGATAATTTCCTTCTCACTCTGTCTAGGAATATAAGACCTACAAGGAGAACTTTCTAAAACGCTTCCAGCTCACCAAGCTGCCTCCATATCTCATCTTTTGTATTAAGAGATTCACTAAAAACAATTTCTTTGTGGAGAAGAATCCAACCATTGTCAACTTCCCTATTACGTGAGTATTACCTTGCTTCACTTCCTCTTAGGGGGAGTGAGCCGGAATCTCTTTTCATATTTTTGTACCATTATTCATTTTGGACTGTCTTAGAGATTGTTGGGAACAGAGCCTACCTACACTATGTAAGTTAAGGGTTGCTGGAAGGATACAAATATTTCAGGGACTTCAAAGATAGATGTTTACCTCGAGGCAGTCCTTTCATCTTCTCTCCTGTTGCTTGCTGAGAAGTATAGTCTTTTAGCGTGGGAAAAAATGGTTGATGAAAGTAGGGCAGGACAGGTAGGATTCTGTCTGGCTTTGAAGATGATCCTGAGCAGTTAGAGTCTGTCTATTTGCTGGTCTTTGCGTCTTCTTGCATACTGTAGTTAGGCACAAACAGTGGGGATGGTTCCACATTTATTTTGCCATCTTGGGGTCCTTCCCTGTTGGTGAGAAAGATAAATTTTGATGTATGGTCTTATTTTTAATGTTTACCATGCATTTGTCTTTTTATGAACATCTATGAGTATTTTAATGCAAATTGGGGAGGAGTTGTACCAGATGCTTTCATTTTACTACTTTACTACTAACTCAGAAAGCTCCTGCAAGATCCTATTGGGGGTAGACAGTTTTTCAGTTCTCAGGAGACATGGTTTTTCACACTCTGAAGAAGATATCTCTGAGAACACGAGAAACCTGGAGGCAGGACTGGCAGGAGGAGTAAGGGTGTCTTTGCTGGTGTTTAGGTAAGAGTGGAGCCCTAAGGGAGCTTCTTGTCGAGAAGGATTTGGGTGGGTATATGACAGAATGTTTAGCTCAGGAGGGTAGTTTTTTGTTTTTTCACAGAGTAGTGTGGGAGCTGTAACGTGTAAGTGCTCATCATCCCTTCCTTTCTTTCTCTCTCCATCCCTCTCCGTTTCCCAGTTGCCCAAACCATACCAAGACTGCCAGTTTTCTCCTTTGAAAATGGTTCCAGTTCTTAATTCTGGTAATGTTTCAGAGGGTAGTATGTGAAAGTAAAGAGGCCCGAGTGCTGTGCCATTCTAGCTGTGTGACTTTGGGCAGGTTGGTTGCATATTTTCTGGAGTTACTCTGACGTGGATAAAATGAGAGGTTGGATTAGGTGAACCCTTGGGGTCCTTCCAAGAATAGCATTTTATTATTCCTGGTTCCATGATCGCCAAGACTCTGAGAACAGTTAAGGGGGCGAGGGGAGAACACCTCTGTAGTTAGCGTTACGGGAGAATCTTTTACTTGCTCTTCTTGTTCTTCACTAGCATCTTGTCTGTGTGACAGAGTGAGATTGGGGGACATGGAAGCCAGCTCTCTGCTACCTTGAGTGAGACCACAGAGAACTTTTCTTTGAAAGTCCATGTGGTGGGGTTTTCTTTCAGTACTGGACTCTTGTGAGTTTCCACAGTCACCAGTGTGTTCCTGGCGGGAGGGAGTGCTCTTGACTGGAGGGCAGTTCCGGAGGAAGGAGGACTGTGTATCGATAATAGTTCCTGCTCAGTCACCACAGAAATGGCCTTACTCCGTTGGTTTCTTTTATATTGCACCTGGAGTATGTTTATTTGGCTACCAGTTGCATTTAGGTTTTTGGTAAGTGACTTCAGTAGTTTGTCCTTTGGAAAGCTTACTTTGGAGAAGTTGAGAAAAAGATAAATTCTTAGCTAGTCAGCCTTTTAGAGACTAATTCTGGAAACCTGCACTTTAAATGCTTTATGCACTATAATTACTTTTAGAGTAATATGGTTCTAGATAAGCTAAAGTCTCCACCTTTTTTTTTTTTTTTAAGACTGATTTATTTTAGAGAATGCGCGGGTGAGAAAGAAAGTGGTTGAGTGAGCACATGTGCGAGCTGGGGGAGGGACAGAAGGGGAGGGAGAGGAAGAGGGAAAGAATCCCAAGCAGACTCTAAGCTGAGCAAGGAGCCTGATGCAGGGCCCTATCAATCTCATGACCCGTGAGATCATGACCTGAGCCAAAACCAAGAGTTGGATGCTCAACCGACTGAGCCACCCAGGCGCCCCTAAATTCTCCACTTTTTGAAAAGGATTCTTTTCATACCTAATTTTTCTCCTGTTTTATTCATAACACATCTTTTTACTAGAGATTGATCAGACTTGCAGTGATTAGGTGCCCTCTGCTCATTTGAAGGTAGGGTTTTTGGAGCATAGGATTAAAGCTGCACTTCCAGCTAATTAAGTGTTCTCCGAATTGGACTGTTCTGATTGGCAGAGGAGTGTAGTGGGCTCCTATGGCTCTTTTCTAAAACAAAATGATTTAGCATGTATTCATTTCCTTTTATCACTAAACGGTTTTGGTTCAGTCATGAAAACTTTAGTATTAATACTCCTGAAGATGTCCAGGACTTGTTCAGACAAACAAGTCTGGACAGCTGTTGTTGAAGCTGAGGAGAGCTAGCTGGAGAAGACAGCTGTGAGCAGCCAGCAGGCCTTCTGGCTCTCTGGAGCTCACACAGATTTCTTTCAACTCCTCTCTAAATTATCTTTAACAATAAATGTTACAGTTTATATGGTACACTGTCAGTCTGTGGAAGTAAATAGCTGTCACTAACATGTAGAAAGTTACATAATAAGAACAAAGTTGCGTGTGTGTTTATTATACCACATGGTTTACATTTGTATTTTTGGACAGGTAATATAATCACAGTCTATAATTCAGAGGGAGATGTACATCTGGAGGTGACCACGGACATGACCATTGTTAGCATTTCCCATGAATCCCTCATGGATGACGTTACTGGAGTTCAGGTTTTGAGTGGTAGTACATCAGACAGCACATCAGTTCTAGAGCGATTAGAAATATGATGTAGTCTCTTACTCATGTTAACAGTCCCTCTGTTTCCCTGTTTAAGTATAGGAAAATTCTTCACAATTGTCTTCGTCCTGTCTTCATAGTTGCCATTTATCATAGCACTTGACTTTGCAATAACTGGTATATACATTTATGCTTCAACTGATGGTCAGAATCCAACACAGAAAACACAAAAGGAGATTTTATTCCAGATTCAAGAATGCTTCTTCGTATTTGAAAGTGAATGTTCACATATTCAAAATAAAATAGATATTTCACAGTCCCAGTTGAAGGAACATAGTCAGTAGTTTCTTTTGGCAACCAGAACTGAGAAATTAAGAAGCTGTGGAGTAGCCAGGGTGGGTCACCTAAAGAAGAGAAAGCGGGGCTGCCAAAGGAGGGAGAAAAACAAAGCCAATGTCAGAAGCAGAAAAGAGGTCATGTGCCTCCCTTGGTTCTTGCTTCTTCTCCCGGGCCTGGTTCTGGCTGCATTTCTACTTTGCGTAAATTCCCCTTCTGTGCTAGAGCTACCGGTCTGCCTACTTTGCCATATTGAAATTGTGAAAATGATTGTATACAGTGGCGACTCCCAGAATCATGCGGTCAGGCCTTCCATAGCCAGAGGCTAGGGACCGGGCATCGACGGAACACTGCAGCTGCGGGATTCCCAGAGAGGGCAGAGGGTGATGGGTTACTCCTCTTGTCTCCCTTAATCCTCACCATCTCAGAGGAGATGGTGACGCTCCTTTTCATACCCTAGAAGAGCCTTAGGCTGTGTAACCTGCTCACATTCCCACGTGTCTCTGAAGCGGCAGAAGCCCTCATTCCAGTTCGCATCTGAATGACGCGAGGCCCCTGCATCTTTGATGGTTAGACGTGCTTTTAACAGTGTGCTTTCCCCGTGGAGCCAGTCTTTCTAGTTTGACTCATGTTTATGGCAAATTGTGTGAATTTCCACCAACCTGGGCTCCCATGGCCCTGCAAGCCTACCTAGATCCGGGCTTCTAAGATAGGGTTCAGTAGCTCTGCAGACCATCGATGTGAGATCATGTCCCCGACCTCGGTAGCCTTTGTCTGATCTCATGGCTTTATGTTCACCGTCACTAGAAATGTGGACCTGAGAGAGTACTTGTCTGAGGAGGTGCAGGCGGCGCACAAGAACACCACCTACGACCTCATCGCCAACATCGTCCACGACGGCAAGCCCTCGGAGGGCTCCTACCGGATCCATGTGCTGCATCACGTGAGTGCCAAGAAGGGTGGTGGTTCCCTTGGGGTTTCGGTGGGCAGCTGTCTCCAGTTTGCCCTGTCTTCGCCTGGCCTTTGGCGTTCTGCAGGTGTTAGAGCTGTCGGTGGCTCGTCTCAGTAGTGGTTCTCGGTTTTGGGTGCATGTTGCATTCACCTGGGGAGATTTTTAAATCCTGATTCCTGGGCCACTCCAGGCCAATTACATTAGAACAGTGTAATTGATGCCCATTGGTTTTCACCAGGAATGGAGGCCAGGGTTGCTGCTAAGTCCTCTGTAGTGCACAGGCAGCCCCCAGAACAGAGGTACCTGGCTCAAAGTGCCAGTCCGAGTTAAGAGACTGCATTAGGTTATCTGGAGGTGGGAACCAGGCATCATGGTGTTAAAATTGTCCAGGAGATGCCCTTGTGCCGCCGAGGTTGAGCACCACTGTCTTGGCTAGAGCCTTAGCACCTGAAGGGGAATCCTCGAACTAGCAGCATTGACATCCTGTGAGAACTCGCTAGAAATGCAGAGTCTTGGGCCTCACCCAAAGGGCCTCACCCAAACCTACTGAATCAAAATCCGCATTTTAACAAGACCCTCTGGTGTGTAATTAAAGCTTATGAAGCACTGGTGTAAAGGTTTCTTTCAGCTGAAAAAACTGTTTTGAATTTGTCTCAAGCTGAAAATGGATGCAACATGTACTTAAGATGTATTTGGTACCACACAGATGATTAGTACAAACTGTTTTAATTTGGTCAGTCTTCTGGGACTGTGGGTATAATAACCTGCTCTGTTTAGCAGCATTTTGATGTGCACTAGAAAGTAGGCCAAGTGCTTAATGTATGGTCATCTCACTTGTATCTTTTTTAAAAAAATGTATTTATTTATTTGAGAGAGGGGGGAGAGGTGCAGAGAGAATCTTAAGCAGACTCTGTATCAAGTGCAGAGCCCAACACAGGCTTGATCTCCCAACCTGAGTGGAAACCAAGAGTCAGATGCTGAACTGGCTGCACCACCCAAGCGCCCCTCATTAGTATCTTTAAAATATACCTCTGAGACAGTTGTTAATACCTTTAGTGTTTTTATTTGAGAGAGAGAGAGAAAACGCGTGAGTGGGGGTGGGACAGAGGGAGAGGGAGAGAGAATCTCAAGCAGACTCCCCGCCGAGCATGGAGCCTGATGCAGGGCCCGATCCCAGGACTCTGAGATCATGACCTGAGCCAAAATAGAGCTGGCTGCTCAACTGACTGAGCCACCCAAGTGCCCCTGGTTTCACCATGTTCTTAACCAGTCCTCAAAACAGGAATGGGGGCTTGATTATGTGATCCTGAGCTTTTGTTATGTTTCCTATATTCTGAGCTGTTGGACTATCTGAATATCTATAGTCTATAGTATCTGCCTTTGGCATTTCTTTGAAGTTTGGCTGGATGAGGCAGGTAAGCTTCCAGCAGTGCCTGTGCCATAATCCAGAAGACTCTTTGCCTCCTTGCGTATGGCAGCATGAAGGAAGGTAGATTTGTTGTATTTGCGGCACTGGTTTTATAGGCCAAAGGAAACGGTTAGTATTTTGATTGTCCACCAAGGACCCTTCTCTTGGCTGTTGCTGTGTTCTCCGGGATGGAGGGTGGGATGTGTACTTTTAGGCTTTCCCAGTAGTTAACACTGCACCTGCTAACTAACTGAGTGTGTTTAGTCTGTCATTTTTGAGTGATAAGGAGTCATCTTAGGTGAGGAGTACAGGGCCTCCTCTCTTTTCTCTTTATTGCCCACCTAAATTCTTCTTGAAAGCGTTGGGAGACTCCATTGTACTTGAAGGAATCCTTGGCAGGGATTCCATCTGCCAAGATCAGCACCCCAAAAGCTCTTTGAATTGAATGAAGCCAAGCAGAGGTCTTGCACCGTCTTAATTATGACTCTTTCTGAGTGGTGGTCTAGTGGCTGTTCTTCTGATTTTTCTCACTTTTTGCCGTGATGCTTTCCTTCTACACCTTTTGGTTTTAGGGAGCAGACTAACCCATCACTTTATACTTTTTGCAGGGGACGGGCAAATGGTATGAATTACAAGACCTGCAGGTGACTGACATCCTGCCCCAGATGATCACACTCTCAGAGGCTTACATTCAGGTGGGTTGGCCATGAACTTGGTGTGTGCTGAACAGATAGAGTGTGGGGCCAGTGAGAGGAATGATGTGGGTGAAGGCAGGAAGTGAGATTGAGTTAAAGCCTCGATTAGGCTGGGTACCTATTGGGATGCGTGGAGGAGTGAGGTGGGGCCGGATTATGTGGCCCTGAGAGCCCAGGGGTGATTGCTAGAAAAGAGAAGGGCAGGGAAGCGTGGAAGATTTATGGATGGTTATGTGTGTGGCCAGGTTAGTTTTGCAGAGGTTTGTGGTCTGGTTTCAAGGAGGAAGAGTCTAGAATCATCAGGACCCCAACTAGGAGTTGGCTCTGAAGCTTTCCCCAGCATCGCAGGCCAAGTTAGTGCTCTTCGTGACCCCACAGCACTTTCTGTGTGTCTTTACCAGAGCACCAACCTTATTATTCTAACGTCTTCTGTATTGGGTTGAGAGCTTGTGGAGCAGAGTATCTCTGTTTCTCTTTATAACTGCCCTGGTACCTGGCAAAGAAGGAAGACAGAGACTAAGAAAAAGCTTTAGCTTTGTTTTGTTTTGTATTTTCATGCCGTAAGTTTATTTACAAACACACTGAGTATGTAGAATTCAAGAGTTTGATCAGTTTCCAAAGAGATTGCACCTCTTAAAATGCTCCTTTTCATATCTGCTTAATGGATTAAATGAAACATCTTTATTTCTTACTATAAAAAAAGGCGCAGCAAACCTGGATCCAGAATACACAGTCGTCATGATTAGTAACCGCCACCTGTGTTGACTGAAAATGGCAGATGCCTCCCTGGGCCCTCCTCATAGAGGCTCCTCAGGAGCACAGAGCTTGCAAGCCTCGGGCTGCTCTGTCCCAACCTAGGGCTGTTGGAAGTTCTGCGAAAGGCGCAGAGATCCAAGACGGTAGAAACGGCAGCACCCCACCACGTCCTGCTCTTTTCACAACCTTGTTCCCTAGAGTCAGAAAGCTATAGCTTCGAAAAAAGAAGGGAGACGCTTCTCCTTAAAGGGAGATGCTTTTCATTCTAGAGATAACTCTTTAGTAACTTTGTGGTTATAGGCTTAACTAGGAGTTCTTCTTTAGAAAGCGAGTTTGGCATGAAAAGTAGGGAGGGGGGATGGGTAGAAAGATAAAAATCAAGCAAAAGGGAATTTTCTGAAAGAGGATTGAGTTAGTTGTTTCAGGGGACAGACAAGTATGGATGTGCAGCGACAGGCTGTCCCTCGCCTAGGGTAGAACAAGTACTTGATAAATGTGTGTGGATTGAATGCTGGCTCCTACATGTCTGTTGTGTATTCATTTCTTACAGATTTGGAAGAGGCGAGATAATGATGAAACCAACCAGCAGGGGGCTTGAAGGAGGAGTTTAGGGTTTTGCTCCCCAGGGCTTTGGCTGAAGATGTAATGATACCAGAGCTGTAGTTGAACATAGGTTGACTGGCACATTCCCTGAGCCAACCCATTTTGTGGGTTCAGGTTCACACCAGGATATCAGAGGGGCCCACCCACCTGGGATGGCTCTGCACCATCACCCAGCTGTTCTTTGATCAGTTGATTATAGATTGATGCTCCTTTCCCCGTCCTGTCTAGCTCCCCTCTAGCTTCAGCAGGCCAGAGCTCTTTAATAGATGTGTGTAATTTCTTGGTATCTGGGAGTATCTGAAGGGCAAGGCAATGTCTTCTACGCGTCAGAGCCTCAGGATTCTAGGAATAAGAGCACGAAGCCAGTAATACCCTTCTTCCATCATAGGTGTTTTTCCGGTGGTTCACTTCATTTCCTGATGTGTATTTTGAAATGGATTAAATGTTTTCCTGTTTTTAAACCAGCCTCTTGTTTTATATCCTTCCCTTAGGCTATTGCCAGCTTGTGGGTGGTGTATCATTTGGGATGCATTTTGTCTCTAGGTAACAAAATATCTGACTAAAGCAATACATTCCTGTGCTTAACTACAAGTGTGGAGGTGGGCGGTTTCAGGCTGCGGTGCTGGGCTGTGTGAGGGAAGGAAGGCAGGAGGGACATCCGACTGCTGTGCAGTTCTAAGAAAGTCTCAGCCAGGCCAGTGGGGGACGCAGAGCAAAGATTGCCAGTTGGTCAGAAGAATCTAGCAGAAATGTCTTTCTGCAAGCTCAGCCGTTGATTAGGCGCAGCCTGGAGAAAGTGTAGCCTCGGCAAGCACTGTGGCAGAGCTGAAAACATGGGAGATGTAAAGATACAGCCGCCGGTGGCAGTCAGTCAACCACAGCGAGTTCTCGTAAAGGGAGGTAGGAGCCCTGCACGTCTGTGGCTGCTACCCTTGACTTCTAGGAGTCAGTGCTGTCCCTGTTTGCCCTTACCTCTTTGACAGCTTCAGTGTGTCCCTTGCTGACTCTTCTTCCTCTGTCTAGCCGATAAAAGTTGAGATTCCTCAGGACTCAGTGCTAGGCCCGTTCCTCAGTTTGCTTTCTCCCTAGGCCGTTTTAAATGGCTTCACCTGTCCCCCAAGGGGGTGGCTCCAGTCTTAACCCCAGACATCTCTCCATTCTTGAACTTTAGAGCCAACTGCCTCTTGATATATTTTGGGTGTCTTAAAGTCAGTTCAAAGTCATCATTGTTCAAAACTGAGCTTGTGAGTTTTCTCCTCAAACTTGGTCCCTTTCCATTGGTTTCCATGGAGCTGTAGTGTTCCATCATCCAGTTACACAATTTGGAAATTTAAGCAGGAGTCCTCCTTCCCCCACCCCTACTTTCTTCATCTAATCTGTTACCAGGTCCTTTCGATTTCACGTTGTGTCTCTTCAGTCTCCCCACTTTAATTGTCCTCCACTGTCCAAGCTGAACTAATGTCACCTTAGTCCAGGTCCAGTTAAAAGAGAGAAACCACAGGGTAATTTGATCAGGGAAAGCTTAATTTCAAGAATTATTAACTGTAACGGGATTGGACTCATGAGGGATGGGCTGGTAATAAGGAGACTCTAAAGGACGTAAAATAGCAGGTATAAGGCACAGCTATCACCTGTAGGGTTCCCGTAGCGTCTAAGGCTGAGATCCAGACCTTGCTGGAAGTCTGACCGCTGGAACCCATCAGTGGACTCTCCAGTGCATCAGGAAATGCTGTTTATGGGGAGGTGCCTCATTCTGCTTCCCCTCTGGGGAGGAAAGGAGCGCCTGGGGCAGCTGCTGTGCACTCCAGGAGCCAGGCACCCGAGTCTCTGGGCGCCACGGGAACCTGAGGCTGGAGAGAGCTGCATGTGTTGCTTTTGAGCGAGCACACTGGAACCGGGACGCAAACCCTGTCTTCCTACAGTGTGTCTCCAGAACCCTCCATGGACAAAGCATCCATGTCAGCTGGCGAGGGAAAGTCTGAAGGATCCAGATCCGTTTTCACAGAGCAGGCGAAAAGGGGGCATTTGTGGAGTTGAGAGGCACCACCGCCCGGTGACTCCACTTCCATAGATGCTTTTATGCACATCTGAACTTCTATGCAGAAACAACGACAAAGAAAACAACTCTGTATCTCTGCCTAACAAACAACGGCTACCCTTCTTACAAGTGAACAAGTTTTCAGCCTTTCCCGAAATGAGCTGTCTTAAGAGTCCTGTATCCACTGATGGCTGTATTGGTTACTCCTCAAATCCAGTCATAGTCCCACCGAATAGTCTGTTCTCTAAAGACTAAGTTGGAAAGTTAACTTCCAACAAGTTGTATATGAAATGAAAATGGGAAGAAGAGAGAAAAAATGGTTAACAAATGCAAATTATCGTGTATAATAAGCAAGTAGAAAATAAAGTTATAGTCTGTATTTCTGTAATAGGGCAAAAGGCTGCAGTTGATGTGTGTGCTTCTTACTTCCACTGCCCCTTTTGGGTCTAGTCTGCTCTTAGCCGCAGCCTCAGCGAGTTGGGGTTCTGCACCTGGTAGGGTGGCCTAAATCTTCAGTCCCTAAGGACCAGACTCCTTAATTATCCTCCTCCCCACCCCCTTTGTGTTGCTCCAGTTTTCCATTAACCCTTATTACTGGATATAGTCCCTCTTCCCTGCATTTTGTAAGAGCAACCCAATTTCACCGTGATAATCAGGATCTGTCACTCTGACAAGTAGATTACGACCACCTCTGCCCCCAGTTGGTTTAATAGCATAAGGAGCCTAAAATGTCCACGGGGTAGTCTCATCTTCTAATTGAGTGGAACCATGTTGTTTCCTGGGTGGAAGCATTTCACCCTTGGAAACTAAGACCTCTAAACTAGCAAAGCTTCCAGTTGCTGGAACAGAAGTAAAAATTCTGCAAAGTTACGAAGTGTAATAGAGGAGTCACACCAATGTCTACCCAGTTTTTTAGACCCGTGTATTTTGGTAATGGGGGAGAGAGCATCCTATAATGTTCTCTGATTCAAAGCGCACTGAATGCTATAACGTGAGCACCACCTGGTACTGTAGCCGAGTTTTCAGTAAGCCATTCTACCTTTTAATGAGTCTAGCTCCTTCCAGATGCTGCTGTCTGTGTTCAGACCAGTGAGATCTATGGGCATGAGCCCCCTGCTTCTCTTCCTTCGCTGTGAAAAGAGTTCCTCAGATGCAATGCTGCATGGAATGCCATGATGGTTGATAAGGCGTTCCGAGGATCCACGGATGGTGGTATTGCCAGCAACATGGGCAGGAAGCAAATGTATATCCAGAATGTGTTTCTATTTCTCTGAGGATGGATCTCTGCCTCCATAATAGAAGATGTAATCAGCCTGCACCAGGAAGCTGGCTAATGCCCAAGGGACTAGTGTACTGGAGACTCACTGTTAATCCCTGCTGTTGGCAAATTAGATATTCGGCAGAAGTACTACTCAAGTCGGGACAGGGACATCCAGGTTGTTGAGCCCATGCATAACCTCTATTGCTGTCACCATGGCTCATGAGCTTGCTGCGCAAGCACTGGAGAAAGAGACCACTGGCTGACATTCCTCACGTCGTGTCACTCGTGTAAACCTCATAATTTTTTAAAGATTTTATTTATTTGAGAGAGACAGTGAGAGAGCACAAGCCAGGGGGAGAGGCAGAGGGAGAGGGAGAAGCAGGCTCCCTGGGAGCCCGACATGGGGCTCCATCCCAGGACCCTGAGATCATGACCTGAACCAAAGGCAGATGCTTAACCAACTAAGCCACACAGGCGCCCTTGTAAACCTCATTATTAAGAGTCTCCTCTGCAGCAGATGCCTTTTGGGGGGCATTCATATGCAAAACAAGCATTATCATAGTACATATATTCTGTTGCTATAATAATATATGTAGTATATAGTGTAGTGTATTCAAGGAGTCTATCCTTAGACCTCTACCCCAGACTTCCTTTTCACTAGTTTTACAGTCCTGTCGTTCTGAATCCCTGACCATCTAGCCAAACCATTGGCAACTGCCAGTGAATTAGTCGAGGTCTGTACTTCTGGCCATCTCACACTCCAAATAGAGTAAGCAACCCAATATACTGTTTGCAGGGAGACCCACTAGAGGATTTTCCTTCACCACTGTCCTTCAGTGTCACCCTGAGTGGGGACGAAGTGCTCCAGCTGTCCGCTTGCATTCTGTACCAGGATTTTGTACAAATCTATCTATAAACCAGGCTTGAGTTTTATCTTCCTAGGTCAGCTGGTCTTAAGGAACGCCCTGGGAAGCAATGCAACAGGAGTTGGTGTGAAAGGAATGTGAGCCACCTGCTTCTGTAACTTACTTGTGCCTTTTGGCCCTGTCTGAGGTTGGTTTAATATACTACCCATTTAATGGTAGCTTGCTGCTGCATGTAGCCAACAGTATGGCTAGCTGAGTCAGACAACAGCAGGTTCATGAGTGGAGATTCAGGTTGCATGGTCACCTGATAGCCCATGTTGAGATGCTCGGTCTGTTACGGCCCAATAGCTAGCCAGCAGCTATTTCTCAGAAGGACAAGAGGTATCTGCAGAAGATGAGGGCATAGACTTGTTCCAAATCCTGAGATTCTGTGCTGTGATTCTCCTGTTGGTTCTTGCCAGAGGCTCCATACGGCGTTCCTGTTTGCCAAGGACACTTCAAAATATTGGCCATCCTGGATCATAAGGTGCAAGGAGTAGAGCAGTCTATTCTTCTGCTGAAACTTCTGTGGAAACTTTTTTTATCCTGGCCTCCCTTTGAAACTAGCAGCTCTACAGCTGTCTCCAGTTGGGTTAAAGTAGCACGCTTAAATGTGGTATATTTGTCTCCCAAAGCCAAAAAAGCCCACCATCCATTGTGCCCTTTTTCTTTGGAACTGCCCAAGCAGGTGGGGCAGGTGGGAGTTGATACGAGGTATAGCAGCTTGTCTTTCACAAAGGAGGGGATATTTTGACATACTCTAGACCACACTGTAGACCCCCAGAAACTTCTAAGGTGGTAGAACCCTGAATTGTCTAAGGGTTAAATCCCACCCTCTTGTTTGCTTTTGTCTTACTAAGACAGCTAAAGTACTTGTCACAGGGTGCCTGGATGGCTCAGTTGGCTGACCATCTGACTCTTGGTTTGCGCTTGGGTCATGATCTCGGGGTCCTGGGATTGAGCCCCACATCGGACTCCACACTCAGCAGCGAGTCTGCTTGTCCCTCTTCTTCCCACTCTGTTCCTCCCCTTGCTCACGCTTTCTCTCCCCTCTCTCTCTTTCAAATAAATACACAAAATCTTAAAAAAAAAATTAAGTACTTGTCCCTTCCTGCTCATTGGGTAGCATCATCATAACGTCATCAGACTAGTGGACTAGTGTGATGTTTTATGGAATGTCAAGACGATCAAGATGTCTGAACGGTATTACGGTGGAGCAGGAGAACTGACATTGTCCTGAGACGACACCGTGAAGGTGTCCTGTTGGCCCTGCCAGGTAAAAGCGAACTATTTCTGGTGATCTTTATAAGTTGGTATGGAGAAAGGAGCCAACACTGCATGCTGCGGACCAGGGGCCGTGCTCTAGCATCAGTAGAGACGTGACATCTGAGACAACAGCTGCAGCTGGACTCACCAGCTGAGTATGTTTACGATAGTCCGACGTTGTCCTCCGGGATCCGTGTAACTTCCGCACGGGCCCTTTGCCACTGTCATTCTAGTCTAAGCTATTGCTAATTTCTGTTTACAACTATCTCCTAACAGGTCTCTGCCCCTTCCCGTGTAGCCTTCACCCAGTTCATTCACACTTTGGCCAGACCAGTCCTTCAAAGCACACACCAAACCGAGTTATTTCTCCCTCACACCCCGATCTCCCACTGAAGACACTTCGTTGGCTCTTAGATGGAAATCCGTAGCCTCTCAGCCTCACGTCTTGGGAAGTTTCTCCTGGTCGTCAATCCCAGGCTCCCTGTCCTTCCTTCCATTGTTCAGATGGGCCACAAGATGCAGGCCTCTGTGCCACCTGCTTCCTCTGTTAGGGATGCTATCTCCCTTTTCACTTGCTCTTCCTTCACCTCTCTGACCTCTCAGGACCATATGTGTCTCTGAGTGATAGCATGTATCACACCTGAGGTATTCCTTTTTTTTCTGTGATTAATGTCTGTCTTCCCAAGTAGACTCTAAGTTCCAAAAGGACAGATGGGAACTGTTTTTCTTTTTTGTGCCCAGTCCTAGGAAAATGCTTGGTACTTAAAAGTCAGTTGCTAATGTTCATTGAGGAAATGATATAGTTCTAAGTCTGTGTTGTGTTCTCTGTATTCTTTTTTTGTACAACTGATTCTATTTTTTTTAAATGTATAATCCTTTTTTTTTTAAATTTTATTTATTTGAGAGAGAGAGAGACAGCCAGCGAGAGAGGGAACACAAGCAGGGGGAGTGGGAGGGGAAGAAGCAGGCTCCCAGCAGAGGAGCCCGATGTGGGGCTCGATCCCATAATGCCAGGACCACGTGCTGAGCTGAAGGCAGACGCTTAACGACTGAGCCACCCAGGCGCCCCAACTGATTCTATTTTTTAAAAAAGATTTATTTATTAGAGAGAGAGAGAGCATGTAAGTGGGGGGATGGGCAGAGGGAGAAGCAGACTTCCTGCTGAGCAGGGAGCCCAAAGTAGGGCTTGATCCTGGGACCCTGGGATCATGACCTGAGCTGAAGGCAGAGGCTTAACTGACTGAGCCACTCAGGTGCCCTGATTTTGTCTCTTTTAAACCCACCCAAGATGTTGACAGTAGACACTATTGCCTGAAAGGTTTAGAACCACTGCTCAGAGCTGACCGTCATGTCCTGTGTGCAGAAGCTTTAGGGCCTTTGTGGGGGACATGTGGCTTGCTTCTATCACTGCTGTCTGAACTGGGGTCACATGTCTCTATGGTGGTGATCTCAGCAGATGCTTCTGCTTTCGGAGCCCTCAGGCTCTGGCCTATCTGACCCATGCATGAGAAAGAAGTGGAATTCATGTTTTCTTAGCCGGAAATCACAAGACAGATATATGGAAAATATAACCTAAAGGTAAAAGACATATGACAGGGTAAATTTTGCAACATACATACAGGACAGTAAAGAAATGAATATACCTAATATATTTTTACTGGTAAGAATTTACTGGCGCAGTAGGTTAAGCCTCTGCCTTTGGCTCAGGTCATGATCCCAGGACCCCGGGATGGAGCCCTGAGTGGATGTGGTCGGGCTCCCTGCTCAGCGGGGAATCTGGTTCACCCTCTTCCTCTATTCCTCCCCCCTGCTTGTGCATGTGCATGTATTCTTTCTCTCTCTCTCTCAATAAATAAAATCTTAAAAAAAAACTCCAATGGAAAATTGGGCAAAAAACCCCAATAGACATTTCACAAAATGTAAAATATAAGTGGCCAATAAATACATAAAAAATTGTTTACTTAGTAACCGAAGAAATGCAAAACAGAACAACCAAGGAGGTCATTTTTATATTTTAGATTAGCAAAGATTTGAAAGATTGCTAATACTGAGGGTTGGTGAGAGTGGAGAAGAGGCACGTGGTTGTTATTGGGGTAGAAGCTGGTGTGGCTGGCACAGAGGGGCAGTGTGGAAATGCAGCCGATAGTAAAAATAAAGATGTGCATAGTTTTTTGTCCCCCAAATTTCATGTCTTGGAATTGATTTTAAGGAAAGAGACTAGTAAACAAAGATGTAAGTGCCAGGATTTTTATTTTTCACAATATTGTTATCAATAGTTGATGTTGTTGATATAGGGAAATGTTTGTATCCAGAAAAAAATACCGTGCAGCAGTGACCAGTAATGACAGATGTGTATATTTATTGACCTGGAAAGATTGTTTTTATTTTATTTATTTATTTTTTAAGGTTTTATTTTTAAGTAATCTCTATACCCAACCTGGGGCTCAGACTCATAACCCTGAGATCAAGAGTTGCATGCTCTACCAACTCAGCCAGCCAGGAGTCCCTGGAAAGATTCTTTTTATTTTTATTATTTATTATTATTTATTTATTTTAATTTTTAAAACATATTTATTTATTCATTTCAGAGAGAGAGGAGAGCTTGCCTGTGGGAGGAGGGGAGGTGGTAATGGGGGGGTGGGCAGAGGGAGAGGGAGAGAGGAAATCTGGTGCAGACTCCCCGCTGAGTGGAGAGAGGTGGGCTTGATCCCAGAACCCCGAGATCAGCACCTGAGCTGAAACCAAGAGCCGGCCACTCAACCAACTAAGCCACCAGGTGCCCCTGGAAAGATTATTTTTAAATGAACAAAGCAGTTGTTCAGTTTACAAAGCATGTATAGGATGTTTCCATTTTTGTAAATCTATTATATATGGGGGCGCCTGGGTGGCTCAGTCAGTTGAGCATCTGCCTTCGGCTTAGGGCATGATCCCAGCGTCCTGGGATTGAGCCCCCAATGTTGGGCTCCCTGCTCAGTGGGGAGCCTGCTTCTCTCTCTCTGCCCCTCTCTCGAATAAATAAATAAAGTCTAAAGAAAAAAATCTGTTATATCTATTTTTGTGCACATGCAAAGAAAAGTTTGGAATGATCTGTACTAACATTTAGTTATAATGATTGTGTTGTAGATTTTAAATCTCAGTCATTAATCAGGCGGACATGAAAGTAACTATCTTTATTGTTTTGTAATTGAACTCATTTTGGCTCTTAAGCCCCCAAAATGTAATATTTCCATTCAAAAGTGACTGAGCCCCTTCTTGTTTATTTTTTATTCATTTTTAAAGAACGTTTTATTTTATTATTTTTGAAATTTTGTTTAAGATTTTATTTGTTATTTGTCAGAGAGAGAGAGCACGATCAGGAGTGGCAGAGGCAGAGGGAGAAGCAGGCTTCCCGCTGAGCAAGGAGCACGAAGTGAGACTCGATCCCAGAATCCTGGGATCATGACCTGAGCGGAAGGCAGATGCTTAATCTACTTAGCCACCCAGGCATCGCTTATTTATTTATTTTAGAGAGAGAATCTCAAGCAGGCCCCACACCCAGCGTGGAGGCCCATGTCGGGCTTCGTCTCACGACCCTGAGATCATGACCTGAGGTGAAATCAAGAGTCAGCTGCCTAACTGACTAAGCCACCCAGGCGCTCTTTCCGTTCTTTTAATACTCAGCCCCTCTTGGGTTACTAACGTTTGGGCCCTACTTCTGTTTTCTCTGGGAATGATCGACAAAGTGCCCTGTCATGAGGAGAGATATTGGTGACTGTGCTTTCCCTGGTCCTCTCGGTCCCCCTCTCCTTGTGCTGGGACGGGCTCTCATGGCTGACTTCTGCTCCTCTCAAGGTGCACGAAATCTGTCAGTGCTTTGTCCCCAGTTGTGGGCTCTTGTGGGCCCACCATTTTGTCCAGAGCTGACTCTGACGGCCTCATGGGCCCTGGGGGTGTGCTTGCTCTTTTGCCTCATGCAGGGGGCGCCCTCTGACGCTGTCCTCAGGCCCATCTGCTAGGTCCCTCTCGAAGACCGTTTTTTGCACTCTTTCTAATGTCATGTTGGGGGCAGCCATCTCTGAGGGACTTTTGTGTTCTCCTTATCCCTGGAAAGTGAAGAACAAGTCCTCTCTGCTCTTAGGCCCTCACATCTCCTGGGGCTTCTCCTTTCTCACCCTGCTCTGGGGGTGCGATGCTGGGCATATCTCAGGGACCCCGAGTCTCAACCGTAGCCGCTTCCTGCTGTTCTCTCTCCCCACCAGCTGGTCCACTCCTGACCCTCCTGTTGAGTGATAACTTCTGTTCCATCCTCCGGAGGCCATCCCCACACTTGCCTCACCTCCAGGCTCTGGCTTGCCATCTTCCCTGCCAAGCTTTTAAAACATTTAAAATACTCTTCTCTCAGGGATCTTGACCTTACTATTGAAATAATGGTTTCTAAGACAACAGTCTGCTGTAGATTTACAAAAATCCACTTACAAGTTCAAATTCAGAGGCCAGGATTTGTGTACAACATCCTTACTCCAAGAGCATGTTGTATAGAAAGCTTTTTCCCTGCAGCTTGAATGGTGGAGATGTGGGGAAAATGGATTGGAAATGTTTATAGCTTGGTGCCAAAGTTTACATTCTGCTCTAGCCCTCTACTTGGATTGGTAGGATTGTGGGTGATTTCCACTCCTTTTTGACCTGCAGTTTCTGAATTTTCTATAATAAACGTGTATTTCTTTTGTAATAGGACATATAATAACAAAAGTTCTTTTATAAATAAAGGGACACTTCCAGGCACTTAGGTCTTTAAAGTTAAAGGTTTATTTAAGTTTGTTGTTGTTGTTGTATATTTTGATTTTGGGGGTACCCTAACAACCTCATCTCATCCCAATGAGTGGGCTCTTTGGGAGAGGGGAGGATGAGAGGCGGGGGCAGGGCCAGAAGCAGTAACTGGAGGGAGAGGCACCGCGGGCGCCTGCTTCTCCCTCAAGGAGGAGAGTGATGTTGGTGCCCAGTCCAGCTGCCCTCGATGTGAGGCCGTGGCCTCGGGGGCATTTTAAATGACTGTCTTTTTCCTTTTCGTATAAAGCAATAGGCTTTATTAGTATTGTTACAGGCATCAGATTACAGAGGAACTGATTGTTAGTATATGCCCCCAACTGAGCTTTCAGGAGATAAATCATAGCAGAAATGGAATCACGCTGGAATTTCAACCAAAACTTGGAAGCTCACCTTACAAAAAGATAAAAAGAAAACCCCTTTTTACATCTTGAAGTGATAGCTCTTAAGCAGGAGAACATCTCAGATATGAAAGCTTGTCCAATCACCTTCCCACCCTGCTTGAGTCCTGCTGTGTCCATTCTTGACAAGTCAGGGATTTCCTCTTTTTTTTTTTTTTTTTTGAAGTTTGACTTCATATATCTATCTTTTAGGGTACTTGATGTTCCCAATTTTTTATTCTTCTGAATTTGAGTTTTGTGAAAGCATTGGCAAAATCACTGTAAAAGCTAGGATCTTGTGCACATGGAGATGAGAGTGAGGCAGGCCCCGGCTTCTACGCCGCCATCCTCTTGGAGCCAGGGAAGGACCGTGTGGCTGATGAGTTCCCCTGGACCCAGCCCTGGGGTGTTGTGGGAGTGGGGCTGGTTCCAGTGGGCTGTGAAGCCTGGCTGGAAGTTCCCAGGCCGGAAGCCCCCTCTTACAGCTCCTCCAGAAGATGCTGCCCTGGCCGCTCCTCATACCTGGAGAGGAAGGAAGTGGCTCTGGTCTGGGTTGTGGTTAGAGACAGGAGAGGTGAGGCTGACAGCCGGACTGAGGTTACAGGCTGTGGGCTCATGGTCTGTCAGCTTACAGGAGATGGGGAAGGTGACCGTGGGAGTGAAGGCTTCTTCTCAGTGTGGGCAGAGGGCAGGGAGCCTGAGGAGGAGGCTGGTCACGTGGGAGAGCCCAGGAATCCTACAAACCACCTTATTCGATCCCCCCTTTGCCGCTGCGGAGAATGAGAGCCAGAGAGGGGGCAACGTATCTTGGCTGGGGAACCCATGGTCAGTTGATGGCAGCGTTGGGACCAGAGCCCAGGCCCCCTGAGCCAATCCACTGCTTTTCCTGTTCCAACAGGGATGGCAGGCCCAGCTCTTTTTGGTGCCGGAAGTCTTAGGAGCTGGAGAAAGGAGACCATCCCGGTCTCCTGGGCAGCTCCCCGGCCCCTGGGTTCCCCCAGCTGTCATCAGGGTGGAGGGAAAACATGAATTTGGTCCCTGTGGGATAGGTCAGAGTTGGGGCAGACACTCCCTCCACACCGCCTCCCACAGGGGCTTGTGATTGTAGAGAGATTCCGGAGCAGGCCTGGGCTGCCCCACTCAGAGGCAAGAGTTGAACCCCGAGGCCTGAGCACCGGGAGGGCATGGGGTTCATTGTTTCCTTCACAGCTGTAGACCTTGTCCCTAATACATGGCCTGGCCATAGGCATCCACTACGTTTGTTAAAAAAGAGTGAACAGATGAGTGAGTGACCATCGTGTTAGGGGCTGGCTCTGAGCAGAATGGTGAAGTGGGCCAAGTTTGCTCTCAGGGACACTTCTAGCCCACAGTTGCAATGTCTGTCCTTCTCAGAGTCATTTCTCTGCCCTGAGGGCCCCGGTCACAGGGGCTGCCTCTGACTCACCCCTCTACCCCAAGGTACTACCTCTGACTTAGACAATGACAGGAAGAGAGCAATGTGTCTCAGGGAGGAGGAGTCAGAGGACGGCGGGGTTCTGGCTTTAAGGGGACAACATCTTTGTGCAGCAAAGTGTGATTTCCCCCGAACTTCAGGAAAGGTTGGCCTTGGTACGTCAAATATTGAATATCAGTGAGTGCGGTGGGGGAGTGGCAGCTTCCCTGAGGCCTGGGATAGGACCAATGAGGTGGGACTGGGCCTAGCACCAGGGGTGGTGGGATCCTGAGGAGAGGGAGTGAGGGAGGCCATTCTTGAGATGGTGCTGTCAGAGGCCCTCTGGAGCCTTGAGTTGTGGCCTCTGAGGGAGAGGATGGGGCATCCAGCAGCGGTGATTTCCTCTTCCTGCTTGGGGAACACAGGGCCCACTGTCCCCATGGGTGCAGGACCCATCCACCTCTTCCTCCCCTCAACTGGGAGCCTGGACTCACCTGGCATGGCTTTGAGTTCTTGTCAGAAGTGAGGAATTTGGATACACTGGAGAGGGCTGAACGTGGTCCTACACGCCCCCAGGGCCTGCCATAGGGACAGTGTTAGGGCCGGAGGCCTTGCACCCTGTTCCCCTTTCCCAGCTCTGAGGGGGATGGGAAGCTCCTGCTGGAAGGGGCAGCTTTCACTTTGCCTGCCATCTGATGGGTGCTCTTGGTGTGACCTTGTAGACCTCTTGAGCCACTGCTGAGCCATGGGCCTTCTAGGTTTGGAGCCTGAGGAGGTAGGATGCTGGCCCCAGAACACCCACTTTGCAGCCCCTGCCGAGCACACGCTGTTCAGCAAACAACCCCCATTCCATAATGTGCATCAAACCTCACTCCTTTAAGTGGCCCCTCCTTTCCTCCATGTCTCCTTGTCCATTCTTTTGTGGCTTTTCCTTGACCCCTGTTAACATAGCGTCCTGGACCTGCGCTCCTGGGGTTGCCCTGGACCTGGGGGAGCAGGGCCTCTGCCGATCGTGGACCGGAGAGGATGGGCACTCTGGGAGCCGAAGAAAGTCCTGGCAGCTGCTGGCAGGGTGAGAGTACCTGGCAGGTGGCGTGGGCATCCCGGCCCCCGGACACGAGGCTCTGCAGTTGAGGCGTGTGCTGTTCCACGAACTGCTCACACTGAGGAAGGAGAAAGAAACAGGTGTGGGGGGGGGACCTGGGCCGTGGCAGGACTCTCCCTGTAGCCGCGTCACTCCAGGGCTCCCTCCTGACCCGGTGGAGCTCCAGCCACTGCCCCCTCCGAGCCGCTCCGGCTATGACCAGGCTTGTGGGCTGAGATGGAGGGCTTCTCTTGGGAAAGCCAGAGACACTGGAGATGGAGGGTCTGAAACTCAGGCCCAGGAGCTGCATCTTAGCCACCACCTTCCCATTCCCCCAAATGTCAGTTCTAGAAATCTTAAAGTTCCTCTGGTCTTGGCAACCTGTCGTGGTGGGCAGTGGGGAGCCCTCCACGTCATGGAGCAGGGCAGTGCTGGCTTGCGTCAGGACTTGACTTGTGACGGGAATTCACCGTAGGGACTCTGAGTCCTGGGACTCTAGGACCTTCAAGCCCAGCTCTCTCCACGGGTGGGTGTGTCCCCAGGGAGTAACACTGAGAGGAGGGATGGGGGGAAGACAGATGGGGACCCTGGAGAGAAGGCCAGGCCCTCTCCTGCTCCCGTGGGACTGGCATGATAACCAGGCCTTATTCTTTGTCCGTGACGGAGGCCTGCAGGTCCTCTGGGGCCCATGCCCTTTGTCCAAAGGTGACCCCTGACCTTGACTGGTTTTGCCCTATGTTGTTCCATAGTTTTTGGGCCCACGTCTGGCCTGTTAGAGTTCCTCCAGGGCAGGGGTCAGACCATTCTGTGTGTCTGTGACTGGGAAGCCTCTCCTGGGCCCCCCCTCCACTGGGGGACAGGCCCAGGGTCCCAAGTCCCCTGTGTGCCCATCCCTCACCTTTTGCCTGTCCAGCCAGGAGTTGAGGCAGGCCTGGCGTATTGCCTGTGGCATGGCCTGCTCGCTGCTGTTCCCTGCCTGTGTGGTCACGAGCATGCAGACGTGGCAGTCGGACTCTTGAGGTAACCGTTCTCCGGGCAGAGACTCCAGAGCTGTGAGGACTGCAGAGAAAACCATCAGGACTGCCCTGCAGAGGGGCTCAGTTCTCGTCCGGACTGGTGCAGCGCAGGGGCACCGGGGAGGGGGAGGGCAGTGCAAGGCTAGGGCGCAGGGGAAGAGGAGGGTGGGTGCTGGGGAGGGGCCAGGGCTGCAGGCTCACCGGGGCCAGCGCCGTCCTCGTTGGAGCACCGGAGGACCAGGCCGCAGACCAGCTGGGGCAGCACGCGGCCCAGCAGCGCGTCCAGCAGCAGGACAGTGTAACGCTCGGCCAGGCACTGGCAGATGCCACCCACCACCAGGGGTACGACATGGCACACCTGGCCAACAGCCATGGCCAGCACACCCTGGGGCGGGGGCAGAGACAGGGCACGGTGGGACCTGTCCCGGCAAGACCCGCACTGTGCCCGGCACCCGCGGGCATTTCGTAGTTTGCCCCTGCCCCCCTCTGGGAGGGGGAATGAGTATGCGGTTTACAGATAAGGGCGCCGGGCATCAGGGAGTCCGACGGGCCAGGCCAGAGTCACTCAGTGAGTGCGGGAGCCGGGCCACCATCCCAGCTCGGAAAGGAGCATGGCCGGCCCAGGCAGGCGGGCATCAGCAGGGCCCCACGGTGATCAGACCTGTGTCTTCTCCCTGCAGACGTGGGGCTTGCTACATTTCCTCTGTGGCTGCTGGAGCCCACCCTGATTCCAAACTCAACCTCCTAGCTGCGGGGCAAGGAGAGGGGCAGAGGTGACAAGCACTATGGCTCGTTCCCTCCCTCCTTTTCCATCCAACCCACACGTGCCAAGAACCTACACGCCACAGGCTGGCCTTGGCTCCACCGCTGCTTGGCCGCACTGCCCTCCTTGCTGGGAAGGTGCAGGGGGGCACAGGACACAGTGAATTGTATGTCTCCGGGGTGTGCTGCCTTCCAAACGGGTACGTTTCCCCAGATGCACCTGCTTGTGTCAGAACCCACACTTGCCTAACCTCCCCGCTTCGATGACAGAGGAACAGACGTTGCTGTGTTCAAGGCCAGCCTGTCTGCTCGTGCACTGGACCCCCCCTGCACCTTCTCGAGTATGTTACCCCGCATCGTCCTCTCTCCCCACCTCACTGCTTCTCCCGTCTGCTGGTCGGTTCATCGGCACACCAGCGTGCCAAGATGGCTTCTGTCGCTAAAAGCCTCACTTGTCGGGGCGCCTGGGTGGCTCAGTCGTCTCGGGTCTTGATTTCAGGGTGATGAGATGGAGCCCCACGTTGGGCTCCCCGCTGAGCTTGGAGCCTGCTTAAGATTCTCTCCCTTGCCCTCCCCCCCTTCCTGTGTGTGCTCTCTCTCTCTAAAAAAAGGAGAAAACGACTGGGATTCTTTGCCATCCGATGATGAGCTGCTGGTGGACAAGACCCAGGTCCTGTTCATTTTTGTTCTTTGACGGCTGGCACAATGCCTGGCATATAATAGCGGGGGCTTCACAGTTGTTGAATGAACTCTAGGCCTGGCCCCCACGGGGCCTGAGCCTGAGCTCCAGGGTCCCTTGTGTGGCCCCGACAGGGGTATGAGGAAGGGGAGGGGAGGGTGGGGCTGTGGAAGGCCGTGCGGAGCTCCTCGTATTCCTGGACGCCTCACCTTGGGAATCACAACTTGGATCCGCTTGATCAGGGTCCTGCAGAGCCAGCAGTAGGGGAGGGGGATGGGCAACCGCTGCTCCGAGAGATCCTGGGGGAGAGAATCACCCCAGGTGAGGCCAGGCTGGGCGCTGGGAGAAGGCATCCTCCAGGCTCTGCCTCCCCCACCTCCTCTTCCCCTTCTCCCTCCTGCCTTAGGCCCTGCTTCGAGCTTCTTTTTTTTTTTTTTTTAAGATTTTATTTATTTGATAAAGAGAGAGACAGCCAGAAGAGAGGGAACACAAGCAGGGGGAATGGGAGAGGAAGAAGCAAGTTCCCAGCAGAGGAGCCTAATGCGGGGCTCGATCCCAGAACGCCGGGATCACGCCCTGAGCCGAAGGCAGACTCTTAAGGACTGAGCCACCCAGGTGCCCCTGCTTCAAGCTTCTTGTCCCCTCTCTGGCTCTGCCCTCTGCAGGGCAAGTGCTTAAGGGCCTCGGCTATGGCCTCACTGTTTGGAACCCCCTGTGTGTATGAGGGGCCAGCATGCAGGGGACCTCTGTCGCCTGTGTATGCGGCCCGGCCCTCACCTGGAGGGCTCCCGGCAGCCCGGGGAGGACCAGCTTCTCCGGCAGCGGGTCTGGCAGCTCGGGCTCCTGCCCTGGCTCTGGATGCCCAGGTCTGCACAGGCCCAGGCGCTTGCAGATGACCTTTGGGTTCTAGGGCACAATGGGTGAGGGAGTGGTCAGGGTGTGGGAGGGGACCCACTCCTGCCCAGCCTGGCTCAAGGGCTTGCACTAGGACCCCTGGCTTTGGGCCTGGAATGGGGGCAGCAGGCTGGATGGGGGCTGTGGCTTAGGGTTCTGTGGTGAGGGTAGGGGGAGCCGAAAGGCAGAGGTGGGGCTGTGTGAGGTCTTCGGGCAGGTGTCTGGGGATGTGTGTGGATGAGCACAAGCATGTACGTTTGGTGCAAGCATGGGTGTGAGAGAGTGTTTGTGTGCGTGAGTGTGTGATGGTGTGGACTGCATGAGACTGTGTGGTATGAGTGTGTGAATGAGTGTATGTGAGTGTGAAGGGTGTGAGGGTGTGTGGTGGGTGTTTTGTAAGCTCGCGGTATGGGCCCACTCTGTACAGCTGGGCAGGTAGGGCTGTGATCTGCAGCATCTGGCTGTGGGCCACTGTGTCTCCTGGACTGGTCACGGTTAGGGTGTGTGTGTGTGTGTGTGTGTGTGTGTGTGTGTGTGTGTGTGTGTGTTGGGCTGGGGTATAGTGTGTGTGGGTAACTCTGGGCGTCGCTGGACATGGGGGCCATCAGGGAGGCAGGTTGGAGGTGAGGTTGCTGGGCCCTCACAATCTGTCTCTGGAAGTAGTCGACGACCACTGGGAAGTAGGTGTCAAGTAGGTGACGGCACTGGGGCACGAGCAGCTTCAAGGGGAGAACGTCACACTCATGCTCCAGAAACTTCCGTGTCCTGTCCTGGGAGGCGGAGAGGAGACAGGTTGTAGACAGTCAGGCTGGCCTTGCTGAGGTCTGTGCCCGCCCAAGTCCCTGGATGCAGGACCGCCACCAGGCAGGATGGCCACCCTCTCCCAGGGCACCAGAGTTGAGAGAGTGCCACGGGGTCAAGTAGTTGCCTACAGGGAGGATCCTCCCCTGTAGGAGAGACCATCTCCGGCTGTGCTGCTGAGCTCACTCCCAGGACCATCTCCTGGCTAAGAGGTTCCTGGAGTCGCCAGGCAAACCCATGACTCACTCTTGGCCTGGAGATGGTCTCTTTAGGGGGCTAACCTCTGTGCCCTGTCCTGTCCCCCATCTCTTGGCCCCCAAGCTTTATCAAGGATCTGGGCCTCATCACCTGGAAAATGGCCTCCTTGGTCATCTTGGTGAGGATGCGGACGATGTCCTCACATTCCTGGCACAAGTCATCCTGGGGAGGGGGCCCCAAAGTGGGGCATTTGAGTAGAGGGGGCATGCTCCCAGCTCAGGAGGGTGAGGCTGACAGCGCTCCAAGGCATAGGCAACTACCCCCATCCCATCCCTTCCATGTCATCTTTCCCCATCCCAACCCACCCCATCCCATCCCACCCCATCCCATCGCATCCCATCCCATTGCATCGCATCTCATCCCATCCCATCCCATCTCATCCTATCCCATCCCATTGTACCCCATCCCATCCCATCCCATCCTACCCCATCCCATACCATTCCCATACCATATCATCCCATCCCATCCCATTCCCATACCATCCCATCTTATCATCCATCCCATCCCATCCCGTAGGGGGTCTTGAACCCCCTCAGGCCCATGCAGAGGCTACCCAGCACCCTCTGTACCAGACCCCCAGTTGCCGTGCATCCGTGGGAGGTACTCACAGCTCTTGCGTAGCCCCAGACTTCCTGTAGGCAGTGCCCCAGGGCTCCACACTGCAGCGATTGCTCTAGGCTTTGACACCAGAACTCGGGGCCCCGGGCACAAGCCAGAGATGAAGTGGTCCAGTCAGCTGCAGTTTGGGGCCAGAGCAACATTGGAATTTAGGCCACACCTGGCTCTGACTTCACCCAACCTCCAAATCTAGTTTTACCAGGAGCACGTGGCCTTAAGCATGCTGGAGTCAGATGGAGCAGGGTTCCGCCTGCCCTAGTGCCCCCCAGCTGTGTAACCTTGGACAAGCACGGGAGCTCCTCTGAGCCTCAGCTTCCTCATCTGGAAATGAGGATATTGGCCAAACTAGGGATAACGCCTGGCTCAGAGCCGGAGCTCAGTAAGCCTGGCGATGGACTGGAAGTCTGCACACCTCACAGCGGAGGAGCCTGACGTGGGGCTCGATCCCATAACGCCGGGATCACGCCCTGAGCCGAAGGCAAACGCCTAACCGCTGTGCCACCCAGGCGCCCCTGCTCATACAATTTCTAGTCAGGTATTTTCTTGTGAGCCACCCAAATCATCTCAACCGAAGGCAGAAGGAAGAGAAGAAAGACCTAGTGAGGAAGCAAGGGAAGAAGGAAGTCAGTGGATTCTTTCCATTCTTTCTGTGCAGATTAAACTCCATCTCCTCCACGGAGGTCTCCCAGTGTGCACCCCACTGGAGTCCATCTCCCCTCCTCTTGCCCCCACGGACCATCTGTCCTTTTTGACATCTCTCAGCACTGGCAGACTTGCATGAACTTTGGCTTGGAGGGCACAGCTGGAGCCTCAGAATGACCCCTCCTGGGGTCCACACATAGTGTGTTCTGCCCGTGCCTGGGATGGTAGCCCTGGGATGAACAGAAGCAGGGGGATTGGGGAGCCTCTCGGGAGAACCCTCTCCCTAAGGGACGAGGGAGTCACCCGGCCGCACTTATCCCTCTGACAAAGCCTCAGACACCTGAAGAGCGGTGCGGACCTGAGCTCCTCATGGCCTTGGTCACTCCCCAGCCCAGCCCTGCCTCCTTGACTAGGGTCTGGGTTCTAGGAAAGGAGAGAGTAGAGACACGTCCCACTAACACCTTTGGGTGAGTCTAGGATGTAAGGCAGTTATGTCAAGCATACCCCCAAGAAAAGCAGAAATAGGCATTTCCTAGAATTTTGATGCCAGGATGGGCCTGGGATGCTCAGAAATGCTTCAGAACGGAGGAGACAGTAGGAGATGGAATTCTTGCCATGGCTGGAAGGGAGGGACCCTGTGACTTCCCGTTATTACTCTGACAGTGACTCCATTTTTAAAAAAATTATTTATTTATTTGGGGTGGGAGGAGGGAGGGGAGAGAGAATTCTTAAGCAGACTCCCCACTGAGTGCAGAGCCTGAGGCAAAGCTCGATTTCAAGAACCTTCAGATCATGACCTGAGCCCAAACCAAGAGTGGACAGTTTAAGGACTAAGCCATCCAGGAGCCCCAGATTGACTCCATTTTTAAGCTCACATTTAAGCCCATGTTCCCTGGAGATGCAATGAACAAACCTGCTAAGACTCTGGCCCTCAGGGGGCTTCCCTCCTCCTGGATGCTGTGTTGGGGGCGGATGTCTCTCCCCTTGACCTGTGGGCCCCAGGGTAAGGAGTCCTGTTTCATTCCTATCTGTGGCTCTCAGGCCACCCTGATGGGGCTCTGTCTGGGTGGGTGTGCGAACATATTTCCTGAATCGATGAGTCCTACTGGATTAATCCCACTCCGGGTGGTAAGAGCTTAATAGGTGTAGTTCTCCCCCACACAGCCCTTTTGTATTCTCTCCGGAACATAGAAATGTCTGAGGGCAGAGGATGAACTAAAATCACCACGCAGGCTTTCTTAGCACTAGCAAGAGAAAGTTTGACTTCGGGGAACCATTCCTGTGATTTTTATGTTCATTAATGAATTTCGGTTTCCAAAGGATGTGTATCAGGAATTTTTTTTTTTGTTACAAACAAGAGCGAAATTGACTCAAACGACTTCTACCTTAAAGGAAAGTCCAGACATCGGTCAAGTAGCTGTAGGCAAAGCTTTGTCCATAGGCTCCCATCCTGTCCCCCAGACCTGGCTCTGTCTGTGCCTGTCCTCTGCTTTCTGTGGGGTCTTCCTGCAGCTCTCTCTGTCCCCTCATGGAGTGAAATGTGGTAGCCGATCCAGATGTCCCAGCTTCGCCCTGCACAGTTGAGGCAGGAGCGGGGCTCCTCTGGTAGCCCCGCCCATGGTCAGAGGGAGCCTTTCTTCCCTGAAGCCACAGCACACGTCTCACATCTCATTGGTCAAATTGGGGTGCGGACCCATCCCTGAGCCCATGACTGTGCCAGGGAAGTGGGACACACCGAAGGGGGAGCGGGGAGCAGGAGGAAGGGGGCACGGAAGGGGGAGTGGGGAGAGGGAGGAAACATGAGAACTGTGTGCTGTCGTCACTGCAGGAAACCCATGAGCAGTGGGCGAACAAGAGGGGGAAAGCCCCCCGGGACCTGAATTTCAGAGAGGGGTCTGCTAACTTTGAAGTGGCCTCTCAGCCTCCAGAGGAGAGTCCAGGCTGGCCCATGCCTTGATTCTGGCTTTGTAGCCCATCCGGGCTTCCGGCCTCCAGAACTGTGAGGTCCTAAATGAGTGTCGTTTCCAGCCAGTGACTGTGTGATCTGGTTTACAGCAATGGAATGCTAATAAGATAGGGAGACATCTTTTCCTAAAAAGACATTGTTCTTAACTGGATCCCCACTTCGTTCATCTTGAACACCTTTTCAAGGGCGAGAACAGGGCTTTCCCTCTCTTCCCTGCCTGCATAATGTTTTGTTTTATGAACTCTACCATAGTCTATGTACTCATTCCCCCAGGGATGGATTATTTTCAGGTGTTTGGGATTAGGAACAACATCTCAAAGAATCCCCTTCGCCTGTGTTTGTGGGCTTGTTGGAGTGTTCTCAGCTAGGCTCCACCTGAGACTGGCTGAAGGCCAGCGTATTTACACTTCCCTGAGCTTTGCCAATAGCTCTTCAAAGATGTCCTGTTGACCTTTGCTACCATGGGGGAGGAGATGCCTTTCCTCTCCCTGGAGCTGTGAATCTTTCTTTCCGAATTGTAAAATGCACTTAAGAAAGTTCCCCAATCGTGACCATTCTTAAGTGCACAGTTAGTGGCCTTGAGTACAATCCCCCTGTTGTGCAACCATCATGAGCACCCATCTCAAGAACTTGTGGGTCTTACAGAATAAAGTCTGTATTCATTAAAAATAAATACCTGCCTTGAAACCAATTTTACCATCTATGTTAGCTAAGTAGCATGTAAATAAAAACTTCTAATAAAAAAAAAAAAAGAACGAAAACAAACCCCAAGTAACTTCCTATTCTCCCAGCCCCAGGCGACTACCATTGTGCACCCGTCTCTATGATGGCCTCCTGTGAGTGGAGTCACGCAGTGTTTGTCGTTTGGTGTCTGGCTGATTTCACTGAGCATTGTGTCCTCAAGGTTTATCCGTGTTGTAGCGTGCGCCAGGATTTCCTCCTTCTCAAGGAATAATGGAATCATGTTCCATTGTCTATAGATATCACATTTTTTAATGGGATCGTGAATCTTGTGAATGTCCCTAAAATGCATCTGTATGGTGTGGCTGCCGTTGGTTTGGAGGGAACTTCTGTTCTTTGTTAATTAGGTTCTTTTCTGCTCTCCTGGCCCAGCCTGCAGCTGCTCAGGCGTAAGAAGGGAAGAGTCCTGAGAGGCCTCTCCAAGGGGTCTGGGTCTCCGTTGTGCAGGCAGGGGAGCTTCAGGCGGAGTCCGAGGGTGCCAGGATGGCTACGCCTGGAACCTGTGCAAAGTGGCGTGGGAAATGTGGAGCCTGAGGCTGGCATCTTGAGGAAGGAGGTGGGTCCGGGGAAGTAGCTGCTGAGGCAGCTGGAGGAGGAGAGAAGGCCCGGGGACCCTTGCTGTTTGAACTGCCTCAGGACAGGGGAAGGGTGATGGCAGCCTCAACAGAGGGAAGAGAAGCTGATTCTGACTGGAAGGGTGCCAGCTGCCGGTTCTGTGAGACAGGTGGCTTTCTTGGAAAGCTTGGGTCAAGGCTCTGTAGCAGGGCAGTGGGTGAGGCAAGGGTCAGGTATCAGGGTACCCAGTGGCAAAATCCTATATCTACATGAGGCCGCAGGGGAAGCCAGAGTCACTTGGGTGATTCTGGGATGCAGCAGGTGGGTGAGGGTGGGGAGGGGGCAGGGCAAGCTCAGAGTGGTTATAAGGAGCCCATTCTAAAGGTCTCTGGATCCAAGGTCTCACCAATCCTAGAAGCCAGAGATGGAAGTTCCCAGTGACTCTGGGACTTCTCAAAGGAAGAGACCCATGTAGGGACGAGTCTGGGATGGGAGATTATGAAAGTTTGTGAAGTTATCAGCAGAGGGTGGACACAAGGGGGAAAAGGTGATGTAAAACATTAACCTCCGAGAGCAGAAGCCTGGGGGGAGGCTGGGCCCCTCTTGTGGCCTGGGAACTTGAGAAACTGGTCTTGGGTGGTTCCGATAAAGTTTGCTATCTCTATGATAACCTCCTGATCTCTTGTTGTTTCACACTCTGAGGTGTCACTCAGATGGTGTTGGCCTGCGGTCAGGAGTGTGACCTCGGCTTTGATCAGGAACACTAATGAGAGGTTCGTGAGTCATCCCTTCCCATCTGATCTGTCTAGTTGGCCAGAGTGGTGCATTCAGTAGCGTCTGTCCAAAACACAAAGCAGGTATGCCTGTCATTTCTCAACCACCTGTCAGGCTTCCAGGATCAGCAGCCCAGCCATGTACCAGAATGAGCCCCTAGAGTCAGTTGATGCATAAGCTGTGTCTGTAACATGTAGTTTAGAGGGTATCCAGGGAAGTGCATCTAAAATGTGAGAGAAAGTTATACCATGTGGAACTCCTTCCAGTCATCGATCCATCCATGCATCCAACCCAAGTATCATTCAGATTTTGTTCCTTCACTTCTTCATTCCAGACCAACTTCATCCATCCATCCATCCATCCATACATACATACATCTATCCACTATCAATCCATCCATCCATCCCTCTATCTCTCCATCTGCCATCTGTCCATCCATCTGCCATCCATCCATCTATCCATCCATTCATTTATCCAAAACGATGCAAGGAAGTGATGGACATGTTCACTGTCTTGACTGCTATGATAGTTTCATAGATGTAGACATGTCAAAACAGACAAGGTTGTACACTACAAATGCCTGCCTTTAACTATATCTCAATGAAGTTGGAAAAAAAAAAAGGTAATTAGTGTGTGTCAGAAGCTCAAAACTGATACCAACTCAAAACACCCGTCAGCAGGAGAATGGATAAATTCTGCAATATTTCCACAACGGCATAGTGCCCAGCAATAGAAGGGAACGAACGGCTCCTGCCCAGAACAACGTGCATGAATCTCTCGCACATTCCTGCTAATCACAATAAGCCAGACGCAACAGAATGCATTATGTGTCGTTCCATTTACATACATTTCAGTACTAGAGGAGGTGGGATTATGGTGCTTAAGAGCGTGTGCTCAGATGATCACTAGAGAGACCGGCCAGGACATGAGTATCATTAAGGTCAGGGTGGTGTTACTTCAGGGGAGGAGAGGGGAAGGTAAGAGGAGTTTTCTGGGGTGCTGGCAGGGTTCTTGGCCTGGGTGGTGGTTACACGGATGTTTCCTTCAGAGGGGCCGATCGACCTGTCCATTTTGTTTTGTGCACATTCCTGAATATGTTTTCCATTTTGTAATTAAGAATGGAGCAATGCATATATACTGTGCTTGTGTGGAAGATAAAAAAGGAAGTCACAACAGTAGTTTCCCCTGAGGAGAGAGACTGTGGAATAGTGGGGAATTTGGGGGAGGGGGGACAGGAGGGAACGATTATATTTGCTTTCCCGTGCTTTTTGTAACTAAAAAAAATTTGGAGAATTTCCTCATGCTACATACATAGAAGTCCAAAATTTAAATCATAAATTCGTTGATGATAGAGCAGAGAAGGGGCTCTCCAGCTGCAGGAGGTGAAGTGGGGATCCAAGCAGAGTAGAAGAA
>NC_048221.1:105358097-105362815 GCF_002007445.2 Ailuropoda melanoleuca
GCCTCCTCCACTCTTGAGCAATGCTCTCAAGAGCTTCCTGCCTGGCTCTCTCTTTTTCTCTCCCTCTCTCTCTCTCTCTCTCTCTTTTTTTTTTTTTAAGATTTTAAAATTTATTTTAGAGAGAGAAAGAGAGAAAGAGCAGGGAGGAGGGGCAGAGGGAAAGGGAGAGTGAAACCCAAGCAGACTTGGCACTGATCATGGAGCCCAACGCGGAGCTTGATCTCACAACCCCGAGATCACGACCTGAGCCGAAACCAAAGGTCAGGCACTTAACCAACTGCACCACCAGGCACCCCTCTGCCTGGCCCTTGACCCAGGGCAAGCCCTGGAGGGGCAAACTCGGGACCCTCCTAGGCCACCTACTTCCCACCCTCTCCTTACCCTTTCCCCAGAAAACTCCTCTGGTTCTGTGGACACATGTTTGTCATTCCTCAGAAGAGCATTTACATGAAACAAACAAACAAAACCCCCAAGTGCCCCAAGAGTGGGAGACAAGGATGTGGGGACAAGATTCCCAGAGTGGCTCCTGAGAAGGCCAGTTGTCCCCTAGGGGCCCCTCCTGGGTAGAGGTGGGCCACAGCTGGAGGTCCAGGAGAAAGAAAGTGTCCTTGGCAGGGCTAGAGGCTCCTGGGTCAGGTCCCACTGGCTGGGCACACCCGGGGACAAGCTCCCCACCAGCCCAGGGGAGGACACTTCTGTGAGTGCGAGGAGTAGAGCCTCGGCTCCTTGTCACCAGCTGGTGATGAGTGTATCTGATGACAGAGGTGCCCTCTGCAGCGGAGGCTCCCGGCCTCTGTGCTCCAGGAGACGGCTGAGACTCATGGCGTTGGGGGGCCGGGAGTTAGTGCCACAGCACACGGGATGGTCCGGTGACATGCTGTAGGTCACCCAGCGATCCGTGTAGTTTGTTGGCTCAAGTCCTGGTCAGTAAGAGAATGTGTGACCATGGATCGGGAGCAGGGTGACTTGGGCAGAAGCCAGGAAGGTGGGACAGGAATGTGCTAGTGGGTTACTAGGTGGGGAACAGGGGAGCTGAGCTGGATGCAGCTGGTTTGGGTGCCGTCAGGACCGACTGAGCAGCAGAGCAGGCTCTGTGGACGGCTGTCTCCAGGGTGCGCTGGTCAGGGTGGTCTCGCAGCGGTAACACAGAGCCCTCGAGGCCAGTGACTTCCCAGGACACAGCTTGTTTCTCACTGCCATCCTGGAGCAGAGCAGGTTGTCTTGGCGGGGGAGGCTCTGGTTCACAAGGTCATTCAGGGGCCCAGGCTCCTCCATCTGCCTGCCCACCATCCCCCAGGGCTGGGAGTCCTCCCCTGGATCATTTGCCTCTGGCTGGCAGGGCACAGAGGGGAAGCCCGGAGGACATAAGGGGAGTTCGAGGCCGGGCCGGGTGGGGGGGTGGGTTGTCCATCAGCTGTGCCGTCAGCTCATGGTGCAGAGCTCAGTTACGGGTCCCTGCTGAGCTGCACGGCAGGCTGGCAGATGCAATGAGCCTGAGCACCCGGGGCCCAGGGGAATGGGGTCGGACACACCGCTCGTCTCACAGCCAGCCCAGTGACACAGAGCTACGTGTTTCGTGGGGTTTCCTGGAGAGCAGGTCTGTGGCTTCTCCCCGCTGCTGAGAACTGTCATCCCAGAGCAGAAAATAAAAGAAACACAGAAAGTCAGCCACTGCAGAGAGCCCCGGCCCTGGAGGGGAAGGAGGGGTCCCCCCTCAAGGTCCTTGGGTTGGGTCTCTGGTTCCCCTTGCTCCAACACCACAGTCGACACAATCTCTGATCAAAGTTTGGCTTTTCATGGGGCATGGACATAGAGCCTGGGCAGATCTGTCCCCTGTCCTCCTGGCCCACCTGTTTCTCACTGTCAATGAAGAGAAAACCATTCTGGGATAAACAATCAAGCAAACAAACAAACCTAGCTCTGTTAGCTGTCCCAAGGCCTGGGAGCTCGTGAACTTGAGTTTGTTGATAAGGATGGCTCCCCTCCTGGTGTGTGGACAGTTGTCATTTCTGCGGGCTGGCCTGTCATGACCAAGCTTCCTGTCTAGCACCATGTCCACAGCTGGCCTCGGTCCCCACTGCACCAGTCTGTCCTTATCTGCCCGCAGCAAGAGTGTGGCCTTGTGGGGCACCCGGGTGGCTCAGTCAGTTAAGCATCTGTCTTCGGCTCAGATCGTGGTCTTGGGGTCCTGGGGTGGAGCCCTGAGTCAAGTTCCCCGCTGAGCAGGGAGTCTGCTTCTCCCTTTCCCTCTCTCTCTGCCTTTCCCCCAGTTGCTCTCTCTCTCTTTCTCTCTCTCAAATAAATAAATGAAATCTTGAAAGAAAGAAAGAAGAAAGAAAGAAAGAAAGAAAGAAAGAAAGAAAGAAAGAAAGAAAGAAAGGGAAAGAAAAGAGGCCTTGCCGCACTCCTGGAATTGGCAGGCCCATGGATCCCCTCCCTGCATCCCCTGCCAGAGCCGGCTGGACCAGGGCTAGACACCTGCCCCAAAGAGGTTCAATCCACAGGCCTGGTGGAGCCAACTGGATTTTGAATTGGGAGGTCAGAGCTGCGTCACGGGTGGTGGGACAGCAGAGAAGCCAAGGTGTGAAGACCAGTCAAATTGGTGGTGTGAGCAGAGAGGGTCCTGGGCTACTGAAGGCCCAGGGGCCTGGAGCAAACCCTTCACACCCTCTAGGCTGCCTATTATTGTAAAGCAGGCGATGCCAAGTGTTGGTGGGGATGTGCAGAATGGGAACCCAGTGCATTGCTGGTGGGGGGTAAGAAGGTGTGGCTGCTGGAAAAGCAGTGTGGGCAAAACAGCGGCTCCAAAAGTCGTCAGTGGCCTTATGCCACTGAATGATATTCTCACCAATGGTAAGAATGGTCGGTGTTGTGTGTGCGTATTTTACAGCAGTTTTGAAACGTGGAGGGCAGGACGAAGACACACAGAGGGAGACGGAAGCCAGCTGGGGAGCAGCAAAGTTTGTTTCTTTCTTTCTTTTTTTTTTTTTTTAAAGATTTTATTTATTTATTTGACAGAGAGAGAGGCAGCGAGAGAGGGAACACAAGCAGGGGGAGTGGGAGAGGAAGAAGCAAGCTTCCCTCTGAGCAGAGAGCCCGATGTGGGGCTCGATCCCAGAACACTGGGATCATGACCTGAGCCGAAGGCAGACACTTAATGACTGAGCCACCCAGGCGCCCTGTCTTTTTTTTTCTTTTGTAAATGAATTCATTTTCTCCTGCAGTATAGTGGGCAGACTTATTTCTCTGTCTGACTGTGGAAAAGGTCAGAAGTCTGGGTGGAGAGAACTGGGGGCTGAGACAGGGGGTCAGGGAGTGCTGTCACAGGTTATATGTGGAAATCTCTGGGGTCTCCTTGGAGAGGGGCAGGTAAAGAGCCCACTGACTTCCTTGTCTGTCCTCTGTGGCTCCAGAGTGCATCTCCATGACTGCCCCCTGGGGCTGCTCCCCAAGGGCCTAAGACTGCCCTCCCTGGCCATGCCCATGCCCATGCCCATCCCTGCACTGGGCTTGACTTATTCCTCTGTGCTGTGTGGTTTGGGGGTAAAACTCAGGGACACCTGATGGGAGCCCTTGCTAGCACTGCTCCTTTCTTCTGTCTTCAGTCCCTTCAAAAGAAGGCATTTCCCCTGGGAGAGGGGGAGGGCGGGAAGCTTGGCCTTTCTGCCAGAGCTCTCACCCAGGCATTCATTTGACCCAATGCTGGTTCATGATCTGGCAGTTGGGAGCACGGGGGTCACTGCCCCGGTGGACTTCAAGTGGCTTCGTTGGGAGACACAGACTGGTGAGCAGAGCAGGGGCACCGCCCAGGCCCTGGGAGAGGGGAGGCTGTGGGGGGCACGGGACAGCTGGGTGGAGAGTTCAGGGAGCCTAGGAGTTGGGCCGGTCAAATGGGGGTGGGGTTGAGGAAGTGCTCCAGGCAGAGGGAGTGGCTCCTGCAGAGGCCTGGGAGGGGGAGCATGGGGGTTACTTTGTTCCTGTTTGATGGAGGAGACAACTGTGGCCCCCTTCCCAATAGTGAGTTCAGAATGGTGGGGCTCAGTGTGGGGTAATGGCTGGCCTTTTAGCCTCCAGCCCCATGAGGGAATACCTTTCTTTTGTTTGAAGCCACTCCATTTGGGACTCAGTAAGGGAGTCTAACAAAGCCCTGCCATTGCCCGCCATATCCAACCCGCTGCATCTCTCCCTCTCCTCCACCAGCAGCCAAGCCCATACTTTGCACATGTGAACTCAGAGCTGCCGTGTCCACGGAGGCCTTGTGCTGGTCGATGTTGCTGTGTGTGGTTTTGTTTTCTGTGACCCAAGGGTCTGATAGTGGTAGAGGCCTGTGGGAAGAACACAGTTTCTGGGTGTTAGGAGAGATGAGTCTATGTCCCAGGCCTGTGGATGCACCACGAGTCGGGCAGGAATGACTTTGCCAGGAATGACTTTGGAGTGAGCACGTGTTAGGGTTCAGGTCCAGCAGAAATCTGCTGGGGGCTGCAGGGGCAGGTGTATTTCTTGGCAACGTGTCCTCCTGGTGAAGATACCAGTGAGGACAAATGCCTCTATCTCCTTTTGGACATTCCCATGCAAAGACGTGATGTTGGAGCAATAGCAGCCATTCTGACCCAGGAGGGAGAAACACGAGAAGCCCAGAGAAGTGGTTCAGAGCCCTGACCTGGCTGAGCTGCCAATTTACTATTCCTGAGCTTTTTTGTTCTGCTCATACAATTTCT
>NC_048221.1:105367701-105369784 GCF_002007445.2 Ailuropoda melanoleuca
TGTGTGTGTGTGTGTGTGTGTGTGTGTGTGTGGAGTGGGACACAGGAAGAGGAGGCAGAGGGGACTTCAGAGAGATGCAAAGCAAAGAGAGACTTGATCCAGGATTGCTGGCTTTGAAGATGGCGGGGTCATGCGCTAGGGAAGGCCGGCAGCCTCTCCAAGCTGAGTGACTCTCAGCTGGCAGCCAGTAAGCAATGGGGAACGTCAGTCCTACAAGCACGTGACACGGAATTCTGCCAACAACCCGAGTGACCTTGGAAGTAGAGTCTTCCCAGAGAGGAGCCTGAGAAGCCATCACCTTGATTTGGCCCTTGTGAGACCCGGAGCAGAGGACCAGGTTGAGCCCAGGCAGACTTCGGAGCTACAGAGCCGTCAGGCACTAAATGGGTGTTGTGTTAAGCCACTGTGTTTATGGTCATGCTACGGCAACAAGAGAAAAATAATATAGCCATGGGCTGACGTGGGCAATAGAAGTGGTTTCTCACCTATTGCCTAAGGGGGTCCTCGGAGACAACACTCCGTGGGTCAGGCGCTTCTGGGAATAAAATGGAGAGAAATTCATAAAGGACAGTGAGAGGCTGTGTTATCGACCCACTCCAGTTGGATATGGGGAGTGATGGGAAAGACTGGCATTTGGCCTCCAGGACAATCTCAGTCACCTTGAACACTCATCTACTCATCTAAGTTACAGCCACATCATGCTGACCACAGCCCTGACAGTTGCAACCATCCGGTGAACAGAAAGAACAAATTGTGCATATGCGTGTGTGTGTGTGTGTGTGTGTGTGTGTGTTCACTGGACTCCAAAGGTACCCCAAAGATACAGAGGGCACAGTGCAAGGACAGAGATGCTCATCTTAGGCAGAGTGAATTAGACTCCCCGCCACTTCTGGCTTTCACAGGAGGAAGGCAGGGATCATGAAAGCTGTCTCAGTCAGCGCTCAGTTCAGAAAACAGGAAACCCCAGGGAATTCAAGAGCAAGGGACTTAAAAGCAGGAAATAAGTCCTCAAACACCATAAGTAGGACTGAAGGAGCTGGGTCTGACTGGGCCTCAAGGAACAGTCCGAGAGCAATAAGGACTTGCCCACATGGCTGTCTCTGAGGTTGTCCCTGAAGCTCAAGTTCAAGGACATACATCCAAAGCCACCACGTGGGATTGGAAAGCCCAGCTTCAGAAGTCTTTTGACCCTGGAAGGGCTCTTGCTCCCAACCTCACATTTCCAGGACCTTGCTTACCAGCCAAAACAGGGAGAAGGGCCAGAGAGATGGCCTTGAGGTCAGCCTCCCAAGCCCGCTGGGTTGCCTCTAATTGTAGAGCCTGATTTCCTCCAGACCCAAGTTGCGATGAATTCTGGGAAGTGTGAGTGCAACTTTTCCACCTCTCCAGCTAGGAGGAGGAAACACGAAGGGTGAGTGAGCCTAACCACTTTAGCCACCTGAAGGCCTTTGTGATTTGCTTTCTTCTCTCTCATTTATATTTTGGGTGGTAAGCTGCAGTTGGAAATTCTCGTTTTTTGTTTTTGTTTTTGTTTTTGATAAAAGTGTTTATTTAAGTATGTATCTCTGAGTTCACAATGAATCTCATATTTACATAAAGCTTGCGTGGAATAGTTTTTGGGTAACACAAACAGCAGTATGGCCAAATGTTAACTCATTTTGCTGATGTGTTCATATCAAATTAACACTGGTAATATACAGTGCTCCCAACCAGGTCTAAACACTTTCCTGGAATTATTTTGTTTGTAACAGAAAACATTATTTTAATAAATAGTATTATGGCCCCAAAGGATACATTGTGAAAATGTATGAAATTAAGGGTGGGAAAACCTTTATTTTTTATATGTCCCAAGTCGTCATTCTTTCCCAATTTTAAAATGGATTCTTATTGCAGTTGTAAGTTGTGGTCAGTGTTAAAGTTAAAACTAATTGTGAAATCATTCACTAATTGTTACTGAGATAGACTTTTCAGTTTGCTCGAGATCATGAACTGTAAGTGGAACAAAGCACCATTTGCAGTTGACAAATGGAACCTCAAGTATTTTGATGTGTCTTAACACTGTTGCAACGAGGAAACTATTGAA
>NC_048221.1:105369884-105379256 GCF_002007445.2 Ailuropoda melanoleuca
CTGGGGATTTCGTGGTGAACCGGACAACGTTAGCAGCTCTTCCACTATGGTCATGGAATACTTATGAAGCCCTCTCTAGAGACACACATTCCTCTAAGAGTGGGGGTACACAGCGAATATACCCCCAAAAGCTTTTAGACCAGCGGGGGAAAGCAGCAGGGCTGTAGTTAAGAGAACACTTGGTCATCAGGAACTGAAACCCATCCTTTGCTTTTCTCTGCCGGTAGCCTCCACCTTTCCCCCTCTGTTTGGGGGGGTGTATTATTTAGGATTTTTTTGGCCGTGAGCAACAGAAATCTTACCTTATTCTGGTTTAAATAAAAAGGCAATTTATTGGCTGAAAAATTTAAGCAGTCCATGGACAGCATTAGGCATAAAATGATCCAGAAATTTGTGGTGTCACCAGAGCTCCAGTCTGGTGTCTCTTCTCTCAGTTCCTCCCACCGCTCTATACTGAGATCGATCTCAGGCTGGCATCCTTCTGGGCAGCAGCAATGGCCGCATCAGGTCCAAACTTGACATTTTGGACTATGTCATCAAGAAGGAAAGAAGGTTCTTTGGTAGCCTCTCTTCTGGTTGATTCTTTGGAAGAGGATGGAAGCTTCCTTCCTAGAAGTCCGATCAGACATCTCCTGTGTTCTCATTGGCCCAAAAGGAGCAGGTACCATCTGGAACCAAGCGGTATGTTCCAGGTGCATGGGCTACACTGATTAGCATAAGCCAAGTCAGGGCACATCCCTCCAGTTGAGGAAGCATTTACAGTTCCCAATGCTCCTGTGAGAATGGACATGAATATGTGGGTGGAGATTGTTCTGGGAGAGGGAAAGGCATGCTGGTCCTCACAAGGAGCAATGGTGCCTTGGGCCAATTCAGGGACTCCTAGTGATGAAATCTGGAGCCGTTTGAGTATCAAAATAGATAAAGACAATATCAGATTATAGCCTATTGAGTAAATTAGAATCTGTGAATTCATAGAGACATAAATAATAAATTAATAATCAAGCAAAGGAAAGCTTTACCTTACTGTCGATGCAAACTAATACAAGTAAACATAACTGCAAAATGTTTTCTCACAGAATATACACTCATTAGGTATGTGTGAATTCTGCAGTTATGGACAGCTTTAGTAGGTGTTCCCAGCAAAGAACTGGAGAGAAGTGGGGCAGAGCTGGAGGCCGTGTGCAGTTAGAGGTGGGCTCTGTGTTTCTGGTGCGTACATGCGGATGTGAATGGTGTCAGCAGAGGAGAGAGCCTGATGGTGCAGGACAGAACCAAGGAACAGCCTCAGGGGGGCCTTTAGAAGGGAGAGGATGGGTCCAGGGCACAATGGAGGGTTAGCAAGGACTTCTAAAGGTGGGAGCATAAGGAGGTGGCGTCAGCCTTCGGGGTAGAAACTAGCAAAGAACAGAGGCCAACCCAGCTCTGGTCACCTGTCAGGAGGGAGCATGAGTGCCCTGGTGTCATCACACAGACTCCTTTGGGGGCACCTGCTCACCCCAAGGCCCTTCTCAGTTCTCTAACATTTCCCCTGTCCCCCACCCAGGCAGCCCAGACTGCCCAGCTGGTGTCATGAGACATCCCTCCCTCCTGGCCACTTCATAGCCCCCTGACCCCAGCTTGAGCAAATGACCGTCTCTCCTTGGAATTTGGAGTCACCGCATTCTCGTGCACACTAGCCTCGCCCTGGCCAGGAGTCTGCAACCATCTCCGTGGTGTTTTCAGACTGCCTTCTGCCTTTGCTTCCCCGTCCTTTCTGTAGAGGACAGCCCCACGCTCTTTCCACACTAGGAGCCACATCTCCTCCCTTTCCAGTGGCTTCTCACAGAGCTCTGGACATGGTCCCATCTCTGCACTACGTCATGGTGTCAGAATAGGAAACAAATGAAAGAAAACACTCAAGCAACTGCCAATCTACCAGAGACTAGTAATATCCTATTCCATTTGCCTAACACCTCAAATCCCCTCTGTTTGTACAAGAAGCAAAAATGATCAATTCTATTAAATTGTGTTTCCTGAGAGCATGTCTTTATGGTATGCTGTGCGATGAGCTGGGAAGTGGGCATAGGCCACAACTGCACAGAGAGGTTTGTGATTGTCTCAAGGAAAGGCGCTTGTGTGATTGAGTTGTGAGCACAACTACCCACTTTCACCAGGAAGGCTATTCTTTACATTGTTGGAAAATACACATAACACCAAATTGACAATCTTAACAATGTTTAAATGTACACTCAGCAGTGTGGAGTGTATTCTCATTGCTGTGACACAGACGTCCAGGACTTCTTATCTTATGGGACTGAGGCCCCATACTCATTGCTAAGCCGCGGCTCTCCTTTCCCCTATCCCAGAGCCTGGACACCACCATTCTATTTGACGTGTCCATTAATGTCACTCCCTTAGACATCTCATACAGGAGGAATCGTACAGTACTTGCCTTTTTGTGACTGGCTTATTTCACCTAGCATAATATCCTCGAAGTTCATCCATGTTATGGCATTTGACAGGATTTATTTCCTTTTTAAGGTTGAATAGTGTGTGTGTGTGTGGCATTTTATTTACTTATTCGTTTGTCCATGGTCATTTAAGTTGCTTACCTCTTCACTATTGTGAATAGTGTTGCTCCGAACGTGAGTGCAAATATCTCTTTGGGACCCTGCTCTCCATTCTTCTGGATAAATGCCCAGAAGTGGGATTGCTGGATCATTTGGTAGTTCTGCTTTCAATTTTTGAGGAACTACCTTACTGCTTTGCATAGTGGTTTTAGGATGTTACAGCAGTGCACACTTTCTCCATATTGTCGCCAACACTTATCATGTTCTGTTTTTTCTTTTTTAAAGATTTTATTTATTTATTCGACAGAGATAGAGACAGCCAGCGAGAGAGGGAACACAAGCAGGGGAGTGGGAGAGGAAGAAGCAGGCTCACAGCAGAGGAGCCTGATGTGGGGCTCGATCCCATAACGCCGGGATCACGCCCTGAGCCGAAGGCAGACACTTAACCGCTGTGCCACCCAGGCGCCCCGATGTTCTGGTTTTTTTGATGACAGACATTGTAACGGGTGTGGGGTGATCTTTCCTTCTGGCTTCGCCTCTCATTTCCCTAATGATTACGGATGTTAAGCATCTTTTCATAGGCGTGTTAGCCACTTGTGTATTTCTTTGGACAAGTGTGTATTCAAGTCCTTGCCCATTTTTAAACTGAGTTATTTGATTTTTTGTTATTGAGTTATAGATTTTTTTAAAAAATACATTCTGGATATTAATCCACTATCGGAAACATGATTTGCAAATATTCTCGCCCATTCCATAAATTGCCCTTTCAGTTTGTTGATTGTTATCATTTGATTCATAAAGTTCTTAAGTTTGGTGAATTCTTATTTGTTACTTTGCATTTTGTTGCATTTTTTGGTGTCATATCCAGGAAATCATCGCCAAATCCAACGTCATGAAGGTTTATAGTTTACATCATTTTGGGTGTTCCACTTAGGCCTTGAATCCCCTTTTGGTGACTTCTTGTATGTGGTGGAAGGTAAGGGTCTACCTTCCTTCTTTTCCATGTGGCTGCCCAGTTTTCCCAGCACTATTTGTTGCTGCTTAAATCCCCTTCTATAAGCACTTCCTTCATATGGTCTTGCAGAAGATGGTTAGCGGGCAGGCAAAGTTTCTCAAAAGTCATCCACATCTTTGGATGTTCGTATGAGTGGTAGGGCTACTGCAATTTTTAAGTGCAGCCTGTTAGCAGGTTTTTTTGTTTTTTGGGGTTTTTTTTTGTAGAGAGAGAGAAAGAGAGAGCATGTTGGGCAGGGGTGGATTGGGAGGCAGAAAGGGATAGAGAGGATCTTAAGCAGGCTCCACGCCCAGCACGGAGCCTGAAGTGGGGCTCCATCTCACTATCCTGAGATCATGACCTGAGCCGAAATCAAGAGTCGGGTGCTCGATGGACTGAGCCACTCAGGCGCCCCTGTTAGCATGCTTTCTATATAGGAATTACATTAATTATACAAAAACAACCTCTAAGTAAGATTAATCAACTTTACTCACATAAAATACAGTGAGACACCTAGTTTCAGCTATGAATTAATTTTGTTTTGTCTTGTTTTTATGTTACACGAACTAACCCATTTATTATAGGCTGGCAATGTTTCAAATGGTGGAGCTTCTACTGTTCTTTCAAGTCCTTCAGTGTTCTGGTGCCCAACGTTACCGCGTCAGCAGAAGTGGTGTTGTGGGTCCAGGCATCACCAGCTATCATTTTCATGCAGGAACTACAAAGCCAGACCTCCCACAGCTCATCTTTTTATCTTGGTTTTACCACAGAAGGAACAAGTGTACCTTGTTTGCGAGCTTAGTTCAATCTTTGTCACCATTTTCCTGCGGGAGGCACCATAAGGGGTCCGGTACTTACCAACGATTCTGACCTTCTCGGTGTGCTTAGCCGTGTTGCCGCAAACTAAGTCTGAGCCCAGAGAGTTGTGACTTAATTTTGATTCTGTGAAATCTAGTGTTGAACTGTATGCTTCAGTGGTTTGTGTCTTTACAGGGATATGTCCATTTCAACTTGTCTAACTTATTGACAAGTAATTGTTTATAGGATAATCATTTTTCTCTTTGTAAGGCCAGGCATAATGTCCCTCTTTATTTCTGATCATAGTAATTTGGGTCTTCCCTCTTTTCTTTATAGCAAATCTAGCAAAAATGGTCACTTTCATTGATTTTTTTCAAGGAACCAGAGTTTGGTTTCATTGGTCTTCTCTCATGTTTCTCTGTTCCTGGTTTAATTAATTTCTGCTCTATCTTTATTATTTCTTTCCTTCTGCTTGCTTCAGGTGCCATACTCTTCTTTTTCCAGAGCCTTAAGGTGGATATCTGTTATCGTTTGAGATCTTTCTTCTTTTTTAATATAGGCATTTATAACTCCAGATTTCCCCATAAGCGCTGCTTTCGAGCATCCCTTAAGTTTTCATATGTTGTCATTATTTTTATTCACTCAAAGTACTTTCTAATTTCCCACCTGATTTTTTTAAATACTTTAAAAAAGATTTTATTTATTTATTTGAGAGAGAGTGAGCACAAGCAGTGGGGGAGAGGGGGGTGCAGGGGCAGAGGGCAGAGGGAGAGGGAGAAGCAGACTCCCCGCTGAGCAGGGAGCCCGACCACATGACTCCATCCTGGGACTCCAGGATCATGACCTGAGCTGAAGGCAGATGCTTAATAGACTGAGCCACCCAGGCACCCTGATATTATTTATTTATTTATTTATTTAAGATTTATTTATTTCTTTGAGAGAGAGAGAGCGAGCAGGGGGGAGGGGCAGACAGAGAAGGAGAGAATCCTAGGCAGACTCCATATGGAGCCTGATGTGGGGCTTGATCTCACAACTGTGAGAACATGACCTGAGCCAAAATCAAGACTCAGATGCTTAACCTACTGCACCACCCAGGTGCTTCTGATTTCTAATTTTATTCTGTTGTGGTCAGAGAACATGCTTTGTGTTCTTTCTATCATTTTAAACTGATTGAAGTTTTTTAATGGGCTGGCTTATGGTCTGTTCTGGAGAATGTTCCATGTGCACTTGAGAAGAACAGCCATTCTGCTTGTCAGTGCTGGAGTGTTCTGTAGCTGTCTGCTGAGTCTAGCTGGTTTACGGTGTTGTTGGGGTCTTCTGATTCCTCATTGCTTTTTTGCCTCACTGTTCCGTCCATTACTGAAACTTGGATACTGAAGTCATTGACTATGATTGTTGAATCCTGAATTTCTCCCTTCTTATCTGTCACCTTTCATTTTCATGTATTTAGGTGCATCTATGTTTACACTTGTATCTTCCTGATGGATTGACCCTTCTATCTGAGAAGATGTCCTTTTTAAAATCTCTAGTAAAATTTTTCTTTTCAGTTCTGTTTTGTCTTTTATTATATATTGCACTTTCTTCAGGCTTGCATGTTGTAAGTTTATACATCTTTGTACTTCCAACCTTTCGCCTTCATTTTTGTAAGATAGCTTTACTGGAAATAGAACTTCCAGTTGACAGGTTGTTTTTTGTAATCCCTTTGAATGTTCTTTCACTGTCACCTAGCCTCTGCTGTTTCTGATGACGAGTCAGCTGTGAATATTACTTGAGTTCTCTTGGAATTGTTTTTCTCTTCCTGCTTTCACGATTTTCTCCTTGTCTTTGGCATTCAGCATTTTGAATACGATGTGTGTATTTGTGGATCCGTTTGCATGTATCCTATTTTGAGTTTACTGGGCTTCCTGGATGTGTGGATTGTTTTTCAATAAATTTTGGAAAGTTTTCAGTTATTTTTCTTCAGATGTTTTTCTGCTACTTTCTCTTCTCTCTTTCTGGTACTTCTATTATGCAAGGACTGGTGCGCTTATGGTGTCCCATTGTTCTCTGAGCTCTGTTCATTTTTTAAAAATTCTATTTACTTTCCATTCTTTGGATTGCATAATCTCTATTGATCTATCTTCAAGTGTGCTAATTCTTTCTTCTGCTTATTCAAATTTACCACTGAATTTTTATTTTAGTTACTGGTCCTTTTCAAGTCCAGAATTTCCATCTGATTTTTAAAATAATTTTATCTCTATTAATATTTCTATTTGATGTGACACTGTCATTGTACCTTCCTTTATTTCTTTAATCATGGTTTTCTCTAGGTTTTTTTTGAACATACTTACAATGGTTACTTTGAAGTCTTTGTTAAATATGATGATATCTGGTTGCTTTCACAGGCAGTTTCTGTTTTCTGGGTTTTTTGTTTTGTTTTGTTTTGCCCCCATGTGTGGGTCATTCTTCCCTATTCTTTCATGTATTATATTTTGTTGTTGAAAATTGGGTATTTTAGATAATATAGTTTAGCAAATCTGACTACTGGTCAACTACCCACCCCCACCTCAGGCTTGTTATTGTTATCTGCTTGCTTAGTTGTTTAGAAACTGCAGAATTATGTTAGTGAAGTACCCCCACACCTCTGCTGTTACACCTGGAGGGGCGCAGCCTTGAGCACGCCGCAGATGTGCTGTCAGATGTTTGGGCAGGGCTGTCTCACTAACAACACCCTGTTGTTAAACGCCACAAATTTTGCTGTATGGTAACTACCATAACATAATAAAAATAAATAAATAAAGGCCAAATCCTTAGTAAAACAGACAAACAAACAAAACTCCACAGATTCTTGCTGATTCCTCTATTGTTTTCAGCAATGCCTCAAGGCCCAAATTGTTTTACAGTGGAATCCAATCCAATCAAATCCAAGAGTCTTTGTAGGGATGGCGTCTGAGGTCGGTGTTTGAGATTTTGTCCAACACATGGAGGCCCATTCAGTTATGTCTTTCCCTGTTTCACTCCAGCAAGTAAGCCCACCGACAGTGTAGCCTCTATCCAATGGATCTGCCAATCTACAAGAAATATCTTTCACCGCGATTTCCACCACTTTTGAGAGCTCCCTGAAGCTTATATCTCTCTATATTCTTTTGCAAATGAAGTCAATGCCCTTAGAGGGAAGTTTGGAGCTCTTTCTTCATGGCCTGTTCTCCCTCTTGGGGGAAATCTCTGAGTCAAGGCTCTGGTGCTGGGGGTGGGGACAATGATGTGCTGCTTCTCTCTGAGTGACACCCCCCTCCAGTAGCTGAGTGCTCAGTGGATCAGGAGGCAGCACCCCAGGCCTCCTCAGCTTGCCTGTCCTGGTGGGAATTCCTTGCCCAGGAGCTTTCCAGGAGGCAGTGGTGGGTCCAGCACTCTCAGCCCTGCCACGCTCCATGCAGAGCCTCTCCCACCTGTAGGGTCTGAGCAGAAGACACCCCACCTGTGAGCTGCCCTCGCCTGAGGCTTAGCCTCAGCACCAGGTAGCTGGGGGCAGAATGACGAGTGCTTGTGTTTGTCTCTGCCAGGAAGAGAGCCTGATGGCTGGGATCTGGGAGGAGAGAGGGCCCTGGGTTCTTGCCTGTACCAGACACAGTGGCGTTTCCATCTTGCTGAGCTGTGAGGGGAGGGAGAAGGTGGGTCTTGGTTCCAATACCACAGATTCCATGTAGTTCTTCCTGAGTTTTAGTAGATTTTCTTGAATAAACCTTTCCTCATTTGTTCTATGCACTTAATCAGATTCCAGAGAATTTAGGTGGGTGTCTTAAAAATAATTTTCACGGGTTTCCCTGAAGCATGGGTCCACGGAGCATCTCACACGGTTATGCCAGACGTGGAACTGTCCTGATGTTTTCTTTTGACAAATGTAACTGCAGAGAAACGAGAGAAGACGGGCCATACAGCTTCAGTTGGTTGCTTAGTGTTTAGTGGCCTGATGTCGTGGTAAGGTTAGGATGGCACAATGTGGGGTAACTACGTTTCCAATTCTCAGTGCCAATTCTAGGTGCTTCCCACATATTGACCTGGAAGCCAGTTTTACAAATGTGGAGGCTGAGGCACAGAGAGATGAAAGGACATGTGGAAGGTCCCAGAGCCTTGACAGATTTGGGATTTGAACCTAGGCACTTTGGGATAAAATCCTGCCTTTCTCCAAGAAAAGGGGCTTGGATTCCCTTTGTTTAAAAAGACGACAAACCCCAAATAGAGTTACTTTTGCTACGCCCACGTCACCAAACCAAGACTTACTACTTCTTTTAACTCCAGTTTCAACCTCTCCCAGGAGTGGAAACTTCACCCAGTCAATCTGGAGTTGGCTGGTCAGCACTACTGAGGGATTCTGCCGGATAGACCCCTGCCATTGCCCAAAGGAAAGTGACCCGCCTCAAACAATCCACTCTTTGCTAGTGACTTCCTTGTCCTGCCCCCTTCTACCTATGAAAGTCTTTTATTTCGTACACCTCTTTGGAGCTCCTTTCTGTCTGCCAGATGGGATGCTGTCTGATTCATGAATTGTTGAATAAAGCCAGTAAGATCTTTAAAATTTACTTGGTTAAATTTTGTTTTTCAACACCTTGTAATTTGGGGTAAACGTCCATCATGGTAACTAAGCAGGGCAGGTGTCCTTCAGGGACGGCAAGATCGGAGAGCTCTGCGAACAGTGGGAAATGGTTAAGGACAGGAAAACAAAGAAATGAACCAAGTCGATCATTTCCTCCCTCCTCTGATGCAGTGCACAGAGGAATGATATGATAGGGGGTAGGTAACCATTAGGCTTTTCTTGTGAGTTCAGTAAACACTTGAAATTCCACCCCTCCCATCCCTTTCATAACAGATGGCATAACTTTGTCAGATAAGCTCAGGTTTTCCATGTTCTCAACAGCCTTGGACAAGCATGGGAGCCTCTCTGAGCCTCAGCTTCCTCATCTGGAAATGAGGATATTGGCCGAACTAGGGATAACGCCTGGCTCAGAGCCGGAGCTCAGTAAGCCTGGCGATGGACTGGAAGTCTGCACACCT
>NC_048221.1:105379356-105580322 GCF_002007445.2 Ailuropoda melanoleuca
GCTGCCCGGAAGTCCCAGCCCTGAAACAGGCCACCGTGAGTGGTCCCTGCAAGGCACAGGGGATGAATGCTCGAGACATGTCCACACGGCCCGTAAAGGTGTGATAGGCGTTTTTATTTTCGTTCTGAGTGTGAGGATATTGTATTTTCCCGGACGGAGTCAAGAACAGCCCACAGTTAACAGGGAGGGGCTGGCTGGGTTCCCGGGGCTGAACTGCGCAGTTCTGGGAAGAAACAGCAGAGGTTGTTCGGTGACGTTTGGGGCGGCCAGCTGAACTACCTCACGCCTGAGCCCTGCGTCCCCCTCTCTTCCATCTCTGCTTTCTCTGCTGGGTCTTTCTGGTGACCATCGTCCGAGTTTAGGTCCTTTTTACTGCCTGTAATGATCTCACTTCTGGTTCGCTACCTTGGGGTTGTTAGAGCCCCTGCCCCATGAGTAAGCTCCAGTCCTGGGCCCGGTGGGAGGGGGCCGCATTCCTAGCAGCTGGACTTTCCTTGGAAGGCAGGTCTGTTCTGTGGCCTCCCGTGGGAGATGCAGGGGGCAGGTCTAGCGGTCACCCCCCCAGGCCCCACTGCTTGAGCTTGGTTGCTGTGCTTGAGAGTTCTTCTTATAACATTTCTGAGTGACACCAAAGAGGACTTGGAAGAACAGAAGGCTGTGCTATGCTCATGGTTCGAGAAGTGACTATAAAGGCATAAACTTTTTTCCTATTAATTTTTCGTTTTACCAAAATTTAAAATGAAAATTACAGTGTGACATTTGTTTCCTGAAATAATTTCATAGGAATAAGTATTATTTTTAGTCGTTAGCATATATTTAATATATAAGGTATGCTTTATATATACTTTTGGTGTATAAAATTATCATAGTATATAAAATATCTGGTGTAATGTTATTTATATTAATTAATTTTTCTTGAGTTATTTGATACACAATGTTACATTGGTTTCAGGTGGACAGCACAGTGATTCGAGGAGTCTAGATGTTATGTCAGGGTCTCCACAAGTGTAGCTACCATTGGTTACCCGGCAACGCTAGTACAGCACGGTTGACTATATTCCCAGTGCTGTTCCTTTTTTCCTGTGACTTATTCATTCCAGAGCTGGAAGCCTGGACCTCCCACTCCCCCTTTTCCATTTTGCCCATCTCCCCGCATTGTTCCCCTATGGCTACAATCCATCGTTCCCTGTATTTGTAGATCTGATTCTGTCTTTTGTTTATTCATTTGTTTTGTTTTTAAGGTTCCACATGTAAGTGAGATCATATGGTATTTGCCTTTCTCTGTCTGACTTACTTCACTTGCCATAATACCCTCTAGGTCCAGCCATGTTGTTGCAAATGGCAAGATCTCATTCTATTTTTGGCTGAATCAAATTCCATTGTGTTTGTATATCATCTTCTTCATCCATTTATCTATCGATGGACACTTGGGCTGCTTCCATAGCTCAGCTATTGTAAATAATGCTGCAGTAAGCATAGGGGTACATATATCTTTTTGAATAGTGTTTTTGTCTTCTTTGGGTAAATACCAAGTAATGGAATTATAGGATCGTATGGTATTTCCATTTTTAACTTTTTTGAGGACCCTCCATACTGTTTCCAAAGGAGCTGCACCAATTTACCTTCTCACCAACCGGGCACAAGGGCTCCCTGTTCTCCACATCCTCATCAATAGTTGTTATTTCTTGTCTTTTTGATTCTAGCCATTCTGACATGTGTGAGGTGATATCTCATTATGGTTTTGGTTTGTATTTCCCTGATGATGAGTGACGTTGAGCATATTTTCATGTGTCTGTTGGCCATCTTCATGTCTTCTTTGGAGAAATGTCTACTCAGGTCCTCTGCCCATTTTTAAATTGGCTTGTTATTATTATGAATTTACTTATTTATTTGGTGTTGAGTTGTATAACTTCTTTGTGTAGTTCGGATATTAACTCAATGTCAGATACATCATTTGCAAATATCTTCTCCCATTCTTACGTATAGTTTTAAAATAAAGTAATATCAAAGGACAATCTAAAAAGGAAAGCCATAGTGGTTGAATAATATGGTATTAATAGAATACAAGATATTCAGGTATTCAATGAGACAGAATACATAACACAGAATTTGATCTTATTACATATAACTTAAGATATGATGAAAGAATCCTTTCAAATCTGCAGGACAGAGGGGAAAATATTGTACAATGAAGGTTTTAGATGAACCAAATAGCATTTTGAAGAGAATATATTTTGATCCCCCTATGATTTATTAAAATAAGTTCCAGAGGATGAAAGTGTCACCTTAAAAATATATATAATTGCAAAAATTAGAAAAAAAACTTTTTTCAAGGAAAAGGGGGGTAATGACAACTTTCTAAACTGAAAAAAAGATCTCATGCAGAAAGATATACTTTGACTCTAGAAATTAAAAATTTTCTAAACATAAAAAAAAACTTAGTTTAAAGGTCATCCAAGAAGTGACAAAATATTTGAAGCAAATATATCATACCATTAATATATTTGTTCATAAGGAATTGCTACATATTGAAAAAATTAGTAGAGTCTGACAGATTTTGGATAAAGGAAACAAAAAGGCAATTCCTCCAAAATGAATTTAATAGTAAACAAACATATGGGAAAATATTAAACTTAATTTGCAGTTGTAAGTGAAAATGAAAAATAGTTGCTATTTTCTCTCATTATGTTTGCAAAATAAAGACTGATAATATTTAATGCTGGTGAGAGCACAGGGTACTGGTATTGGCGGGGGTGTGAATGGGTACCATCCATTTGGAAAGTATTTGATCACGTTCATTAGGAGCCGTGAAATTGTTCGTGCTCCTCCAACTAGCTCTGCAGTGATGACTTAGGCATTTCCCTCTATGGAAGCCATAACTGTGGAGTCGGAAGAAATTCGCTAGATGCAGGCCGCCAGGCAAATCCCAGCCCGATCAAGAGATAAACACTGTCATCACCTGGGGACACTCCCCCCATGATGCCCGCCCCCTCCTCTAGCCTCCTTCCTTTGCTCTGCTTGTTGACGCCACAGATGAATCCTGCCTGTTCTAGAACTTCCTACAAGTGCTGTTATACAGAATGTAGTCTTTTGCTCAGTGTTTCAGATATATCTGTTTCTTGCATATATCAGTAATTCATTCCTTTTTATTGTCAAGTAGTAGTATATCGTATGGCTATACCTTAATTTTTTTATCCATTTACCTGTTGAGGTGCATTTGGGTCACTTATAATTTTTAGCTTTATGAAATTTCTGTGAACATGCTCCTTTTTTGAAATTTTTTGTGGTAACTATGTATAACAAAATTTGCCGTTTTAACCATTTTAAATGTGCAATTCATTGGTGTTGATCACATTTAAAATATTGTACAGCCATTACTACTATTTATTTCCAAAATATTTTCCTCACCCCAAATAGAAACTGTGTAATCATTAAGCAATAACTCCCTCATTTCCCCTCCCCCAGCCCCTGGTAATGCCAGTCTTTCTGTCCCTATGAATCTGTCTGTTCTAGATGGTTCATGTAAGAGGCATCACACAATAGTTATCCTTTTGTGTCTGGCTTATTTCACTTAGAATAATGCTTTCTAGTTTCATCCATGCTGTAGCATGTGTCAGAACTTTGTTTCTTTTTATGGTTGAATAATATTCCATTGTATGTACCTACTGTGTTTCATTAATCCATTCATCTGTCGATAGATACATGGGTTGTTTCCACTTTTGTCTATTGTGACTATTGCCGCTCTGAACATTTATGTACAAATATCTGTTTGAATCCCTGGTTTCAATTCTTTTGAGTATATATCTATGAGTATAATTGCTGGGTCATATATGTGTGAGCATTCTTGTGTAACCTTTGTGTGTACATAGGTTTTCATTTAGCGTGGGTAAAAATTCAGATGTGGCATGGCTGGTTCCTAGGGCGGGTGAGGTTTAACTCCACGGAAAGCCGTCATTCCAAGTTTCCAAGTGATGGGCCATTTTATACTCCTGCCAACAATGTCAGAAGCAGCAGTTGCTGCACATCCTTCCTGATATTTGGTGTTTGCTTTCGTACACCCCCAACCGTGTGCCAAAGCAATTTAATGGGAAAAGGAAAATCTTAACAATTTGATCAGAAACTGGGGAACTTCAACCTAGCTCACTTGAGATGAATCATAGACTTCAATGTCAAAGTTAAAAACTATAAAACCTAGAAGAAAGCAAGAGGATACCTTCATGGCCTTGGAGAAAGCCAAGATTCCTTGAAGAAGATACACAAAGCAGTAAGTTTCACACAGCAAATCCTGGAGGGCCTGGGCTTGACTTGCTATCCATGAGACCCCACGAGTAGGAGAAAGGTAGGACCTGCCCAGGGGCTCTTCAGTGGGACCCCGGACACCTTCGTGAAGGCTCGTGAACCTCATCCTATACCCCTCAAGTCCCCAGGCAAGAACTTACTGGAATATCTGGTCTTACCACATATCCACAACAAACATGAGTCACTGTCCAGAGGCTTTTCTGTTTCATTATTGTGGTCTTCACACATTAGACCAAGGTCTTTCCATGTGGTTAGAGCCCAGGGGGTCTGCTGAGAGCAGGGGGAGGCAATGCCAGAGCTGGCTGGAGGAGGGGTGGCAACTGCACACTGGACAGAGTGGGAGGGGGGAAACCCGGACTTTGGCATCAGCCAAGCCCGGATTCAGCAGGGCAACTCTGCCCTGGGCCGGTCCACATAGAGCGGCACCCAGTGCAACATCTCCACGTAACTTCTCAAGACAAGCTCCTTCTCTTACTTTCCCTGCTTCACAACCAGTCCCGCGGCTTCCCAGGCTTGAAATATGGTGACGCTTTGGCCTCCTCTATTTCCTGTGTCTGCTTAGATACAAAGACCTGTCAAGTCTTCCTTTCAAAGGCCTTTCAGCAAGAAGTCCTCCTGCAGCCCATACGGCTGTGGGCTACCTGATTCCCATTCTTCTCATCCTTCCTGGCAGAAGCCCAGTTTTGTTCAAAGTGACAACAAAAGTCCAGCAGAAAGCTTTCTTCCTTACAGCCCTTGGCAGCTGGGGGCGGGGTGCGACTGATACCTACACATGCAGAAGGTTTGTAGGAAAGATTTCTTCTCTTAAATAGGTGCCCCTCCTTCTTGCTTCACTCTTTCCATTTTTTAAAAAAATATTTATTTATTTGACAGAGATAGAGACACAGTGAGAGAGGGAACACAAGCAGGGGGAGTGGGAGAGGAAGAAGCAGTCTCCCAGTGGAGGAGCCTGATGTGGGGCTTGATCTCAGGACTCCGGGATCACGCCCTGAGCCAAAGGCAGACACTTAACGACTGCACCACCCAGAGGCCCCACTCTTTCCATTTTTCTACCTGGGATGAGGCTCTGAGCCTTGGAGGAGCTACGGCAGCCATCTTGAGCTCATGAGGTGCCCTATTTCTATTACTCACATAGACCATTGCAGGAGCCGTCACAGAGCTTTTCCCAGCTTCTGTCGTGCCAGTGAAAGCATCATGGTGAACATGAGTCCCAGAAACAAAGAACTCCAGTTACAGCTTATCCCTAAGGTACATCAAGCCACCAGTGGAAGTGATGAAGGAAATCTACATAGATTGACATGGAAGGATGCTCATGATACTTTGTTGAATTAAAAAAGGTGTTTAAAAATAGTTTTTATGGTATATAATTATATATAAACATATACTTACTTTGAAATATATGCATTTAAAAGTGTAAATGGATAGTCCTGTAAATCTTCAACAGGCTCTCTGTATCTGCTTGAAGAACTTGTAGGTGGTTGTATTTGAATTTTCTTATCTGACTAAAATATTAAAAAAAAATTTTTTTAAAGATTTTATTTATTTACTGGACAGAGAGAGACAGCCAGCGAGAGAGGGAGCACCAGCAGGGGGAGTGGGAGAGGGAGAAGCAGGCTCCCTGATGAGCAGGGAGTGACACAGGGCTCCATCCCAGAACCCTAGATCATGACCCCAGCCTAAGGCAGACGCTTAACGACTGAGCCACCCAGGCGTCCCTGACTAAAATATTTTTTAATAAAAGATAGAAATAGGAGACAAAAGTACTTAAAATCCTGAAATTCCATGCTCCTTAGTCTGGCACCGGTGGCATCCACAATGGGCAGGAATAAAGACAGTGTGTGTGTGTGTGTGCACGTGTGCAAGAGTGTGGTCGCTGCGTGTGAGTGTGTGGTCTGACACTTAGCGTGTGAATACTTTGCAGAGCTGTGAGTGTGAGTCACTGTGAGGGTGTAAAGCACGTGATGTGAGCGAGCGTGTTGGTGAGTGTGTGAGTGTGTCTGCCCTCCTGGGGTTGGGGAGAAGAGCCAGAAAGGATTCCGGGGCCCCCATGTTTCTCAGCTCAGTCTGATCCATCCTGGGGTGCAGCAAACCTGCTTGGCCCCCTCTCCGCCCTGCCCACCTTGGAGCAGGAAAGGGAAGTGAGAATGAGGAGGACCTCAGTCTGACCGTCTGGGGAGGGGCCTGGCTGTCTGTCCATCTGTTCTTAGTCTGCATGACAGCTGCCGCTCAGCCGTATTGGCTGCTAGGCTGGCAGTCCTCCTGCTCGCACATCCTGAGACGGTGACCAGGGCAGCTAGTGTCTCAGAATCCCGCTAAGAGCTCCTGGAGCAGGAGGGTTTGTGGCCAATGATGTTCGGAAAGGCTGAGAAACTGGGGGTCCACCAGAGACTCTGGCCTGTCAAGGGTGCCAAAGAGTCCCGTGGGGAGGAGGCCTGTGGCCCCTTCCTAGCCTGACATTTCCTCCTGAGGACAGGAAGCCCCTCCCAGTCCCCTCCCAGCACCTGCTACCTTCCCACAGGGGCCACGCTCCCAGAAGCCACCTGGGGGATGCGGACCCCGGACACCAGCCTACCTCGGCCAGCGCCGCACAGGCTGTAGGCTTCCTCCTGCGCAAAGACCTGCCACACGGGAGCCCTGTGAGCAGGCGACACCATGCCCATTTCACAGATAAGGGAACTGAGGCTCTGAGAGATGGGAATCTTGCTCAGGTGGCCCCAGCTTGTCAGAGGCCTGCTTGCCTAGGACTCCACCCTCTTTCCTTCTTAGCAGAAGCTGAGTGGCGAGCAGGCTCTGAATGGGCTCAGGGAAGACAGAATAATTTAGAGAGAAAGGCCTGGCTGACGCTTGGCCCTCAGCCCATGATGGGATTCCCGGGCAGGTGGGAGGGGGTGGAGTAGTAGAGGGGGGAGGGGGCCTGGGAGGGGCTGAGGGGACAGGGCCAGCGGGTCCTGGCCGCGAGGCTCTGCCATCGCAGCAGCTGGAGCTGAACGAGCCCAAGGGAGGTGGGAGGCGAGTTCCAGTCCTGGCAGTGCCGCCAGCAGCCCGCGGGGCTGAGGGTGAGGCCCGCTGCTCTCAGTACCCAGTCTCCTCCTCTGAGCTGTGAAGGGGCTGGGTGAAGGGTGCCAGACAAAGAGGCCATGCCCGGGGTGATGTGAGTGTCAGGTGAGCAGTGCGCACGTTCCAGTGCGAGTACATTCCATGCAATGTGTGGGACCTATGACACGAGACAATTATTTATGACGTATCTGACACTGGATGCTAACTGGGCAGCCTGTATGGCTGTTACAGGGGGGCCAGTGACCTTCCTGCACAGACGAGGAGTCAGAGCCCGGGGAGCTGGGACTACATCCCTGGCCAGGGCTCCCCTCCTTCCCACAGGCTGTCTCTCCCCGTGGCCCTGGTCACTGACGGGCTGGGCTGAACCTGGCTCTGAGGGAAAAGCCCGCCTCCGTGGAGATGGCCAGAAGGCTGGTGAGGTGCTGGGGACCCAGGGAGTCTGCAGTGCTCATGCCTGGGGTTCAGCACCCTGAGGAAGCAGGGCTGGGAGGAGCCGTCAGCATCTACACTGCGGGACCTGTGTCTAAATCTGGCGGAATCTGGTAGTGCTCTGTGGGCTGCAATGGCTGGGGGAGAGCAGGGATACAGGAGATGGCTGGTGGAGGGGCCCCAGCATAGCCCCCTGGAAGAGGGGGAGAGATGGGGAAGGGGGTGGGATGCTCCATGGCCAGGGGCCCTAGCTGGGCCCTCAGGTGCAGGGATTTCTCTTCTATTACTGCATCCCGGGCAGGGTGAGGACATCATGGCAGCTCCTGCCCTCCAGTTACTGGCCACCCCCTCAGCTCAGAAAGTTCTAGTAATGTGTGTGGGGAGAGGTGGAAGATAGACAGTGTGGAACCTCAGAGGAACCCCTCCTCCCCCACTTCTCCACAAACTGATGTTTGTGGTTAACCCAGTGACCTGGGGAGGTGGCCTACAGGAGAAGCAGGACCCGTCAAGGTCACGTCGTGAGGTTGCCAGCCTGCATAAAGGGGGTGTGGAGAGTGTCTCAGCAGCTGCCCCACCATGACCTCCTGGGCCCTCCTGCTCCTCGCCTCAGTGCTCATGGCCACCCCAGGTAAGGACATTCCCCGTGTAGACCCTGGCGGCTCCTCCTTTGCTGAGTGTAGGGACAGTTCTGGAGAGTGGGTTGGGCTGGGCCACCTGACTTGAATTCTTTGGGGAAGGCAAGAGAGAAAGTAAAAAGAAAGACTTCAGAGAGGAGATGAGGGAAGGTTCCTTTTGGTCAGATTCTCTGTGTGTGTGTGTGTGTGTGTGTGTGTGTGTGTGTGTGTGTGTGTGTGTGTGTTTGAGAGAAGAGGGAGAGGGGTAGAATAGAGACAGACAGAGACAGAAAAGGGGTTCATGGATGATGGTGGGGGGAGGTATAATCTTTTCCTCCCGTTTTCCAGAAAGAACTAGAGAGCATGTCTTTGGCACAGAGACTGGGTCAGAGCAGCCCCAGGGCAGAGTGTGAGGACCAGCTTCCTGGACTCCTCACAAATCCCCAGCCCTCCTGGGCTCTGGCCACCTCCTGGGTTCCCCACCAGCCAGGAGATCAGACTTTCCCTCTCCTTCCACCCGTGGAGGGATGCTGATGTTGTTTCTTCCCCAGGTCTGACCTTTTCTGGTCAGAGCCCTGAGGACCATGACCTGTCCATGGCTGACATGTCTGAGGAGGAACAGTTCTTCGAGATCCTGGCCCGGGAGGCCCTCAAGGTTGGCAGCTGGCTCCCTGCTCACCTCCCACAGCACCCCCCACCCCCGCCCCGTGGCCTCTCCGCCATTGTCTCTTCCCTGGGAGTACCAGGCAGGGCAGCACCTCTCTGCTGGCGGGAGGGGAGGCAGGGCCGTGGGCTGAAGATGCTGGTTTTGTGTGTATCCCTGCCTGGGTGGGGGCCATGTTGGGCTGGCTGGACTCTGCCCAGCAGGGTGCTTCAGGGTCTGACCAGAGAACAGAAGAGGGGCAGGTGCTGGTCTGGGTAAGGTGCCGTGGGTGCGGGGCAGGGTCTGGGGTGTGTCAGCCCCGCCACAGCTAGCAGGAGGGTGGGCTTCGGGCCCTAAAGGACAGAAAGATCAGAGATGAGCCTGCTGGCTTAGGACACACCTGAGAGCCTCTTCCTGGGGCCCTGCCAAGGGCTGTCGGGGCGTCAGACAGATCACCTCAGGGGGCATCATTTTCTGACAGAGTGACCCAATAATCTTCACCTGTAAGCCTTGTAAGTTTATGATCAGGATGCTGAGAAAAAGCCTGGGAGAAGATATTGATGAGGTGAGCATTATGGTTTGGGGAGCCGTGTGCTGGGTGGTCAAGGGCATGAGTGGGGATTCGGGCAGTGGGGGCAGCGCTGAGGGAGGGGCTGATCCCTGGTCGGGCCAGAGCTGCTCAGCAGGGGATCTGTGGGCCCCCCTCCTGTGTCTGGGGACTGACTTCAGAGAATGCCCTGAAATGGTGGAGCACTGGGCACACGAATGTGGGAAGAGGAGTGTGCATGGTTTCCATTCCACTGTTAGAGGAAACTTGTCCCCAGAGAAGGTAGGAGCCTTTCCCGTGTGGCCCCACTGCGTGTGTGAGGATGATTCCGGGGCGGGGGGGCCTGGGTCGGGATGATGGACCGCAGATCTGCCACTTCCTAGCTGCAAGGCTGGGCCAAGTCCTCATGCCTTCTGAGCCTCCGTGTCCCACCTGAAGAGATGGGTAAGAGTCCCGATCTTGCAAGTTGCCTAAGCCTTTGAAAGGGGCTGCGGGGCTGGGACGTGCTTAGCCTCCTGTAAGGCCTGAGCAGGTGCTGAACAAGGGGATGTGTTCCTACCCAGAAGCCTTGTGTCACCCACCCTCCCTTCCCCTTCCTCTCCCTTGTTCCCTGATCCTGCTGGGCTTCTTGGCGCTGCCGGGCCCACCCTCAGCCCTGGGTGCTCAGCTTTCTCCTTCTGCACTGCGATGGTAGGAGAGGATAGTCAATGTCGAACGTGCCAATCTCCACACTCTCTCTTATCCTAACCTTCCCGACACAGCCCTGAGCATGAGCCCTGCCAGGCCTGGGACCCAGGAAACTTGGCAGGCAGAACCTTCAACGTGGGCCTAGCAGCCGAGGGCCCTGTTCTCCACACAGAAGGCGGTGGGCTGGGTGATGATGTACAGGGGACGGAGACATGCCAGGGCCAACTGCCCTTCTCTCAACAGCCCCTCCTGGCCAGGCTTGGGCTGGGGCCCAGGCATGCGGGTCCATCCCGGCGTCTCCAGCCTCTGCTTCCATGGCCACCTGGCACCTGGTCGTACTCCCCGCATGCCCACGGTCAGAGGCACCCAGAGCCTGGAGCTGTGGGGGTCTGCAGGAGGCTGACTGGGCAGAGGTCATCTGATTCCTGTGTCTTTCTGGGGTGCTCTTACCGCAGGAAGCCATCAAACAGGGTGCGTCCATGTTGTGCCGGAAGACATTTATGCCCAAGATGTTATGCGACGACATAATCAGTAGATATCTGAGTGCTGTCACCCAGGGTATCCTGAATGACAAATCCCCCCAGGAAATCTGTGTGAAGATCAGGATGTGCAGAGGCAAAATAGGTGAGTGCGGAGGGGACAGCAGGGACTCCCTGCTGGAGGGCCCAGGTCCCGTCCCCCAGCATGGAGCTTTTCTCGTAGGCAATCCCGGGGTGACAGCACGTGTCCATCCATGGTCAGCCGGGCACTTGAGCGAGTAGCTTCACCTCTGTGAGCCTGAGTGTCCTTACCTGTGAAGGAGATAGTAATCCCTATTTCTTCTTCTTTTCTTTTTTGAATCATTTCTCCTAATTTAAATCCAATCAATTAACCTAGAATGTATTATTTGTTTCAGGGGTACAGGCCTGTGATTCATCAGTCTTATATAATACCCAGTGCTCATAACAACCCCTATTTCTTATTTCGAATAAGGATTGAATGAGATGATCATGTGGAAGGATGTTGACAGCAAGGAAGCGGTCTCAGCCCGGGATACTCATAGACATCAGAGCCCTGATGGAACTCCTTCCCCCCAGCCCAGGACTGGTTCCGGGGGCTGGGAGCCAGGCACCATCTTTGCCCAGGACCCTTGGGGTCTGAGAGCTGGGCTCAGGAACCCTGCCAGGAGGGAGGGCTCTGCGGTCTCTTCCTCCAGGGCTGCTCAGGGTGTGTCTGTAGCTCAAGCCAGGGCTGCAGGACATGGGGCAGGGAAGGGCCCCCTGAGTGGCTCTGGCAGCTCCCTAGACTGAGCCTTTGGGACCTGATGCTGGCAGGTCTGGGGTCACCCCGTACAGTGAGCTCCCCACCGTTTCCTGTCATTTGATTTTCATCTGCAAAGCCCCACAACCCGCTCAGGCTCCTGACTGGGTTCCAGGATGTAACTCTGGGCGTGTTCAGTAGAGGCAGGTGGCTCTGAGTCCCCATTTCCCCAGCAACCGCACACACCCGCCCACAGCGGGCTCTTCTCTCCGCTCTAGGTCTTGGAGCCTCTGGGGCCTTAGCCGACCCTGGGGAGAAGCACAGAATCTTCAGCGACCATCGCCAGCTCCTGCCTTCCTAAATCCAGGGCGGACCCTCCCATTTCCCTCCCCGAACTCTTTGCAGCGCCTTCCCCAGGCAGGAGAATAAAATGTCATGCAAGCTTGTAGCCACAGCTTCTGTTCCTTTGGTGGATTTGAGGGGAGGGCCTCGGAGGCATGCTAGAGGACTCATGCACTCATTCAGGAAATGTTTATGGTGTGTCGCGGGCTCTGTTCTAGAGGCTGGGGATTTCGTGGTGAACCGGACAACGTTAGCAGCTCTTCCACTATGGTCATGGAATACTTATGAAGCCCGTCTCTAGAGACACACACTCCTCTAAGAGTGGGGGTACACAGCAAATATACCCCCAGATGCTCTCAGACCAGCGGGGGAAAGCAGCAGGGCTGTAGTTAAGAGGGCTATTGGTCATAAGAACAGAAACCCATCCTTTGCTTCTCTCTGCAGGGAACCTTCTGTTGCCGTTTTGGGGAAGTGAATTATTTGGGATTCTTTTGCTTGCAAGCAACAGAAGGCTTAGCTCCTTTTGGCTTAAATGAAGAAGACCATTTGTTGGGTGAAATCGTTAAACAGTCCATAGATAGCTTCAGGCACAAAATGATCCAGAAATTGGGGTGCCTGGGTGGCTCAGTCATTAAGCGTCTCCCTTTGGCTCAGGGCATGATCCTAGAGTCCTGGGATCGAGCCCCACATTGGGCTCCTCTGCTGGAAGCCTGCTTCTTCCTCTCCCACTCCTCCTGCTTGTGTTCCCTCTCTCACTGGCTGCCTCTCTCTCTGTCAAATAAATAAATAAAATCTTAAAAAAAAAAAAAAGACCCAGAAATTTGTGGTGTCACCAGAGCTCCAGTCCTGTGTCTCTCTTTCTCTCAGTTCCTCCCACCGCTCTATACTGAGATGGATCTCAGGCTGGCATCCTTCTGGGCAGCAGCAATGGCTGCATCAGGTCCAAACTTGACATTTTGCACGAGGTCATGAAGAGGGAAGGAGAGTTCTTTGCTATCTTGTCTTTCAGTAGTTCTCTTGGAAGAGAATGGAAGTGTCTTTTCCAGAAGCCCCATCAGACATCTCTGTTCTCACTGGCCAGAATGGGCCAGACACCCATTTGGAAACCATCCCTCTGTTCCCAGGACGTGGGCTACACTGATTAGTGTGAGTCAGGACACACCCCTGATGCTGACAAGGGTTTACACCCCACCCCCAAGCATTTGGGCTGGAATGGACATGAAAATCTTTAAGAGATTGTTACTGGAAGTAGGGCGAAGGGTTGCTGGCCATCACATGGAACAATGGTGCATTCAGTCATAAAAGCAGGTCAAGGACTCCCAGTGGTGAAATCTTGGGCCATTTTAATACAAAATAGAAAATGACAATAGCAGATTGTAACCCATTAGGTAAATTAGAATCCACAAATTTATATAAATAATAAATTAATACATCATGCAAAAAGGAAAATGTTACCTTACAGTAGAATGCCAAGTAATAGACATATTTGTATAATATATGTGTAATATATAATAGAATGCCAAATAGACATATTGCTAAGTATATTCCTAAGACATACTTGGGGGGTGCCTGGGTGGCTCAGTCATTAGGCGTCTGCCTTCGGCTCAGGTCATGATCCCAGGGTTGTGGGATTGAGCCCCGCATGGGGCTCTCCGCTCCCCGGGAAGCCTGCTTCTCCCTCTCCCACTCCCCCTGCTTGTGTTCCCTCTCTCGCTGGCTGTATCTCTGTCAAATAAATAAATAAAATCTTAAAAAAAAAAAAAGACATACTTGGTGTAATTCTTACAGATGACCCTGGCTCAGATCCAGATCTGTAAGGGACATCACTGGCAGTGTGCAATTATACTATTGTGCCAGTGTTAGTGTCCTGGTGTGGATGATGCTGTCTGCTTATGTAGGAAAGTGTCCTTCTTGTAAGGAAACACACACTGACGCATTAAGGGGGTCATGGGGCATCATGTCTGAATGGACTGCCAATGATTTAGAAGAAATGGTAATATGTCCATACAGAAAGACTATGGTGAGACACACACCACATATATGCAGTAAAATATTACAGGGGGATGGGGATCTGGTTAAGGTGAAAAGGAGCTCTTTGTTCTAGTCTTACACATTTTCTCTAAATTTGACACAATTTAAAAATAAAAATAAATGACTTGTAGTAATTTGACCTTAGCTCATGGTTGGATGGTGGTGACATGTACTGAGACAGGGAAGACATTTGGATGGGGGGACTTGGACAGAATAAAGAAGGGCTCTGCCTTGACCCTAAGAAGTGTGTCTATTCCATAGGTAGTTAGAGATGTCAACAGGCAGGTGGACGGTGGGGGGAGTGTCAGGGCCAAGTCCACATTTGAAGTCCTTGAACTGGATGTGAAGGACAGGGAGAAGTGCAGAAGGAGAACATTCCTGTCTGAGGACAGAAGGGGTAGTCAACCTGTGGAGGCTGGGTGGTGGGGGNNNTGGTGGGGAGAGCAAGGAGACTGGGGAGGGGGAGCCAGTGGGACAGGGGGAATCCAGACATGGGGCCAAGGAGCCAAGAGAACAAAATATTTCAGAAACTAGGGAATGGCTGACCATGTCCAGGGCTGCTGGGAGGTCAAGGAAGCAGAGGACAGGGGAACGGCCATTGGCTTTGGGTGCCTTTGGGCCTTGGTGACCTTAGTCAGATGTTCGATGCTAGGAGGGGACAACACCCACGTGGAGTGGGAGTGAAGGATGTGACAGCAGGCATGGATAGCTTTATGAAGGGGTTCATGTCAGGAGTTGGAGAGAAGTGGGGCAGAGCTGGAGTCCGTGTGCAGTTAGAGGTGGGCTCTGTGTTTCCGGTGTGTACATGCGGATGTGAATGGTGCCAGCAGAGGAGAGAGGCTGACGGTGCAGGATAGAACCAAGGAACAGCCTCAGGGGGGCCTTGAGAAGGGAGAGGATGGGTCCAGGGCACAATGGAGGGTTAGCAGGGACTTCTAAAGGTGGGAGCATAAGGAGGTGGCCTCACACTTAGGAGTAGAAAGGACAGAGGCCAAGCCAGCTCTGGTCACCTGTCAGGAGTGGCCGTGAGTGCCCTGGTGTCCTCACACAGACTTTGGGGGCACCTGCGCTCTTTCACAGGCAGTTCTGTTTTTTGTTTTTTCTTTCCCCTTCTAATGGGCCATTCTTTCTTATTCATTTGTATCTTTCAATTTTTTTGTTGAGAATATTTTCGATAGTATTGTGGCAAGTCTGGCTGCCGGTCACCGCACACCCACCTTGCCATTGCTATTTGCCCTTTTACTTGTTTAGTGACTGTGGAATTAATTTGAGTGGCAGCCTATCACTGCCTCTCAGGGGAGGTCTCTGAGGTGCCATCCCCGGAGCGGTCTAGAGCTTGCTCACAGCCACCCTGTGCGGACAGGTGTTTGGTCGGGGGGCTCTCCGATTCGTTTTGACCCTAGGAGGCCTCTCCCCCATTTCTCTCCCACAAATTACCTGCCTACAGTTGAGCCTATATTTTTAATGAATCTATCAATCTCCTAACAGATGTCTTTGACAGATGACCTCCACTGTTTTTGAGAGCTCCCGGAGCTTGCAGCTCTCTACAATCTGTTGCAAATGCAGTCAGTTCTTTTAGGGAGGAGTTTGGAGAGCTCTGTGGCCTGCTTCTCCCTCCTGGTGGAAATCTTAGAGCCAAGGTTCTGTGCTGGTGGTGGGGACAACGGATGCAACCTGGCTGGGTCCGAGGACGCAGAGTGGGTCCTGCAGGACCAGCCAAGAGTCCTTGGCTTCAGGCAGGATGGAAATCAATCTCGAGCAGACAGGAAGTAAGCACAGGGTTTATTAAAGACAGAGCATCTCGGAGACTCGGAAGGAAAGGAGCAGGAGTCTTGTCTTCGCTTGGGGTTTGGGGTTTTTACTGAGGAGGGTGGTCTGGTGTACTGTCTTCTCAGGCATCCAGGAAGTGGTCAAAACAAAGAGGAGTGTTTCGGTGCTCTCTATAAGTCTCTTAGGCCCCGAACAGGATGACCCCCCTGGTCATTCCTTAGATGTTAGCTATTGTGCTGGAAGACTCTAAAGAAATCCTGAAGTCCTTGACCTTTACAAGGAGGACATGCATTACCTGTGCGGTAAGGTGTGTATAGGGTGGCAGTTTAGGTTCTAGCAAGAATAGAGGCAGCAAGAGTCTTTCATGGGGCCCTTTCGGTTCCCCTGTCTCACAATGATGTGCTGCTTCTCTCTGAGTGACACCCCCCTCCAGTAGCTGAGTGCTCAGTGGATCAAGAGGCAGCACCCCAGGCCTCCTCAGCTTGCCTGTCCTGGTGGGAATTCCTTGCCCAGGAGCTTTCCAGGAGGCAGTGGTGGGTCCAGTACTCTCAGCCCTGCCACGCTCCATGCAGAGCCTCTCCCACCTGTAGGGTCTGAGCAGAAGACACCCCACCTGTGAGCTGCCCTCGCCTGAGGCTTAGCCTCAGCACCAGGTAGCTGGGGGCAGAATGACGAGTGCTTGTGTTTGTCTCTGCCAGGAAGAGAGCCTGATGGCTGGGATCTGGGAGGAGAGAGGGCCCTGGGTTCTTGCCTGTACCAAACACAGTGGCGTTTCCATCTTGCTGAGCTGTGAGGGGAGGGAGAAGGTGGGTCTTGGTTCCAATACCACAGATTCCATGTAGTTCATCCTGAGTTTTAGTAGATTTTCTTGAAAAAATCTTTCTTCATTTGTTCTATGCACTTAAATCAAATTCCAGAGAATTTAGGTGGGTGTCTTAAAAATAATTTTCATGGGTTTCCCTGAAGCATGGGTCCACGGAGCATCTCACACGGTTATGCCAGACGTGGAACTGTCTTGATGTTTTCTTTTGACAAATGTAACTGCAGAGAAACCAGAGAAGACGGGCCATACAGCTTCAGTTGGTTGCTTAGTGTTTAGTGGCCTGATGCCATCGAAACCACTTAAAAGCAAAAAGTTGAACAAAAATCAAGATGGCTGCATTAATGCTTCCGTGAAGCTGGATTTTAAATTAAGTCACCTTTTTCCTCTCTTCTGCAAAGCTCCCCTCCTCCCTTCTTAGCCTTTTGTTTCAGGAACCCGGTAGCACCCTGAAGACAGGACAAACCTGGCGGACAGCACATACACAACCCCTGTCAAAACCAGCTAGATCCTGCATTTCCTTATTAAGCTCCCATTCCCCGCCCCCAGCCCCTTTCCTCCAGGTGGGCTTGCAGTTTTGAAGGCCACAGCCTGCTGCAGCCTCCTTTGCCTGGCAAAGCAATATGACTTTTGTTCCCCTTTATGCCAAGCTCTGTCTTGGTGTCGCGCATTTCGGCTCCAGAGCACAGAGCCTGTTTTTTGCCATAGGATGGCAAGTCAGGATCACACAATGTGGGGTAACTACATTTCCAATTCTCGGTGCCAGTTCTAGGTGCTTCCCACATATTGACCTGGAAGCCAGTTTTACAAATATGGAGGCTGAGGCACAAAGAGATGAAAGGACGTGTGGAAGGTCCCAGAGCCTTGACAGATTTGGGATTTGAACCTAGGCAATTGGGTCTGTATCGTCACACAATCCTGCCTTTCTCCAAGGGATGGGGGCGTGGGTTCCATTTGTTAAAAAAGAGCAGGCCCACGTCACCCAACCAACATTTACTACCTTGTTTAATTCCAGCTTCAACCTCTTCCAGGAGTGGAAACTTAAACCAGTCTGGAGTTGGCTGGTTAGCTCTACTGAGGGGCATCTGCCGGATAGACCCCTGCCATTGCCCAAAGGAAAGTGACCCGCCTAGAACAATCCACTCTTTGCTAGTAACTTCCTTGTCCTGCCCCCTTCTACCTACAAAAGTTATTTCATACACCTCTTTGGAGCTCCTTTCTGTCTGCCAGATGGGATGCTGTCTGATTCATGAATTGTTGAATAAAGCCAGTAAGATCTTTAAAAAAAAAAAAAAAGTTTCCGAGGTAGAATTTAGTAATTCATCAGTTGCCTATAACACCCAGTGCTCATTATATCAAGTGCCCTCCTTAATGTCCATCACCCAGTGACCCCATCCCCCACCCACCTCCCCTCCAGCAACCCTCAGTTTGTTTCCTAGAGTTAAGAGTCTCTTATGGTTTGCCTCCCTTTCAATTTTCACCTTATTTTATTTTTCCTTCCCTTCCCCATGCTCATCTGTTTTGTTTCTTAAATTCCAAATATGAGTGAAATCATATAGTATTTGTCTTTCTCTGACTGACTTATTTCGCTTAGCATAATACTCTCTAGTTCCATCCATGTCGTTGCAAATAGCAAGATTTCTTTTTTTGATGGCTGAGTAATATTCCACTATATATCTCTCCCTCTCTCTATATACCACATCCTCTTTATCCATTCATCCGTTGATGGCCATCTGGGCTCTTTCCATATTTTGGTAAAGCCAGTAAGATCTTTCAAATTTACTTGGTTGAATTTTGTTTTTTAACACCTTATAACTTGGGGTAAATGTCCATCATAATAAGCAAGCATGGCACATGACCTTCAGGGACAGCAAGACTGGAAGCCTCTGCACACAACTGGAAATGGTTAGGGACAGGAAAACAACGTGGACCAAGTTGATCATTTCCTCCCTCCTCTGATGCAGTGAGCTTGACCCTGCACTGTTGCCAACACAAATTTGAGGAATAATACAATAGAGAGTAGGTAATCATTAGACTTCTCTTGTGAGTTGAATAAACACTTGAAATTCCACACCTCCCATCCCTTTCTTAACAGGTGGCATAACTTTGTCAGGTAAACTTGGTTTTCCACGTTCTCATTAGAAGTTGCCAGCTGGCAGATGGCTAGGTTTAGCTAATTATATAAATGACTTCTCCCGTTCCCCCTTCCTCCTTCTCCTCGTCCTCTTACCCCTCTCCCCCTCCTCTTCCTCCTCCTCTTTTTCCTTCTCCCCCTCCTCCTCCTCCTCCTTCTTTCTCTTCTCTCTTTGTTAAGAATCTGGGGAAGTTCATTCCCCTGGGGTAGAAGGGTCACATGTGGCCTTGGATTCTACATTGGACTTCCCTAGGGAGGAGAAATGGAGAACTCTTTAGGATAAGCGGGTGTATCAACTGAGTTCATTGATGGTAAGCAATTGAAACGGATTCAGGCTAATTCAAGAACTGGGAAGTGATGGGACAACCATGGATGCCACAGGGCGGAAGGGAAGGTCTAGAGCTGAGCTTGAAAACAGGAGCCAGGCAGCTCGGGGGATCTTGGAAGTAGGAACGGCGTCATGGGTTTGCCCAGGTGCAGTCACCGGGATAAATGAACTTCCATTCTCTGCCCTTGTGTTTTTTTGTTACAAAGCCAGATTCCTAGGAAAGAGAGTCCAACTGGCCAAGCTTGGATCAGATACATGCCTTTGGTTGTTTTAAGGTGATGAAAGAGAAGTCAGCAGCAGCAGGAGATTTGAAAGAACTTTTCAACTAATGAAGTGGGGGGGATGGATCCCTGGGTGGATTACTGTCCAGCAAGACTGTACACAGTAGGTGCCAGACAATTCCCCAGAGGAAATGAGAGTTGTTTTACAAAGAGGAGTAGATGCTGTTTGGCCAAACCATGTCAAATGTCCCGCCTACCTTACACTGATGGATGGGTGCTGTAGAAAGATGTGTCATTAACAGGAATCAAATACCGCAGATTCCTGGTTCTGGGGGGCTTGGCTGCCCTTAAGTTAGATGTGCTTTCCTCTCTACTCCGGCTGAGAACCTTGGGGTTTACTCAACAGACATCCAGAGTGCCGCCTGTGAACCTGCAGGAGATGGTCCCTGTCCCAGGGGCAGCGCTCTCAACCTTGGGTCTACGGCACAATGTGAGTGAAGGTTTAAGTTGGGGACCACACGATGTGTTACTGCTTAGAGCTGAGGTCCCAGAATCTGTGGATGATTCATTAGGAAAAAAAAAAAGCTTTGGGGCGACTGGCTGGCTTATTCAGTGGACATGACTCTTGATCTTGGAGTTGTGAGTTGGAGCCCCACGTTGGGTAGAGATTATCTTCCAAATAAAAAAAAAATTAATAAATAAACTGAATTTTTGACAGAGCTTCAAGGTTAACTCTAAAATAATGACACTGTATGATATGATGTGTTGGGTGAAAAGAAAGGTGAAGTGTGCTGCCAAAAATGCTGGGAACATCCTCAGAGATGAGTTGGGCTTCTGAACATCACGGTCGTGTGGCTTAGTGGGATGGATACTATTTCCATTTTACAGATTTTCAAGCCCTGGACCCACTGACTATCGTGAAGCCCTCTTCTGTATGTCCCAGCTTCATTTGATGAAGGAAGGCTTTTTTTAAGGAATAAAGATTGCACTCCACGACTGACCACTTACCCTGAAGGACTCCCAGAAGAAAACATGCTCTGCTGGGAAAAGAAAGGCTCAGGGAGACCAGTCATCTAACCCCTGGGGAGCCAAGGTGCTCAGGGCCTTAGTCCAGCATCCTGTCAATCAAATTTTCCCCCCAATATTCTTTTTTTTTAATAGACTACAATGTACATACAATGAAATGTACAGATCAGAAGTGCTCTGTTAGGTGAGTTTTGACACTGTCTGTATCGAGTATCCACCACCCCTATCAAGCATAGAATAATTCTATCACCCCAGAGAGTCGCTTCCCTCCTGCCACTTGGTAGTCAGTTACCAAGCCTCAGAGAGAACCTTCTCCCAGAAGCAGAAACACTGCCTGTGGGGCCCATCTTCCTCTCTGGCAACACCCCACAGGACACAGAGCCCCACTGAAGTTCTCAGGCTTCCTCAGGCTGCAGTCTTGGCCGGTATAGGGGTCCATCCAAATGGCTTGAGGCCCAGCCTGTGGCCCAGGGCACAGCCCAAGGCCCCAACGGGCATAGGTTTCATTCTGCTGCTACTGCTCTGCCTCTGGCTTCCTTGTCCAACACAGGAAACCAACAGTGGACCCCAGGCAGGTGGGACCCCAGGCAAGGGGCAGGGTGGGAGTGTGCGCCGGTCCAGGGATCTGAGGCTCAAGTCAGGTGCTTTGAAAGTGGACTTGAAGTAGCCCAATGCACTATAGGGCGATTGTATCTCAAATTTTTGAAGATGAGGACACTTTACAATCCAAGCATTTTATGGAGATCACATGGTAAATTCTACACCTTTAGTTATATTAATTACTTCATATTTATTATAATGGTAAATATTAGGTAAAATATTAATAAAATAATATTGTATAAAATAGAAATGATATTATTAGTAATATTAATAATTAAAGTTACTATGTTCAATAATACCTTTAAATGAATTTATATTTTATTCACAGCGGCATGTATATATCTTGGGAAAATATTTCACATGCAGGTTAAGACGTTAATCGGGGGTCTACACTTTGGGAGGAGCCCCTTGCCACTGCGCTGGTTGCCCTCAACGGCCTTGTGACTTCCACCCCCCTCAGCCAAATCTGATTGGACCAGGAAGGGGGTCTGCCCACATGGGCCTAGCCTGTGGCCTGGGGCACAGTCATGTGCTGGACCCATCATCAGAGGGCTGGCTCTGGGATTGGACCTAACAGACGCAGAGGGAGGAGACTGCCAAAAGTTAGTCTCGGGGCTGGGGCAGCCATAATGGCTATGAGGGAGCAGGACTTATGGAGGACCAGACACCATAATGACACAGTTAATTAAAATGTAAATGATAACAATAATATTTGTGTTAGCAAAAATAAAAGCTAACTTTTGTTACGCATTCTTTATCTGCGGGGCTCCATTCTAGATACTTTACAGTATTCTCTCATACAGTCCTCATAGAAATCCGAAAGCCCTGTGAGGTGTCCAGATAAGGAAACTGAGGCCCAGAGAGGATAAACAACTTGGTCAAGGCCCACAGCTAGGAATTGGCAGCTCTGGAATTAGAGCCCAGGCCATGTCTTGCCCTCTGGCCACTTAAGGGAGCAGGATGGGTCATGTCAGTGACAGATGGTGACTCCTTGTAGCCACTTTGATTTCCTGAGTCCGAATGTGTTCTGTGGTTGGATAGCCTCCGGATTCCACTGTGGGGCCCCATTGTCCTCCTCCAGTCTTTAGCTAAGTCACGCAGGTCTCTGTTTCTTGCCTCAGATCCAGACTCTTGTTTCTCTAGCTCCAGGCAGTGAGGGTACGTAGGAGGGTCCTGAGAATCTGTTCCAGCTTCTCTCCAGGCTGTAGGACCTTCAATAAGTCCTGTCCAATTTGCCTGCCACCCTCGACTTCACCCCCAGAGATGGCATTTGGAGGCCTGGGGGACCTGGGTGGCACCCACCTGGGCGAGGAGGTGCCCTGTGGCCTGTAGTGGGTTTGGACATACTTGTTTGAATTCCCTGCTGGCCCTTCACAAGTGTGCTTAGATGTGGGGCATTTTTAATTTGCTTTTTATTTTATTTTTTTTATGATTTTATTTATTTGAGAGAGAGAGAGAGTGAGTGAAAGAGAAAGAGAAAGAGAAAGAGGGCACAACTGGGAGGGGGAAGGGGCAGAAGGAGAGGGAGAAGCAGACACGTGGCTGAACAGGGACCCAGACACGGGGCTGATCGCAGGACCCTTGGGATCAGGACCTGAGCTGATGGCAAACGCTTAACTGACTGAACCACCCCAGCGCCCCTAATTTGCTTTTTAAAAAGTTGTGGATTCTTTTTCACGTTTTGCGCGAGGTTTGCCATTCAGAGCTTGCTTTTTGTCTTCACCAGGCTGGGGGAGGTGGGTCTACTGCGATGACTTTTTCACCGAGCCCCCGCTCAAAGGCGTGGTACAAGTGCTGCCACCTACTGGAGGAAAATTAACTTTCATCACAACTGTGTGTTGGGTCGGAGACAGAGGCATCGGTGTGAACTCGCCGCTCTACATACGCACGCAGAGGCTGAGACACAGAACTAGATACAGGTGTGTATGTGTGTATGTGCGTGCGACGTCTATGTCCTAGCTTTGTCCTGTGAGAGGGACTGGAAATAATGACGCCGTGTGAGCGGACGTGCCCCTAGATCTGGGTTTCTAAGTACCATTCTCTGAAACCAGGAATCAGGGATCCTTGGAGAAACGGCTAATTCTAGGGCTGGAGCAGGAAAAATATAAAGGAGCTTGGAAGACTTTGCAGTGCTAGAAAAAGTCCCCAGGAACGATGAAGACATTACGAAAGGACGTAAGAGCCACTGAAGGGGCTCCCCACAGCCAAATCTGAGACAACTTTAGTGACAAAATACAATAGTAGTAGATTATAAGTCACAGAATGAAGCAACTATCCATGACCAAAGATCATGCTGGTAGAAATAAGGAATCGTATGAATAAATACATATATAAATAAGGAGGAAGGGAAAGCTCTTCCTTACAGCAGAATTCCAATTAGTAAGGGTAGAAGGAACGATGGAAATAGGAAACTGCCATTTGGCTAACATTAATAACTGTTTCAGGCGAAAACAACTGATGACTGCTAAAATTAGTGGGTAAAAGTATGACAAGGAACAAGAATGTTCATAGTGTCAAGCTATCTCCCCATAAGATACTTACTCATTGCCAAAGGAAAAATGGTAAATTTGCAGTGGATAAATCTGATAGGCAGCCCCACATCCAAGTGGTCAAAATTCACCTCACCGGGAATGAGATGTATGAATGTCATGTGACCCTGGCATGCTGCACGGAGGACGGCAGGACACAACGCCCCTTCTGTGGTGTCTGTGCCCAAAATGCAGAAGCTCAGTCTCATCATAAAAAAAAAACACCAGGCGCACCCAATGTGAGGAACATTCTACAAAATAATGGGCCAAAAGTGTGATCATGAAAGACAAAGACTGAGGGACTGTTCCAGATTGGAGGAGACGAAGGAGACATAGCTACACAGTGCGAGATCCTCGGTTGGACTGTCTGGGAGCGGAAGAAGTTACATTGGTGGGACAGTTGAGAAAGTTGGAACGAGGGCTGAGAGGAAGTTAACACTGTTGTATCAGTGTTCGTTTCCTGGTTTTGATCATGATACTGTGGTTATAGAAGATGCTATGGGGGAAGCTAGGTGAAGAGTATAGACGCGTTTTTGTACTATTTTTGCAATGTTTTTTAAGTCTAAAATGATCTCAAAACAGGAGATTAAAAATAAGCATACAATAAAATATATATAGCTTTAAAAATGCTTTTAAAAAAGTATGACAAGGTGTATCACGTTTTGCTTGCCAAAACTTTGAAACCCCCCAGGCCAGAGCCAAATTCTGGCCAAATTCTCTGGTTCCTAGTCTCTTAGTCTGTCAGATGAAAATCTCTGTTTGACCTCTCCATTTGTCACAGCCCAGAAGTAGAAAGAAGGGAAGTGTTTGGGCAAATACTGGGGAACACACACGGAAATGTTCATTAGCTGTTTTAGCTAAATTACGGAGCACACATCAGATGGGCCAAAACCTCCATTCCAGCTCTGGGATATCCTGACCACAGCTTTTGGCCTATGTTCCTACATTTCACAGACATCCCCAGAGCTGCACGCAGCGTGATCCTGAGGACCACAGGGCTTACACTTCCTGCTTTCACAATGCTGGCCCTTAGGCATTACACTTAAGAGGCTAAAGGAAGCAGATCCTATCTGCTGAGGGCTTGAAATAGTAATGATGATGATAGTGTAGCTAAGTGATCACATGCCAGCCGGTGTTGCTTAAACCAGCCCTGGGAGGAAGGGTCTGTTACTATGGACCCAGGCGGACTGCCTGCAGAGGCCACGTCCTGATGACGGAGAATGTGCGAGAGGTGAGGGGCTGAGTTGTGCGGTGCTAACTGCAAGGTTAACTGGGGTTAGCCTCCAGTCCCTCTTGGGTTTGGTATAAATCCTTCTCACGGGGTCTTAGGACAGAAGGTCAGTGATGGTAAAGTCCCCGCAGAGCCCCTAGGAGGTCATTCTGGACCTGGCTCTCATTTTCTCGGGCTGCAGATAGAGTTGGAAGGGGCGTGGACTTCCCCATGAGCCCAACTCTTTTATTATCAGCCATTTTCCAACCACAAGCACTTTCTGCTGTTAAGTGCCACCATTGGGACACGTGGGGGTTCTGACTCATGGGGCTTCCTGATGTCCCCCCTTCTTGGCAGAGTTGTCCTTGATTCCTGGGGTGCTTGAGGCTGTTCCTGTTGCCAAATGGGGCCCTAGCGCCGACCCCTGAGGTGGAACAAACCTTCCTTCTGAGCAAGTATTGAACGGAAGCGTAAACAGAAACAAACTTGAAGAAGCCACAGCCTCCCCCAGATTTTCCTTCCTCGTGTCTCCTGGGAAGTGTATGCTATGGAAGTAAGGGAATTCACCAGGAGTCCCGACCTTGCCGTGTGACCTTGAGCAGGACTCTGTCCCCGGACTTTGGATGAACCTCGATGTGAACAAGGGAGTGGGACGTGGTCTCTAGGGTCTCTTCCGGCTCTTGCGTTTCGTGGCGCCAGGAGCTTGTGACTGGGCAGAAGGAAGCCAGGCCTGTTCCTGATGGACTCAAAGGTGTTTGCTTTTCATCCCGCGGAAGAGCTTGGCTGAGGTGTTGGGGAGGGATTGTCGCTGCCCTGGCCGCACACAATTAGGGCTGAGGTGACTCAGAAGTGAACACGCCATGCGTTAAAATAAGAGTTGGCATTTCTGAGAAGGGAAGTCCAGGAGCCGGCCAGGATGGGATTAGCTGTTGATAAGGGGCCCTGCATTGTTCTCGCTCTCCCCTGAGGCCCACACCACATCCTAGAAGCGGAGAAGCCAGGTCCCTAGGACCTCGTTGGGACAAAGTTGTGGTGGAGCTGGGCTCTGGGAGTCTGACTGGGGCCGTGGGCAGGAGGAGGCAGGGCCCAGCAGTGGGTAGGAGGGCGGCCGGCGTCAAGGCCGCTCGGCTCTGCCCTGGACGCTGAGTGCCCTGGCTTGTCGCTCAACTTTGATTCTCCCTCCAGGGCAAGAGTAGGGCTGAGGGGGACAGCGGAAGCAGACACTGCGAGCCGAACCAGCAATCCTGAGCAGCAGCCCCCAGCCCCCCAAGGTCCAGGTAGAGCTGAGAGCCTGGGAATGCAGTGTGGGGAAGTGGGGGAGCTCTCCAGTTTAAGACTCTTCAGTCTTGGACAACAAAGGCTGACAGGAACATGAGGAAACCACTGTTTACTCTGTTTTCAAAAGTGTTCCACTGAAGTGTGTTCGAAAATGAGTCTAGGTAGAGGACGATGGGGGAGCTGAGGCCTGGACTAGGGGAACTAGAGATGTGGGGCTCTGTAGAAACCTCAGTGAGAGAGCCCGGATTCGTGAAGAGGCCATCGCTCCTCTAAGTCAAGGGGGCGGGGTGGGGGGGAGCCAGCCCCCTGTGGAGTCGAAAGGGAGCTAGAAAAGTAATGGGCTCAGGGGATCTTGTTGGAGCAGGAAAGGCCCAGATGTTCGTTTCAAGAAGGTGCCCATGGGGGGCAGTGGACATTGATGACTCTCCCAGGGGTTGTTTGGAGGCAAGTGATAGCCATCTATTAATGCTGGTTTAGCTAAAGAGGAAATTAGGGGAAAGATCTCACAGAACCTGAGGGTAGCAGGAGGATGAGAATGGAAACCAGGAGACTTGTGGAACAAAGTCAGGCTTCAGTTTGGTGCCTCAGCCGTCCTCCCCTGGGCTGTGTGGCCACCTGGGTCTTTGTTGTATGTCTGCAGACCTGCCTCCCACTGTGATCATTGCTGCTTACAGCCTCAAATGATCTTTCCCCGTATGGCAACCACAGACCCCGAGACTCATGACCTTTCAGAGAGAGCCCACAAAGTCAGCTCCCCAGAGACCCTGTGGGTAAGCCCCAGATTCTAGGGAGAGAGAGAGAGTACTTGGACAAGGCTGGCCAGAGAGTCACACCCTGTCCACTGGGGTTGGCCAGGTGAGGCGGGTTCAGAAGAACGACATGGAAGTCCTCCACTTCTGAGGAGCCGTGGCACGGAAAGTGCTTGCATCCTGAGTGGTGAACAATAGGAACCAGGGAGATATGGGGGCCAGGAGGTCGGGCAGGACTGGAAGTGGAGGACAGGGGTCAAGGAAACCTCCTGACTGGGGCTCCAGGTGAGTAGAAGCCCAGCACGGAGCTGGGAAGAACTGGGAATCCAGACCATGCATCCAAACCCGTGAGCTGGACAATTTCCTCACACATGATGAAGAGTGGTTTGAGCTTTGTAAGTCAGAATTTCCCTTGAAGAGAATCTATAATCTGATTGCCATTGATATGGCAAAAAGTTTTGATTTCTCTAGAAGGCATTTTTGCTCAAGATAACCTCAGAGACAGAATTAGAGAAGTTTAAGAGCAAAACATTTTTCTTGGCCAGGAGGGGAATTTGCTGCCCAGAAAGAAACCAGCGGGGAAAGGTCAAGAAATGTGTGTGTGTGAACCTGGGCCCAACCCCAGACCACTGAATTCGGACTCTATGGGGGTGGGACATCAACTCCCCAGGTGATTCCCGTGTGTATTCAGAGCTTCAAGTCACTGGTCTCAGGACAGACAACGGGTCACCCCCTTTCCTCCATGACAGGCACTCGGATATTTGAAGATGGCTGATGGAAGTCAATGTGACAGATCTTGCTCCATTACCTGGATCTTGGGCTCTGCCATACTGGCATCTAAGGGCCTCGTGGGGCAGAGGGGTGCTGTTGCTACCCTCGTTTCTGTCAGTGAACCCACCTAGCCTCTTCTTGGGGCAGCTCTGAAGCTGTCTCTACTAGGTATTCAGGTTGTCAGTAAGCGTCCACCAAGTGGGGAGGCCTTCGGAGCCTCCCGTGCACCAGAAGATTCTGGCAGTATTGAAAGGTGGAGGCCATGCTCATAGGTGCACAGCCCTTGTAAGGTGACCAACTGTCCTGGTTTTCTGGCACTTTCCCAGTTTTAGTACTGAAAGTCGTGCATCCCAGGAAACTCCTGAGTCCTGGGCAAACTGGGACGGGTGGCCAAGCTGCTCAGCAGCTTACCTGAGACGGAGCACATGTGGGGGAAGACACTAAGTCAAGGATCCGAAGAGCCCCACTGACTGCTTCCAGCCCCTCTCCAAGCCCCACACCCGCAGCCTTCTAGAGGCATCTCTTACCAGGGTGTTCCAAGTCCTGCTTGTCTCTCAGCACCAGGCTCTGCCCTGTCTTGAAGAATGTTGACTTTTCTCACACCCACACATGCACATACACAAGCGGAAAAAAAAAAGAAAAGAAAAAAGGGGAAAAAAAGCAGGCATTGTTTAAACTTATAGCAGGTTATATTCTAGGAAAAGGTGGTGTAAGTAAAAAGATAAAAATTGGATCAATTTTCCCACAGAAACAATACCATGATGAGAAACTCTGAGCAAGGGAAACAATTCTATAAAGAGTCCTATCCTGGCCATGAAAAATTTCTGTAAAGTTCTCTGATTTTCTAAACTTCTCTAACTAGTTCTCTGGAGCAACACAGAGCAAAACAGTCTCTTAGAGAAATCAGACCCCAGATACGAGTAACTGAGAAGGAAATTCCTGTACTCTGGGCCATGTAAGACTGTCAAACTACAGAGACATCAAAGGAAAGGGCAGACCATGAATTAGTCACGTGCAGTGTTATTTTATTTGTTGAAAAGATTCCCTGTGTGAGGGGCTCCTCGAGGTAGAGCAGAGGTCCCCAACCATGGTTGCAGACGTGGAACCACTGGGGAGCCATAAAACCTACCGATGCCTGGCTCCCACCCTACATGTGCTGGTGAACTTGGGGGCGGGTTGGGAGCCGATGGATGGCAGCTGCGTCTGGACTCAGGGCCATGGAGGCTTGCTGGGAGGAGGTGGAGACTGCCTGAGGTCTGGGGTCAAGGCCAGGGTCTTGGCTGCTGGAACAGTGAGACACATACTAACTGAAAATGAGACCTTAGTGGTCATCGAGGTCATTCTTTTTGTTTGGCAGATGGGGAAACAGATGCCAAAAGGTGAAGCGATGTGCCTAAGTCCCTCATAATTTAAAGATTTATTTATTTATTTGAAAGAGAGAGAGAGAGTGGAGGGGCAGAGGGAGAGGGAGGGAATCTCAAGCAGGCTTCCAGCTGAGCATGGAGCCCGTCGCGGGGCTCAGTCCCAGGACCCTGATATCGTGACCTGAGCCGAAACCAAGAGTCAGACACTTAGCCCACCGAGCCCCCCAGGCTCCCGTAAGACCCTCAGCATTTAGAAGTAAAATGAGAACATAAGGACTTAACTCCCCATCCTGTACTCTTTACACATTTTGGTGATTTAAAAATGCACCCACAAATTCCTCGATATCCCTCTCTCTGGAAGGGGAAGCTTAATTCCCTTCCCCTTGAGTGTGGGCTGGGCATAGTGACTCGTCTCTAATGAGCAGAATATGAGGGAGCTGACAGTTGGGACTTCTGAAAGTAGGTCATAAATGCTCTGTCTCTTGGATCACTTGCTCTGGGGCAAGTTAGGTGGCACGTCCTCCATGAGGACACTCAAGCAGCCTTAGGGAAAGGCCACGTGGTGACACGGAGGCCTGAGGCATCCTGCCAGCAGCTTCCTGATGGTTCCATCTCAGAAGCAGATTCCCTAGCTCCAGGCATGCCCTTGGATGGCCACCGTCCCCACCGACATCTTGACTACAACCTCATGGGAATCCCTGAGCCAGAATCATCCAAGGAAGTCACGCCTTAATTCCCGACCCACAGAGACGGTGAGATAAGAAACATTCGTTGTTCTAAGCAGCTGAGTTTGGGATAATCTGTTACACAGCAATTGATAACAAATACACACCCCCCTAAAACGCTGTTCAGAGCCGGTTGTATCCAGTTCAAGCAGCAGCTCTCCGGGAGTGGGAGAAAAGAGTTAAAGGTATACAGCATATGGGACGATGACGCTGGGGTGGTGGGGAAGCCACTCTCTGTACGAATCCTTTCTGTCTGTAGAGGCCCGTGGACGGTGGAGAAAGGAAAGCGGGAACCTCAAGGTGTGGGGTGGGTCTTGGTTCTGTTGAGACTTGCAAGCTAGAGTAGACCACTGTTGTTTTAGCAGAGCTCACAGAGCAGGCCTGGGACTGAGTAGCGGTGGGAAAAGGGGCAGAGCAACTTTAAAGCATCACTGTGCCTGACGTTTTGTCCTGTTTGGTGTTGGGGTGACGTGGAACCCCTCTGGTAACCTCTGAGCCTCCCATGGAGTGCACTGTCTTGGCCTTGGGGGGCTCCAGGAAGGGGGCGGAGATCTCCATGTGGGTCAGTGCTGAGCTGGGGGTGGAAAAAGAGTCAGGGTGCGGGGGACACGAGGCTATACGGTGAGAGGAGGCTTGAGCTCAGGGCCAGACAGCAGGGAGATCCTGAAGGCAGGGTCAGGGCAGGCCAGGAAACAGAAGCCATTCTGCATCTTGAAGACCTTGGCCCGAAGCCCTGGCATGTGAGGGGAGAAACCGACCTGAAGTGGGAGTGCTTGGAGGCCCGGGATGCGTCTGCGTCGGGTGTCATGGGTTGTGTGCTGTGCTCGCGGACCCGTGTGCATAGGACCTTGACGTGCTCTCCATGTTTGGGTTGTTCGGGTTCCTCAGGGGGTTGAGGACATTCTACCAGCTTTTACTTGGACCTATTGAATGTCCTTTAAAGACAAAGCATATATCTAAAACAATCATCATCATCATCATTCCACCTTTCGTTCTTTACGAATTCCTGCATCTGCACTGCCTGCTGTCATCTGATCAGTGGAAAGCTAACAGGTGCCCACCCTGTCCCATCCTACTCAAAGGGACAGCCACTCACCTCTGTCGGCTCTTCCCTACCCTCCCCTGCTGCCTGATTTTCATCCCTGCTCCTTCCTCCTAGGCTTCTGAGAAGCTCCAGGAGGAGGGAATCCGGGAGCCCTGCTTGGAACAAGTGGCAGTGAAGCTTGTGGCTGGATCCCCCGGAGTCCTTCTTTGTTAGAGGAGGAGGGAGTGTTTGGGGCAGGGGGGAGGGCAGCAGTTTGGGTGGCTGGACCAACTGTGAGGTCTGGGGACTGAGCTGGACAAGCAGGCAGAATACCCAGGACTGGAGGCGAAAGTAGACATCCGAGATTCAGGCAGAAAAGAGCTGGGTCCTGGAAAAGTCAGTGGGGCAGGGAGCCAAAGAAGCTAGACTGTTCTCCCAAGACCAGGGAGTAGGGTCGGAGTCCACAGGCAAAGAGCCCTCAAGAGCAAGTGACACACAGATGAGATCAGTCCTTGGATAGAGGCTATGGGACCCTGTTAAGCACACCCCTGTGTGGAAGTTTCTGGTGGGCTACGGCAGGGAGTCTGAGATGGGACTCTGAGATGGAATTTGAATTCCAGTTTATCTGTCAACTCACCATATGACTTTGGAGGAGACCCCTGACTTCTCTGAGCCATAGAATCCTTACCTGTGAGATGGGAGGAGGCCCACCCTCTCTGCTTCCGAAGTGTGTTGGGAGGACAGGGGGTTGGAGGCCTGGGGGTTCTTTGTGCTCAGTGATGAACACAGGGGTTCGTGAGGGGTTGCTGGACATTGGGGAGTTCCAGACCAGGATCAGGGATCCCAGTGGCAGGGTGCAGGTAAATCCAGGACTGGAGTCTCCCCAGAGTTCTGCATCTGTAGGGGACGGAAGCACCCCACCTTGACCTTGGGCTATTTCTAGAGCTGGCCAGGCCTCTCTCCATGACGGCAGCAGCTGGCTGCCCGCTCACTGGGGTGGGCTGCCCGCTTGTTGGCCCTTGCTGGACCTGCTCCATGCTGGGCTGTCGCTGGGTGAGCTGTCAGAGCTGAGAGGGAGCACAGGGCTCCAGCTGGGTCCTCTGGAGAAGCCCTGGAGCCCCAGAGGCACTTCAGCTTCTGAGGAGAATAAAAGACCTCGAGAGGAATTTGAGGCCCTGCCACCTGTGAGAAGCCAGCCTGCAGGGCGAGTCTGAATTGGTTGGTGATATTTACCTTTGCGAAATACGTTACCCTTTGCAACGGCCTTCTTACTCAGCCATTCCTCTGCTTCCCAAATAGCTATTGAGGGCTGAGGTCCCTACAGTGACTAAACAAGTAAATAAATGTGAAAAGTGAATACGGTTCCAGCTTGCGGTAAGAGCTAACCAGGAAAGGAGCAGGTGCAGGGGGGCCCCGGAGGGGGTGTCATTCAAGCTGAGGCTTGAAGGAGGAGAAGGAGCCAGCTCTGTGACCAGGGCAGGAAAGTGTTCCAGGCAGAAGGAAGAGCGTCCGTGAAAGCTCTGAGGCGGGAAAGGCTCAGTGCCCGAGAGATGGCAAGGAGTCCAGGGGGACTGGCCTTAACAAGGAAGGGAGGGTAGGAGAGTGGGTCGGGCAGACAGGCAGGGCTCAGATCTTATGGCCAGAGGAAGGAGTTTGGATTTTATTCCAGGTACAATGGGAAGCTGCCAGAAGATTTCAAGGAGGGAATAACAGGGCCTGGCTTTCCTTGTAAGAAGGTTACTGTGACCACGTAGAGGGAGAGAGGAGTAGAAGCGGGGGCAACCAGAGGGGTTTGGGTGGGATGACGGGACTACATTAGTGTCAAACAGGATGGGCTAGGTTGTGCCACAGTAACAAACAGCCCCTAACCTCGATGGCTTAATATAATACATATTATAGTACATATAATACATATATAATACATATATAATATATAATATAATACATATATAACATATATAATATAATACATATTAATATAATACATATTTTGTTCTCCTTCCTGCTCACTTTTTTGTGGCTCAGCAGAGGGGTTCTGCTCGTCTTAATCACTCAGGGATTCAGGCTGACAGGGTCCCCATTTCAACACGATTTCTATAATCCCCACGGCAGGAGGAAGGGAATTTTAAAATTCCCCACCAGAAGCCACAGATGTCTCTTTCTCTCACATGTTATTGGCCAAGGAAGTCACACGGGGATGCCTAACCTCCGATGGGGCAGGGAAAGCGCCATCCTACCATGTACCCAGGAAGAGAAAAGCTGGGCCACTATCCAGGCTGTGCCAGTGAAGATGGAGAGTATGTGGGTGTAAGACAGGTTTTGGAAGTGAAAGTGACAGGTCTTACTGATGAGTTATATGTAAAGAGTAGGGGAGCAGAGACAAGAGTCTGGATGATTCCCAGGTTTGCGGTGGAAGCATCCAGGTGTTGGTGGTCCCGTTTGCCAAGTGGGACACAGAGTGTGAAACAATTTTGAGTGGAGGACAGGATGGAAGGTGGGGAGTTGACACACTCAGGTGTGGCAGTTGAATGACGCAAATTTTTGGGAGCTCAGAAAAGAGGTTTGGGCTGGAGACAAATTTGCATGTCATCCAGGATAGGTAGTGACTAACACCTTGGGACTGGAAGGGCGCACCCCAGGAAAAGGTGTGGACAAATAAGAGGGTGCAGGGATGAGCCCCGGGAACTCCAACGGCGTGAGGTCTGGGGAGCGGATGAGAGGAGGGGGTGGGGGGGGAGAAGCTGGGTGGTGGGGGGGAGAAGCTGGAAGGGGGAAGCTGGAGGGGAGAAGCTGGAGAGACCAGAGGGAAGCAGGGGACTGTGCCTCGCACACAGCAGGAGAGCACAGGGTTTCTAACAGAAGGAGAGGGGGCTGAAAGGTGTTTTCTGATGAGGCAGAAAAGTGCCGCCGCCCCCCCACCCCGGGCTTGGACATGAGCAGGTTTGTGGGTTGAGAAATGCATGTGGCGAGGCTTGAAAGTGGATGGGGCATGTGTGGACAATCGAATGGAGAAGTGCGGCCTGCTCTAGGCCCAAATGATGTCCCCGGAGCTAGTTTTCTTCCCCATTCCTTGGCTCTCAGCAGACAGGCCTCCCCCAAGAGGCAAGAGGGCGGCCTCAGCTTCAGCCCCATTTCGCTCATGCACGCTAGGAAGACAGATTCCTAGGAATATCAGCAGCATTATCATTGCTTGTATTGGGTCACGTCTCTTTCTTTGCCTGAACTAATCCCGGAGCCAGGGACTCGGGGGCTCCGATTGTCCCAACCTGGGCTGTGCTGCCCATGGCTCCAAGAGCAAAGGATGGAGTCAGTGACCCCAGACATTTCATGAGGAGGTTGATCCCAGAGGAAAATTAAGGCCCACATTCCAGAAGAATGAGTTGATACTGGGTGGCGAAAGCAATAGATGCCCCTAAATCAAGTTAAATCTGAATTTCCCGTGTCGAAGTTGGTATTTGCTGCACCATTTACACAGAAACCAAGGGCCATCAGGGGAAGGAATCGCCAAAAGCAGGCTGCTTCGGGCCACTCTGCACTTCTGTGCAGAATCATTGCCTGTGCGGAAGGGCTGTGGCCCTACCAGAGCCTGGGAGACCCATGAGCCCTGGCACGTCCCAGGGAACAGGCGTCCTGACCCCAGAAGGTGCCAACTCAGCAGACAGTGAATACATTCTGACCACTGTTCCCAGAGGCAGGGACCCCGGGAATGGGTGCACTGCCTAAGTCAGAGAGTTAACAGTTCACAAAATTTTGTTTAAAAAAAAAATTCCAAAAGGTAAGGAAGGATACATGGGGAAATGTCATCTCAGCCCCACCCCAACTCCCATCTGTCATTTCACCTTCCCAGAGTCAAGCCTTGTCACCTCTTATGTGTCATTTCAGAAACTGTCAGCACAAATGTGAGCACGTATGTGAGTGTTCCCTGCCTCTCTCACTGTGTCCTTTTTACAGAAATGATTGCGTTTTGTATGTACTTTTCTGTCCTTGTTTGTGCCTTCTTTTTTCTTTTTCTTTTTTTTAAAGGATTTTATTTGTTTATTTGAAAAAAAGAGCGAGAGAGAGCAAACATGAGCTGGGGGAGAGGCAGACGATCCTAGGACCCTGGGATCATGACCTGAGCTGAAGACAGATGCTTAACCGACTGACCTGCCCAGGCGTCCCTTGTTTGTTCCTTCTTAATATTACTTGGCAATTGCTCCTCTCAATACAAATCTAGTCGCCTTATTCTATTTAATGACTGTGTAGTACTTTATTGTATGAATGTAACATAATTTTAGTCTATTCCTTGTTACATTGGTTGCTTTCAGTCTAGTGCTGGTAAAACAATGCTGTAATGATTACTTTAGATCCATGTGCCTTTGTGCACATGTGCAAGTATATATGTAGGATAAATTCTTTAAAAAAAATCAGACTGTGCATTTACAATTTTCACATGGCTGTCAACATTCCCTCTCAAAACCTTTTTTTTTTTTTTTTGCCAGTTCACATTTTCCTCAGTGATATTTAGGACTCCTGCTTCTCCATCCCCCTCTGATACTGAAAGTTATCTGAATTCTTGGGGCCGTTTTAGAGTTTCAGTGCAGCAGCGGGAAGACAGAGCAATGGCTTCACAAGACAGGTGGTTGAAGGCGGTCACAGCGGCGGGTTCTTGGACTTTCTTTGTAGAGCGGGAGAGTTCAAACTCTGTGGTTGAAGGATCAGGTTTTTAAAAATTCCAAACATCATATTCCAGTGTTTTTGAGAATGCAATGAAAGCAAATTACTAGAAAAATGAAATTAAGAAAGACATTTGTAATACAAATGCCATTTTTAATTATTGGCCCGGGCTTGGGGCATTCACTTGTCATCAGATTTTGGTGTTTGCAGATGTCGAGGCCACCATGGGCATCATAATTATTTCCTTGGGTGCAGCCTCTTTGCCAGCACTGGGAGGTGGTGGCAGGCAGGGAATGGGGGTGGGGGAGACAGGCTAATGGAGAGAGGGTCTCACCGAGAAAGAGGATGGCAGAGAGAGGAGGAGGAGCGAGATGGAAGGTCACCAAGATTCTGCTATGATAGCAACTGTTACTTCTTTGCGTTGTTACTACGTGCCAGGCACAGTGCTAAGCGATTTTCATGTATTATCTCTTGTAACTGGCACAAAACCCATAGGAGGTAGGATCCATATTATTATCCTCATCTTACAGATAAGGAAACTGAGGCTTAGGTAGGTGAAGTTCTCTGAACATTGTATCATAGGTGAAACTGCAAATCTCTTAGTTGAAAAACATCCATGGCCCCGTTCTTCGCTGTTCCTGGTGCTATGTTGCAAAGAGGCATTCCCCAGACAGCTGTAAAGTGTGGCTCCAGTGGGGAAAAAACAAAAACCAAAAAAACAACTCTTCAGGTTGGGGGGGCAAGGGTGTCCCGGAGTTTCCCAGAGAGCGGAAGCTGGGGTCCGTAGGGATGCTGCTCAGCTGGGGCCCAAGAGACCACCAGGGGGCAGCAGAGGCCTGCACCTGCGCTGGTGGGACCGCCATGTCCCCAGCTGACTGCAGGTTCCCGGCAGCTGTCCTGAGTCAAAACCTGAACCGCTAGAGGCCAAAAATAGCAAGGGGCTGTAATTCACATGGGTACTCCTTCCCAGGGTTTCGAAAGTCCCTCACGTCATCCCTATCATTTCACAATCCTGCTCACAGAGCACTTTTTCCATCTTCCTCAACAGGTCCAATCTTGGCCTGTGAGGAGAAGGGCTTCAGGGACATACACTTCCTGCAGATGGCATGCTCCATGCCAGGCTGTGTGCTGGGATTAAGAAAAAACCCCAAAGCATCAAAACAGGTCTTGCCCCCAAGGCAGACTGTCATATAAATAAATAACCAGGGTACACTGTGTACAGGGCAGTCATAGGTATGCGTGTGAAATCTGGTGGCAGCACAAAGTGGGGGAAAGAGGGGTGGGATTATAACTTAGCCGTTTAGCTCAGAGGGAGCCCAAGGGAGTGCGCTGGCCTGCGGGAGTCATCTTACCTGTGAGCCGAAGCAGAGAAAGAGGCTGAAAGCTCTGGTCTAGAAGGATGTTGGGTCTCTTAGATGCTAAGAGAATGTCAAGTATTCCATCATTCATAACGTTTGTGTCTCTTAAGCCCTTCATCGGGGTGTGGGCTGGGGTCCTTGAAGCAGGAACTAACCTGAGCTCGGGAAGATGGTGAGAGAGGGTAGAGGCGTGGGCTTAGGAGGTTATTATGTGGTCCGTTGACAAGGTCAGTGGGTTCCAAGACCCAGCAAAGCCAGTGCAGAAGAGACCCAGCCTTGCAACCAGCTCTGGCTTCCCAAAGCAGCCACGGTCCTCCATCCCCAAGGATGACAGGAAAGCTGGGACCGGCCCAGATGCCCCCTACCCTAAGCCAATGGCGCAGGCTCTCAGGCTTATCTAGGGGGATTCTAGGCCTCCATCCAGCCCACATCCCTTCCCCCAGAAGAGTTTGAAATGGCCCTTGGCTGGGTCTTTGACAACCTGGACTCGTTCTCGGTTGATAAGATAGCTGTGTGTGGTCACCGAAGCTCTGTACTCCCCCAAGATTGTCCCAGAAGGGAGCGGGGTTTCAAGGGGGGATGGGGGCACTGGAGGCGCTGCCCCAGCTCGGTTTGGCCCCTACAGCCCGGCAGCCCTCAGGTGTGCCCTGCCCCCCTCCATGGACACAGGTGTGCTGCCCCCCGGCCATGGGAATACCGTGTCACATGGGACACCCCTATTTGCCAATCTTTAATTTTATTCCCAGGCAACTTCCTTCTTGGCAGGCTGATCCCAGATGGTGGTTTTGGGCAAGCCGTCCTCAGCACAGCCGAGGGCCAGGGAGAGGGAAGAGCCCAGGGGCCTGGGGGCTCGGCACACAGTGGCCCCACCACAAGCAAAACATTTTGTTGACCTCTCGTGCTTTTTTTTTTTTTAAAGTTCACATGCCTTTCGCCTTCTACTTTTTAGTGTGTCTTGGCAAGTTTTAACATAAAAACAATGTTTTAAATGACTAACAGTTCCATACAAAGTGAGCTGAATGGCTGGTTTATTTTTCCAGTTCTAAGATGCTGTCAGTTGCGAGAGGCACCACGGATTTAAGAATATTTAAAAAACATTTTTAGGAGCGAGAAACATAGCTTCATTAACAGACATATCAGCTCGCTCCGATGTTTAGAAATGTTTATATGAAAAAAAATGCATAACTTAGACTTAGGGAAATTCTTGTTGGTAATTTTCAGCCTCAGGAAAAAAGCTCCAGAGTGCAAACTGGCTCTCATGGCAGACGTGTGATGTTTGCCCTTGGCTTCATGTCCCCCTCATGCGGCAGTGAGGGGCACAGGGTGAGCTCAAGTTTGTTCTGAGTTGGCCCCTGGGTTTTTCCAAAGAGAATTTTTTTCTGGTCCCCCAGAATGCTCAGGAGCCAGAGTTCAGTTCAATAAGGGCCACCCTCCCTGTAAATATTCACACATTTAAGAATTTTGACTTCTGAAGTTAGAAATAGTTCTAAAATATCATCTTATCAATGAGCATTTCAGGAACCCCTAATATGGACTAACTATCTTTCCATTGTCCTCTCCATCCCACTAATGGATCTCACTCCCAACGGCTAATGATTTCATGGAGGTCCCCAGGACCTCTGTCACTGACACCGGTTTTCTAGAACCAGAAATTAAAGAAGTGGGAGGGGGAAGGAATGAGAATCCATGCCATCGGTGTGTCATAGTTTTTGGCCAACGCTTTGTCACATGTCATCTCGTGTGGTTCTTTCAACAACACCGGGAGTATTATTACCATAAATATTCTCACAGGACCAGGGAAGAGTTTGAGTCTCTGACCGAGGAAGCGCCTTGCCTGGCACCAGGTGGCTAGTAAGTGGCAGAACAGGCCTTCCGCCAGGCTCTCTGGTGTTGGGTCCCCAGACCTCCCTCTTCCTCACATGGCTTCTGTGGTGTGGGAAACACCTGGGCTGCTTTTGTCTCATTTGTTTGTTCCAACAAAACCAGAATGCTTTTTTAAGCATCTTTTCCCCACACTGAGGGCCAACCCCCAAGTAACTCTCAGACATTGAAGAGAGAGAGGGAGAGAGAAGTGCTAGGGATCTCTGGGATGTATGTGGGTACATGGCAAAGGCCTATTTCAATGCATTCAGTTGGTAACTATATGTCTGAGTCCCAACTGTGTGCCCACCATGGGACAAACAAGTCACCGAAGTGGGCTCCCTATTGCCCTCAGCTGCCTCAGTGAGTCCTGAGGACTGTCTGTCCGCTGCCCCCCACTTCCCCCGGCCAGCGAGGGCAGACCCTGGTGACCACATGTCTGTCAGAGGACCAAGTCATGTCTGAGCTCTGCCAGGGTTCAGCCTGCCCTGGAGGCCCTCCTTGCCCCTTGCCAGTGAGGGAGATGGGCAGGTAGGCTGTGGAGCCATCTGCTAACATGGCAGTGCGAGCTCAGTGTGGTTAAGGTGCTGCCGGAGCTCAGAGGAGGGCTCTCATGAGTCTACCAGTAGAGAAGGGGCAGAGGATGGGTCAGTGTTGGGGGGGGAGTTGTATCCCTGAGGAGGTGACATTTGAGCTGCCCTGAGAAGGATAAAAGAGATTCACCAGGTGGGTGGAGGGCATTCCTGGCAAGGGAACAGCGTGAGCAAAGCTCAAGGGCTTGGGAGTCCACAGCACAGAGAGGATGGTATGGGTATGAAAGTGTGTGTGTGTGTGTGTGTGTGTGTGTGTGTGTGTGTGTGTGTGTGTAAGAGAGAGAGAGAGAGACAGAGACAGAGAGAGGGGGCAAGCTTCTATTTGTGTCCATGGGTCTTTCCTTGGCCTCTGGTGCCCAGGGACACCCCTCCCGGAGCTGTTGGCCCAGCCCTGAACTCTATGGGCCTCTCCCCACTCCCCTCTGGGCTCAGAGCTTCCGCACGTCAGCCCCACAAGTGCTTCCCTGTTCCCGCAGCAGCCCCCGCCTGGACTTTGTTCCTCCGAAGCCTGCCCTAAGCGTGGCCTCCAGAGGGACACTTGATCCTATCCCATGGCTGGCAGTGGCGCACGGCCCTTGGAGCAGCTGCAAGGACCGCGTTGACTCCAGATGGAAAGTGTTTCGAGAATTCTGAGGTGACACCACACCATCACGACATTGCGCGGACAGTAACTGATCTGGGAGTGGCCAGGTGAAGCCGTTCCCGACTTTGCCTCTTGTCAAGGGCTGGCTCAGGGCAAGGAGCTCAGCGTGGGGGTGGTAACCTAGAACCAAGGGGTGGCACAGACAGGGAGAGGCCTTCTGGGTGTTCAGACCACTGCTGGAGCAGCCTGGTGGCACACGGACGCCCTGCATCCCTGCCCTGTGACTCGAGCCCAGTGAAGGCCACGCATTCCTGCCACTGGCTGTGGGCAAGGCCCAGCTGGGCGTCTCTAGGCTCTCCTTCCCCACCCCAGGGCCCAGACCAGCTCTCCTCCCACAGGCCAGGCTTCCCCTCCCACAGGCCCAGCCGAGGGCTGCCCGTGGCGTCTTGTGGCTCAGCCCTCCAGTCCCGCTAAGCCCTGCTTAGCCAGGTGAAGAGCTGGGGCTGCCCCAGCCACAAGCCGGAGGATGAAAGGGGAGCACCCTGCCGCAGCTGACATCCGCACCCTGGGCCCAGACCCAGGACTTGTCTTCAAGGCACCATCTGTTGCCTGCCAGGGCTGAGCAGGGACAGAAGGCTGGCACTGAGGCTCAGGGGACAGAGCTGGGAGGGGAAGTCACAGGGGCCTGCACTGCAGGTTTGAAAGTCCCCTGGTGAGAGACCACCTCATTGCCCCTTCTGCCACCATCACCCACTCGTGCAAAGTTTGAACCTGGGGCTGAGGAATAAAGAGCTAGAAGTGGTCAGTCCCCATCTCGGGCTGGCTTCAGCTTCCCTGACATCTAAGAGCATTCCCTTCTGGGGAAGCCAGAGGGCACAGCCAGATGGTCTCCAGCCCAGGCAGGCGTCCAGTTCCAGGCATCACAGCGGTCACCGTGGAATCATGAGACAGGAGCTGGCACTGGGCATCAGGCCACGGATGGGCTGCCTGGAGTTGGCGCCCTGGCTGGCTCTCTGCCCCTCCCTGGGAGCAGGCCATCCTCAGAGCATAGAGCGGGACAGGGCGGGAGGCTCCTCTGGATGGGAACAAACCCCCACTGGGTAGGGCCCTCGGGACAGGGGCACGTCACAGGGACTGGGGAGAGGAGGGCCCTCTGCGCCTGCCACTTTGGAAGGGGCCAGTGGGTTAGAGAGAAGATAGAAGGGGAAGGGGAAGGGGGTTTGAAGATTGGGAAGAAAAGCAAGAGAGAAAAATGTGAGAGGGGAGAGGAGGAAGAAGGAGAAGAGAGGTGAAAGGAAAGGCTGGTTGGGCTCCAGGTAACAGACACCCCAAAATAACAGTGGTCAAACAAGATGGCAGTCTCTCTCACATAAGCTGTAGGTGATGGTCCAGGGCTAGTGCTGGAACCCAGGCTCCTTCTCTTCCACCGTTTCCCCAAATACCAGCTGCAGTGTGGCGGAGGTGGTGGGCGAGGGGCACACCACTCACTTTTGGACGCGAGTGGGAGTTGCACACATGGCTTCCTCCACCATGTCAGCGGCCAGAACGTAGTCACAGGGCCTCCACTAGCTGCAAGAGAGGCTGAGGAGGTAGTCTTTGTTCTGAGTGTCCTGTGTGTCCAGAGCCAAAAGCTCCATGAGAAAGGGGACAATGGGTATGGGGGCAGAGGGAAATAAAGAGGAAGAGAAGCTCTCAGAAGGAGAGGGGAGGGAACAAGAAGGAAGGAAAGAGTCTTAGGAGCAGCTTGCACCAATGGCCAGACATGACCTCCCAGCACACCTGGACCCACCCCCAAGGCTTTGTCATAGGCAGGCCCCGCGGGGGCTGGAGCTCTTGCCCTTCCCCGGAGAGGGATTAACCTGCTACCCGGGCCCAGACCTGACATGGGTTGGGGACACCCTGGCCATGGTTTCTGGAGAGGGGTCTGCATCTAACAAAAGGAAACAAGATGAAGTGCAGGGTTTTACTTTCCCACTTAGCCAAGAAGAGGTTCCAGAGTGCCCTTTGGTCATGAAGAAGGATGTGATGTCATACCGAGTAATATTCTTTCAGGATGTTAAGGAAGGAACTTGACCAGTTTTTTTCAAGATACATGAAAGTACATAAAACTGGGATCATTTCACATATCAGTCAGATCCCTCTGGGCCACAAGTAACAGAAAACCCAAACAAATGTTCAATAAGAACATTTATTATCTCTCAAAACAAGAGGTCCAGAGAAGGGCTCTTCTGGGATTGATTAAGTCAACAGCTCCATGATGTCTGATTTCACTTCCCGGAAATTCTCACAGCTCTTCCTTTTGGTTGTAACGTGGTAGCTAGACCCAAGCATATTCTCCTAAATCTGCTTTTAAGGGAACGAAGTATTCTCCTCACCGGGCCATCCTATCTGTGCGGGAAACCTTTTCCAGAACCTCTTCGTCAGAATTGTTTGGAATCAGAGCCCTTTCTTAGCTAGACTAGGCTACATCTCTGTCCTTCAACCAACCATTGGCAAGGGTGAGGAGGGTCACCCCTTCCCATGGGATGGTTGGTCTTGACCAATCACGAGTCCTCATCTGGGGCCCACATTCGCTGAGGACGCTGCAGCTGGATCCTGAACAAAGACAAATTCTGTTATCAGAGAAATAGGGAGCCATTGCTGCTGGTTAGGCTCAGGGCAGGGTCAATAAGCAACTAGAGCTCTTTTCTCGTAGATGGTCATTACCAGTCAAATGGGATATATGTGTCCTCTCGGCCTTGGATAATGGGAAGGAAGGAAGCCATAACTTGGGACATCTTTAGTGACCCAGTCATCTTCTCATTGCTTCCTGTGGGGTCTTTAAGTATGTCTAAAAATACTTTTACAGTCCTCCCTTCAAAGGGTGGCAGGTAATTCCGTCCCTTTGAGTATGGTCTTGATCAAGTAATTCATTTTTCGTTAACAAAAATGGCAGAAGCGATGGTGTGTGGATTTTGAACGGCGTTATAAAAGGCAGCGTAGCTTTTGCCTTGCTCCCTCTTAGATCACTTGTTCTGGGGAAGGCGGCCACCGTGCCGCGAGGGTGCTCCAGCAGCCCTATGGAGAAGTACCTGTGGGAAGGAGCTGAGACCTTCTGCCAACAGCTGTGTGAGGAAGTCATTTTGGACGTGGATCTTCCGGCCCCACTCAAGTCTTCATATGACTGAAGTCCCTGTCGACATCCTGACTGCAACCTGAGGAGCCCCGCCCCCCAAGCCAGAACCCCCCAGCTAATCCACTTTCAAACTCCTGACTCACAGAAGCTGTAAGATCATAAATGTTGATTGTCTGAAGCCACCAAGTTTTGGGATGCTCTGTTATGCAGCCAGGGCTGGGACTAGGGTGATGTCAGTGAGGAACCCAGGGCACAAAATTCAAGGCCCAACCCTGAGAGTGAGCTCCTCCTTAAGTTTTGTGCCCTAGGTTCCTCTCTCACTTCCCACTCGTCCCGACCCCATGTCTAGCCATGCCTCTTCCCATTTGCCAACTTTCTCGAGCTTGCCCTTGGGGACCCTGGGGGTTCTGAAGAAGCTGGTTCCATTTCTGGTTCCAAGGGTGGAGTGTGTGACTAAGCCCGTCAGCACATTCCAGTACCCTTAGGTCTCAGTGACTAGATCAGCTGTGGCCTGTGACCCAGTCCTGTCCAATCAGAGGAGGTATCAAGCGTTTTGCGAGGGATGCCGGGACAGATATGATTCCACTCTTGTTACTGAACAAGGTAAGTGTAACTGTGCCGGAGGGCCTCTGGCAGCCTTTTTGGGACCTCTGAAGACAGCCAGTTTGGGGATAAAGCTCCTAGCGGGATCCAAAGGGATTGGGTCCCGGGTGACATTGTTCCGCTGCTAGCTTAGGGCTTACCTGAAGCCCGCCTCATCTCTGGACTTTTCAGCCCAGTGAGCTAATAATTTCCTTTTACAGAATTTAAACCAGTTTGAGTCTGGTTTTCTGTTACAGGCAAAGGAAAGCACAAGTGTGATGTTAAACACACAGAGGAGACCCCACATCAGTTACTCGTACAGGGGCTGCCAAAGACCCAGCTGTTTTGCACTGTGCCGAGCGAGTATCCAGATGTCCCGTGAAAGTGTTCTTGTTTCAGCCAGATGTTGAGTATCTTGTACATGGAAGGGTAACATGATTTAATGCTTAAAAGCAAACTTCCTTCCCTCCCCCTCCTCCACCCCTCAGTCTGGTGCCTGCCCACTCAGAGTCCCTTCCAGGTGGCCATGTCCCACCCGCGTCCTCAGGCAGGTGTCCCATTTTGTATCCTGTGATACACCCCCCTGACCCCCTTGTCCCTTTCTTCTGCAGCTATTTGGGCTGGGGATTGGTATCTAGCCCAGAGAGCTGGTCTAGAGGCTGGACACGCACCCATGGGTGGCCTAGCATGAAGGGATGAGCTGGGGCAATTGGTCTTTCTTTGTCTCTCGGAACTAAGACGTTCTGAAGAAGGAAGGAGTTATAGGCAGAGCCTCAAAGCAGAGACAGGGCGGGGGGTGAATGAAAAGCAAGCGGAAGTTATGTGGGAGCAGAAGAGAGGAGCAGGTTACAAGGAAAGAGCTACCCCAGGGTCCGGGGCAAGAGCAAGCTGATTGGTAGTGAGATGAGGGCGGGACGGATCCACAGAGAGCACAGACGCCCTGGGCGAGGGAGAGTGCCGCTGAGAAGGAGGCAGAGAGCAATTAGTCAGGATAGGCTGGACTCGGCGGTGGAAACGAACAGTTCCAGATGCCAGCGGCTGACCCAGCAAGAGTTTAATCTTGACTGCACACTACCGGTCCATCGCGGGTCCGCAAGGATGGCACCACGTGCTCTGGGCCCAGGAGAACTCAGACCTACAGAAGCTTCACCTTGGCAGGTGCTTCCGCAGTCGCAGAGGCAGGGGAAGGAAATCCAGCCAACGGCTCATCAGCTGTTAAGGCTTCTGCGCAGTGGTGACACATGACTCTTCTGCTTACAATTTGTGACCGTGCTTAATTTTAAAGGTGGAAGAGTCATGCCATGCTCCCGTGCGCGTGAAAAGACGAGAAACGGGAGTGTTCGTGGCCAGGCTTCGTGATGTCCAGAGAAAGGGCAGCTGGAGAGCCCCTTCCAACTCCAGAGGTGTGGGTCTCACGAGGCCCTGCCGTACTGTGGTTCTGGTTTCTACTCACACAAGAGCCTCACCACCCTTATTGCCCCATGCCTGCCTTGCAATGCCCACCACCCTCCACACACACACTTGCTTATTTCTTGTAACTGAAGACCTCACTCCAGGGACTTCGAATTTCCTTTGAATGCTCCTTTCTCAACTGCAGACTCTGTCTCTCCAAAGCCTAAAGCCGGCACGAGCCACCTTTGTGTCTCTGTGTTATAACAAGGTGGGGATCTCCAGGCCTGCTGCCTCGGGAACGTCAGAGAAGACTGCTGGAAACTTTATTTGCACACACCAAGACTTTGCAGGTTCCCCTGGCAGGTAATAATACATATCCATAAAGTTTTCTAGTGCTTACTGTTAGCTAAGCACTGCGCTAAGAACTTCATCTGAATTCCTTCATTTAAAATACTTTCAACCTCACTTTGCAGGTGAAGAAGCTATGGCCTAGAGAGGTGAGCAACTCCCTTGAGGTCTGATTTTTGTATGTGCTCTTCACATTATAGGACAAACCCGAGAGAGATGGTGAGGAGGGCTTCAGGGCTGATGAGCCAGCCCTGGGGGCTGAGATTGATCTTTGGAGGGAAGGAGAAGGGTAGCCCCAGGTGGGTAGAGAGCTTACCTCCAAGGAGGAGACAATCTGAGATCTGGGAGAAGCACACTTAATGGGGAAGGGTGTGGTATCCTTCAGATGCCCTTGGGCCCAGACTCAAGTCCTTCTTGGAGAAGATTAAGAAACTAATACATACCTACATACGTACATACATACATACATACATACATAAAAGGCTGTTTTTGAGCATATATAGTGATCAGATTGTGGTCCTTAAACATCTTCCCTCACTCAAAGGAACCAAGGCTTCTTGGAGAATTAATTGGCTGTTTCCAGGTCTGGAGCAGGAAATATACAAGAGAAGCCCAGAATGTCTTGTACCAGAAGCCAAGAAAGCTATCAAACACTATTGGGGTCGTGTCAAAAGGACACAGGTGCCAACTTGGAGGAAAACCTACTAGACAGAAGGGGATCATTTCTGCACCAAAATCAAAACTAAACAAATAAAAACCGTGTAATGAATTGCAACATATCAAATAGTTTAAAAATCTATAAATTCAAAATGATAATGAAAAAAGACATTGGGAGGGTGCTTATAGGAAACTAACTCACGATTCTGAGAACTGGTAAATAAAGGGAAAGAAGTTGTTTAAAAGCTAACTTTGGGGCCTCTCAATAAGAAAGTGAATTTGAGGCCTCATTGGAAGGCTTCTCATGTACTCCCAAGACTCTCCCTCTGAGTTTCTCCAGGCCTGAATTTCTACCATTAGAGATTCATTTCTTTGGGTTAAGAGATGTCTTCAATCAAAGCCAAAGCACTCTTGGGAAATGTTAGGTAACTACTTCCCTCACAGACTGTGATAGAGGAAAAGTGGAAAGTCCTATGATTCCTGGGTCTGGACAGATAGGGGTACAGCTAGAGGGAAGGAGCTGGCAGGGTCAAAGAACTTGGCAACATCACCTAGGGCAAGAATTGTTCAACTTGAACGTGCCTAAGAACACCCTGAGCTGGCTCTCCGAAGTTTAGCTCCATCAGATGGCATCTGTTTCAGCAGGTGGAAAGAATGGCAGAAATGTATATTTTATTATATGTCCCCGGTGATATGGACACAAGTGGTTCTGTCCCCATTTTCCGGGAGACACCGGGCCAGGGCTCCTGGATCTTTCCTAGTGGCCTGTGTGACTTTCTGCTCCAGCAGTGCTGGACTGTCACAGCTGAGTGCTCCCAGCTTCTGCAAACTCTCGCAGGCCCCTCTCCCTGGGACCTCTTTACCACTGCCTGGTCCTTCCCTGCATGGGGAAGCTGACACCATGGAGAAGGGACCCAGACACATGGGTCCTAGTGTGAGCTCTGAGCTGCTTACTCCCCCCTCTCCCACGGCTCCCTGAGCTGTCCTGACATGCCCAGCATCTCATGTGACAGCCCACTCACTCCTGGCCCCTGGCGCTTGACACCGCTTCTTGGGCTCTCCTGGGCCTGGGACCATGCATCTCAGCAGAGGGATTCCTCTCTCCTCCCTGGTCCCTCACGGGACCCTTGTCCCTGGGCAGGAGTTTCTTTACAGCCTGGCCGATCAGCTCTGTGTCTCAACAGGATTTAGGGTTGATCTGTCCTCGCTCTGGCGTCTGGTAACCACCTCTCACTGTCCTCTTTGCCACCAGATGACCTCACCAGCCCCTTCCTCTGCCTTGGACCTCTCCCAATCCCTCCCTCCTGCTCTACGGCCCTCCCCTGCTGAAAGGAGCACCTGAATTCCAGGCCTGAGCCCATCCTTCTGCTAATGCCCCTCAGCCCACCTCTTCTCCAGGGATTGAGCATCCAATTTGGGGTTGACCTTCCCAGTGCCATCCCCACATGCTCAGCCCTTGACTAATGACCCAGGGTTCGGAGCTTTAAGCTCTCCTTTTCGGACACCTGGCTTTTGCCTGACCCTAGGGCAGGCCTGGGCACCAGCCCCGGCCCTCCCTGGTCAGCCTTGTCCCCCTGCCATCCATGCCTGAGTTATGACACCTTTCCACTGACCAGCTCTGATTCAAGAAGGCAAACACGCGGTGCCCACAGGCACGTGCACACGCTAGCGCCCGCACACACGCACCCCTCCTCGTTCTGACACCTCACCCGCTGCCGTGAAAATCTGGCTGGCCGTGTTTATTTTCCTTCCTCTAATTTCCCCTTTAGAACAAACACCAGTCCTGTAACACCGACCACCCCCCCTTCGCAGATCTGTAGCCTCCCCACCCGAGCCCTGTCCTCCCTCACAGCTGTGAATGAGAACAGAGTGAGTCTTTTAGCAGGAGGCAGGGGCCTGAATGAATTGATCACAGCCTCCAAGTCAGCAGGGGAGGGGGTGTGAGCCCGTGCGTTTGCTTCTTAGAAACTCTTTGCACATCCGAAGCTCATATATTTCCATGTGCCTCAGAGCAAACGCCTCCCCACCTCACCCTCCTCCTTTCGAATTTTATTTTAATTCATTTTTGGTCCCATGTATTTTGTTTTCTGTTTTCTACAAGGGAGCCTGAATCAGGGCCTCAGAAAAACAAGGCTGGGCTGCCAGCTGGAAATGTTTGCTCTGGGGGCGAGTTCGGAGGCTGGCGTCAGGCGGGGCAAGATCCGTGCCAGTGGAATGTGATTTGGGGGGGAAGCTGCAGGTCACTCAATCGCTGGCAGCCCGCCCAGGAGCAACTGGATGCTTTCTGGGCTGTGTGTGTGTGTGTGTGTGTGTGTGTGTGCGCGCGCGCGCATGCAGACTTTTTTCCCTCATGCAAACAGAGCCCTGGAGATGTGGAGACAGAAGCGTTAGGAAGAAACTAGACAGGGGGTTGGAAAATCAGGGAACTGGGGAGATTAGGTGGGTGGGGGTGGGAGGCTGGTGCCAGGATCTGCACAGCCACTTTATCTAGCACCCATTGTGTTCCCGGCCCGGAGCTGGGGGCCCTCGGGAGCGAGGGGAGATACAGACCACCCCGGCTCCCAGTGACTCAGAGGCTCCTGGGGGGAAAACAAGGCTCCCAGTACAGAACACAGCCAGGCCAGCCTGGAAGTTCCCCAGAGCAGGCTGCATGATTGACTGAAGGTGTGCAGGGAAGGCTTCCCGGAGGAGGTTTGGTAGGGTCCCAGCCCTGAAGCATGAAGTATTGCTTTGAAGAAAGGAGAGGCGTTCAAGATGCTGGTCGTGGCTACCACGAGCCAAGTCCTTTACATTGACAGTCCCCTTCAGTCCTTCCAGCAACCCTACGAGGGTCAATGATCTTTCCATCTGACTTTGCAAACAAGGAAACTGAGACCCAGAGATGAGGGAACTTTGTCAAGCTCCCAGCTTGTAAGTGGTAAGCCAGCATTCAACTAGGGGCTGTCCCGCACTAAAGTCCCACTTCTCCCCACCACACCAAGGGTCCTTTTCCATTTAGCCAAGTTCCCCAGGTAAGGGCCTATCTTTGGTTTTTTGTTTTTTGTTTTTTTCATCTATTATCTATCTATCTATCTATCTATCTATCTATCTATCTATCCATCCATCCATCTATCTATCCATACATCCATCCCTGGAAAGAAAATTATTAAATTCAAAGTGAGGATCTAAGATGCCAACGTAGATTTCCCAGAGGCGGTATGACAGGTACTTGGAGATCTCAGATGACCCTTCCTGGCTTCACCATTCCCAGGAGGTGGCGACTGGGCCCCTTGGCAGTCCTGCCAGATTCCATCCCAATCCAGGCCTTTCCTGCAGCCTGACTCACCTCACCTTACGTCCCCTCCCACACTCCCCAGCATACCCCCTTCTCATGCCAAGTTCTTTTCCACCCCAGGTGTTCATTCTGGGACTGCCCACTTTGGGGGTCCTCAGAAGCTATGTATGCTACTCTGAACAGTGCATGAAACTCATGTGAGCCAGACAGAATGGATTTCTCCAGGGTAACCAGCTTGACCCTAGAGAGTCGGGAGTCAGGAGACTAAGGGCTGCCATGACCCCCGAGAGATATCCAGCAAGTCCTTCCCCTGCTCAGGTCTCCGTTTTCTCAGTTCTACAAGGAGGAGTGGCCTGGATGGCCTCTGAGCTGCCACTGACTGAAGGAGAGAATCTAAGAATGCAGAGTTGATATGCAGGTGTGGGGTGGGAGGTGAGAAGAGCTTGTCTAAGATGGCTAGCCCACCACAGAGAGATTCCCTGGCAAAGGAAGCAGGGTCCATCACTGGCTCAGGAGGGAGGAAGGAAATAAGCCTGGCTCGGCAGGACAGAAAACAGTGAGGGAGGCGGAGTCACGCTCAGGATGGTTAGACCCAAGCTTATTGGGTAGGGAGCAGAATCTATCTGACTAGGATGACTCCAATGACTTGGGGATTTACTGGCCTGAGGTCAAATGGTTAGTCTCCTCCATTGATTCTTTTTGACCTAACTGACCACTAGTATTAGTAAGCACTGGCTTGGGGTCACCTAGGCCTGCCAGATCACCTACGTTGGTTCAACTGACTCATTAATTCCACAAGACAACTGATTTTACCAATTGTTTCCAGGAAACAGATAATTGACTGAATTCACCAAACCCAATAATTGTTCTGGCTTTTCAGAGACAGTCTTTACTTAGATCCTATATCTTTGGTCCTCAGACACATTTAGGCTACCCGTTACTTAGCCACAACAGCCAGACCCCTGAGAAGGCTGGGGGTGGGTGGGTGGGAATCCTATGAACGATAAACTTTGGGACTCAGTCTCTCCAACAGCAAAATGGGAAAGTTAGGTCAGGAGTGGCAAACACATGGCAGGAAAGGAGTACTACCGCTCTTCCTCTTTCATCCATGGCAGACATTGCTAATCAATTACAGCACTCATTCCCATGGGACCCAGATGCAGCCTCAGACTCCTTTTCCACACAGGGCTTCGGGCAGCCCCTACCAATCAATTGGATTTGGCATGCATGATAAAAAGCATTTGTCCTCGGGGCACTCGATCTCCAAGCCTCCCTCCAGCTGCGCTGATCTAGGATTGCAACTGATTAGGTATCTGAGGGTTCAGCCTGGAGACCACCAGATCGACAGCTGTCCCTGGGGCTTCCCAGGTCTGTGGAGCTGCCCTTGAGCTAGGCCACGGCTGAGCTGGTGCCTTATTAATTTTCCTCACTGCTAATAAATGTGCATTGCGTCAGCTCCGCTCTGCCCCCTCATGTTCTCCGGCTGCCGCCAGCAGCGGGGACTTTTTCAGAGAGCTGTAAAAATAGTTTTTTTAAGGAGCCTGCACAGAAGAAGCAGCCAAGCCTTTTTTGTTTCCTTTCTTTTCTGAGGGAATGGGGGAGATGGGTAGGGAATACTTCACAATGAAAGAATGTGCTCCTTGGGGAATTTAAAGTTGTTTTCCTTTTTTTTTTTTTTTAAAGGAGTTATCACACTCTGGTTTCACATCCAGCCACAGAGCATGTCTGCGAGGATTGGTAACCGCTCCCAGGAGATCACCGGCTTAAGCCGGGTCTTGTTAGACTGTTGACATCTCGGTGCTGATGAGTGGAGCCCCAATGAGCCACTTGCTCGCTCCCCGCCTGGCCCCACCAGCTGATCCAGCTTCGGTGTTCCCGGGGGCTGGAGGGCTCCACGAGACAGCTTTCCTTGCCTGCAGGGGAGGCTAGGCATGCAGGAGAGCTTTTTTCCGGCAAGTGGATGTTTTACTTGCCCCCACTGGTGCTCTGGTTTGGAAGAGACTTATGCCCGATGCTAGGGATGGGAGGTTCCTCCCATCCTCCTCACTCTTCCCATTTCATAGATGAAGAGACTGAGGCTTGCAGTGGGTATGAAGGCAGGGGAGGGAAGGGTGCTCCTAGCGGATCCCGGGAAAAGAACGCATCTCTTGGCTCCCAGACCAGCAAGTCAAAGCTGCAGAACTCTGATGTGTCTAGCCCAGAGCTTCTTGAACCTGATGAATGTATGCCGTCGTCTGGACAGACAACACGTTGTCCCTGAGCCCCAGGACACAGGTGTGCTCCTGTGCTTTACACTTTTAAATTCTGACAAAATTATCAGCCAAAACAAATCAATAAGTTAATAAAACGACAAAGGTGGTAAAACATCAATGACATTAAGTTAGTACGATGGATAATGTTGTTTTGCTGAAATAGAAGCCACAGAAGAGCAGAAGGAGAAGCAACAGAAGACTCTGGGCCTCCCCCGTCAGAGGCCGTTAGAATGAAGGAATCTGGGGAACAGTATGAAGTCAGGCTGAGGGAGGAGGACAGGAGAGGGCGAGGCCAAGTCAGATGCTACTCAGAGGAAGCTGGGAGCCTGGACACCTAGCTCCTTCAGGGCAGCCCTCCCGTCCTCTGGCTAACAGCGTTTCTTCCTTGGGCAGGTCTCCTTGAGGCTCAGATAATCCCCTTGCTTTATCGCAAATTCTCCAAAGTCCAGGCAATACCATGGGACCATCTCCCTTCTCCTCTGCCATCTTGCCTACCAACGGGAAGAACTCTGGGTGGGCTTTGCAAGGGAGCAGCTGCTGCTCCTTCCTGCTCCTTCCTATCTCCTTTGGGTGAGAACACAGACCATGAACATGTTGTGTAAGTAAACCATATAGTGTGTTAGCAGCAGGAAAGGGCCGGTGGCTCAGTTGTGAAGGGGTGGTGAGGGAAGGCCTCAGCGAGGATGTGACATGACAGCAAAGCCTTGGAGGAGGCGAGGGAGCAAGCCGTGGGTGTTTGTCAGGGAGGCAGTCTGCCGGGCCGAGTCCCACTGTTCTCCAGCATGGTTTAAATGTCCCTTCCTCCAGGCAGTCTCCCAGAGCTGTTCTGTCATGCTCAGAACTCCCACAGCTTTTCCTGGGCGTGTAGCACTTTGCACCATGTCTTGCCGCTCTTGTCAGACTTGAGTTACCTTTCTCCTGGACCAGGAGCCCCTTGAGGTGGACATCACACCTCCCCCTCCACAATGTCCGTCCCCTGAGGGCAGGGGTATTTGCTCTCCTCACTGCTGTATCCCCAGCCTCAGCTGGTCGTCTACAAAGGCATACTGATTTGTCAGAGGTTGACTGAGGACGGGATGGGAATGGTCTGTCATTTGCACTTAAGCTCCTGATGTGGACACTTCTTCTCTTTGCCCCAGTCCCATCATGAGACCTGAAAGGGCCCAAGATTTGTCAAATGAGTGGATGACTATTGATTAAAACCCATTGTCCTCCACTCATTTATCAGTCCAGAGGCCAAAAGTCAGAGAAAAGAAACGGAATCTGGCAGGACCACTGGTTTCCAGTTGTCAGAGCAGCCATTCCTGTGACATGATCAGCTCTGTCCCTGGATCCACTGGTTCTCCTGTCAAAGCAGCTGGTGGAGCAATAGTTGAGCAAGCTGACATCCAAACTGTGCAGCAGGCCTTTGTTCATTCAGTAAGTACTTTCTGAGTGCCTACTGTGTACCAGGGATTGTTCTAGATGCTGGGATACAGCAGTGGACAGGGCAGGCAAAAATCCCTGCCCTCATGGTAAGTGCTTGAAAAATTAAAGCAGGGAAGAGGGAGAAAAGGGAGGGTGCTCAGGGACAGCCTCATTAAGGTGACATAGAAACACTGGAGGGGGTGAGAGAATGAGCCATGAGGATACCTGGGGGAAGAGAACTGCAAAGGCAAGAGCCAGTGCAAAGATCACTTGAATTGAGGAAGGTAGAAGGAAGATGAAAAAGTGAGTCCAGAAGAGCTTCCTGCCTGGATATCTCATCCCTGTCCTCTGGATCAGTGTCCTGCTGATTAATGGTGGCAGTGTGGACCCTGTGACTGGGAGCTTTGGGGCTATCAGGCTGACTGTATCCTACTTTCTGCTCACTCCCCTGGGTGGTCCTAGGGCAGCTGCGGGGACTACTCTGGGTGCGTTAGTCATATGCACCCCATTTCCTTCTGCCAATCCAGTTTCACTCTTCCCTCCTTTCTCGAATGGGTGACAGACACATCCACTTTGGAACAGTCGGGACAGCCAGCAATGAGGACTCCAGATTCAGAAATATAGAATTTCACATAGCAAGTGTCCAAGGTTCTATCCCATCCGGCTAAGAAGATGGCAATCATTGGCCGTCACCCTGCCAAAAGGCCATATCCTTAGCCATGAGTGTTGCATGTGCACCAAGGAATTGCTGGGCAGGTTCCACTCGGCAATGCTGGAAGAGCACCAGTGCTTGGATGCCAGGATCTGAGATCCATATGCCTGAGACCCTCGAATGGCAGAAGTGGGGTCCTGCCATCTGATTCTGACCTGGAAGGAGCTGGAGGTACCCTGGGCTAGTCCAAGGGAGGCCAGGGGCTTCAGCTGAGAGGTGGACAGCAAGAAGCTCACCCAGGCTGGCAGCACAGGCAGGGACAGCCAGGGTGCTAAAGAGGCCAGACTATATGGAGCCCAGCTACTCAACCCCCAGATGCTGGTCCCTGAGGTCTCAGGAGGTAGCAAAGCACAATGATTCAAAGCTTGGGATTTTTGGTCAGTTGCCCTGGGTTCAAAGCCCACTTCTGTTATTTCCTTTCTGTTGGCAAGTTTGTTCCTCCAAGAACAGTTTCCTTATCTGTAGAATGGGTTTGCCTCTTTGGGTCATTTTAAGGATTTAGAGAAATAGAGCCTATAATCAATCAGTCCCTGAGTGGAAGTAATGATTGCTGCCTGGCTATCTAGTATTTGTTCCCAGGGGCCTAAGCCCCCGAACTCTTGCCTTCCTTTCCCTTTCTAGCTTCGTTCTTGTACCTTGGACCAGCCATCCAGGGGACATAGAGCCTCCCAATGGCACCATCATGCCAGCCCAGGGTAACATCCCACAGTTGATTGAGTGGGGGATGTTTTGAACATAGGGCATAGGTGTTCTTGGGGTGTCTGTGTTGTACCGTCACAAGCAGGGGGTGAGACCACCTTGAGCCTCAAGAGCCTTTCTATCCTGGCAACTCTGTGAATTCACAAAATCCATATTACTGTCATCGCAGGGTGACATCGAAGGTGCCCGCTTCAAAATGAGCAAGTTCCTTGTAGGGTTGTAGGGAGATGTGCAGTACAGGCAGCGTCATACCACCAGGGGGCACTGTCTGGCTAGTCTCTCTCTCTCTTTCTCTCTCTCTCTCTCTCTCTCTCTCTCTCCCTCTCCCTCTCCCTCTCCCTCTCCCTCTCCCCATTTCCCAAGGAGGATGAGGGAAGGCAGAATCAGGAGCCCTGGGATGCAGGTTTGCCCTTAGGCTGGGGGTCTATGGGCAGCTAGCCTGGACCTTGAAGATCTGCCACCTGGTGAGCTGGGAATGGTATTAACAGGGAACCTTCACATCACTTGGGCCCTTTACAGTTTGCCTTCTGTCCTTGTATATGCATTCTGTCGTATGACTAAGGGGATAACGCCCAGATAATGAACTAAGTCTCAGAGAGGTGAAGGGGCTGCTCGAGGCCACACAGCAGGTAAGTGGCAAAGCAGAGAGCCCTCCTAGGCTTGCATGAGGCCAGCCTCCCGGGGCCCAGCATCTGACAATGGGGAGGCAGCATGGCAAGGCGACAGGAGGGTGTCCTGGGAGACTGGAGCCAGCTCTGAGTCTTGCTCTGCCTCCACCCAGCACAGCTGACCATTCCTATGCATTCCCCTCCCCTCTCCACATCGAAGCATTTCAGTGACCTTCTGTAGTCCAGGGGGAGTTGGTGGGGGGCTCAGGCAGCACAAGTGGAGCCCTCGATACTCAGCCAACATATGTGCTTTTCCTGGAGCACAGCCTGGCCTCTTAAGGGATGATTTCCAGTCCTGCCAGAGACTTCCGCACTAGCCACCCCAACTAGCCATAGACACCGCAGCCTGCAACTGTACCCCAAGTCTGGGGGCAGATGCTGGGATGCAAGGAGTCAAGGCAGCGTGCTAACAGGGATGCTTGAGGCCACCACTCACTCTACGTCATCACATGCAGCCTCACGTAATCCCGTGACAGCCCTATGAGGCACAATATCATGATCTCCATTTTACAGGTGAGGACTCTGAGGTTCAGAGAGTACCTCTGCAGCTCTGGAGGGGGCGGGGCTGGCTTTGCTCCCATGTCTGCCGCTGACTGACTAGATGCACAAGGACAAGGCAAGAGCCGATCTTAGCCTCTGCGTTCTGGAGAATGTAAGGGACATGAGAGCTGGCTGTCCTCCAGCAAAGGCCTCCTGAGCACCAACTCTTGGAGACAGGGAGGAAGGAGGCTGTGGGCTTCCAGGAGCTCACAAACCTGGGGGTCAGCCAGGGCCTCAGTGGAGGATACACTGCAGCCAGACTCGTGAGCGAGCATGTGCAGAGGCCAGCAAGAGCAACAGGGGGCTCTGGTGGTCAGCCAAGGTTTACAGGAGGAGGGGAGACTGGAGCCAGTCCCAAAAGGCGAGGGTGAGTGTGCTCAGCAGAGGGGAGACGTGGGAGACCTGTAAGCAAAAGCCAAGCCATTAGGGTCCTGGGGCTGGCTGGGGAAGCAGCAGGTGAATGAGGGCTCCTCTCTGGGACACACCCTTGGTCTTACCTTAGAGAGAAGGTGTGGGAAGGGGCTGGGTGTCCGTGGAAGGGCATGCCTCAGGGAGCGCATGCATTATGATGATCCCTCTCGATGGAAAAACTGAGGTTTGGGATTTACTGTAGTCAGAAAACTGCATGCCTCCGTGAGCGTGAATGTGTACACGTGAGTTTATCTTTGAAGCCCTATGTCAAAGTCGATTTATATTCCGGATCTCTTTTTACTTTCCCAGAAATATCATCCTCAAGGACAGAGGAGAAAACAGAACCCCAGTGGGATGAAATGTCTGGCCCGCAGTCATGGGGCTCAAAAGTTGAAAAGCCAAGGTCTATCATGGGCTCCTAGCCCCAGCTCTATGCTCCTGCCCCAACCTTCTGCCTGCACTGCCATCCTATCTCCCAGGACCCTGGATGCCGCAGGCCGCCATGCCACCTGCCTCCTCCTGCTTTTTCACAGGAGAACCCCTGCCAGGTCTGTTGGGTCTGGGGGCCGGAGTGAAGGACTGAAACAGAAAGATGAGGATCCCAGGGGCTGCAGAGGCCAGAGCCCAAGACCAGGGTCAAAGGTCCATCTTCTTCTCCCAAACTGCTTAAAGTGCCTGCCAAGGTCTATCTATCTATCGGAGGAACTGCCTCAGAGAAAGGACTGGGGAGGAGTGAAGTCCTCTGGGGCAGACTTGGGGAAATGGGCCTTGGGCAAGGGCTCCCTAGTTTGACCTCTTCTTTCCAGAATCTCCAGTGGGATGGCACTGAGGACCGAAGGTCAGGGGAGTTGACCTCTATTCCCTGCCAGTAGCAGTGGGCACATGCCAAGCTCTCCCTTAGCGCCAGGCCCGCTCTGAGTGCTGGCGCGCATGCTCTCACTCTCCACAGCCACCTCAGGGGAAGGGATTATCTTTGCCTCCCTTTTACAGATGAGGAAAGGGAGGCCCAGAGAGGTCCGGTGATGACTTGCCCGGGATCACTCAGTGTGTAAGTGGCAGAACCGGGGTTGAACCCAGGAAAGCTGCCTCCAGGAGCTACTCTGTCCCTGTTATTAATAACGATCATAAGCAAAGCCACCATTCGACCAGTACCTCCTGTGTGCCTGGGGCTCAGTTCCTCACAGCAAGCCTGGGTCTCCGGCTCTGCGGTGCTGCACACTTCTCATCTCTTAGATGAGTAAACCCGGGCTTAGCAGGCAGTCTGGGGTGAGGGGCCTTCCAAATCTCACAGATGCCAGGCCTACCTAAATCCGAAGTGTCCACTCTCCCCAACCTCTTTGACTCGCTGTGTGACAGTGAGAAAGCACATTCCTTTTCCGAGCCTCAGTTTCCCTATAGCCCAGGCCTTCTACTCATGGCCTCCCTGCTCCAGCAAGGGACAGAGTGGGTGGGGTTGTGGTGCTGTGGAAATGAGGGTCTGGGCAACTCGGAGCCTTTCCCTTCCCCCACCGGGCCCCCTCCCCTTCCCCCTCGCAGAAGTCGCCGCTCCGTTTTTTGTTTTGTGTTGGTTGGTTGTTTTTTTCCCCTGGATTGGTGAGTTGGGACGGGGAGGTGGTGTGTGCAGAAGGTCGCTTCTGCGTCACTCAGAGGTCAGCTAGGCTATGTAGAGAAGGCCCAGCTCAGATCTGGGGAAGGGACGAAGGGCCCAGAAGCCACGTGCTCGGGAGTTCTGCAGGGAGCGGACCGTTCTCTGGGGAAAAGAGAAGCGCCCCGGACTTGAGGAGGGGGCGGGGAGGGAGAGCCCAGGAGGCAGGTTCTGGACAGAAGGGATGGGGGTGGGGGGAGGTGGAGAGGACGCGGACAAAGGAGGCGGCCGGCAGCCCAGCTGTTTTGAAAAATGCTTCCTGTTTCTTTAAAGGCGCTCGCGGCTCGGGCGGCCGGGGCTGGGGAGGAGGCGGCGGCGGGAGCTGCCTCCTCTCCGGGCGGCGGCGCTGACTGATCTCGCGAACTGGGCTTCTGTGTAAACTGAGGCTAAACAAACACAGATGGAGCGCAGCGGGCGTTCTCCAGAAATGCTGGCAAGGCGGCAGCGACTTCAGATGACACTCTGAGCGCTCCGAGAACGGACAGCCCGGCGGCTTCGCGGAGCCGGCAGCGCAGCTGCCCCGGGCGAGGGGGAGAAAGGGAGGGAGGAGGGCGGGCGCGAGAAGGGGGAGAGCCCGAGACTCCCAGGCGCTGAGCGCCGCGGCCGCCCGGGCAGAGCCAGCGCGCAGCGTGCAGAGCGAGCGCGGCGGGCGAGCGGCCCGGGCAGCCCCACGCCCCTGCCTCGCGCGCTGCCCGCGCCATGAAGCACATCCCGGTTCTCGAGGACGGGCCGTGGAAGACCGTGTGCGTGAAGGAGCTGAACGGCCTCAAGAAGCTCAAGCGGAAAGGCAAGGAGCCGGCGCGGCGCGCGAACGGCTATAAAACTTTCCGATTGGACTTGGAAGCGCCCGAGCACGGCTCCACCGCCACCAACGGGCTGCGCGACAGGACCCAGAGGCTGCAGCCGGTCGCGGCCCCAGTGTCAGCCCCGGTGGGGCCGGCTGTTCCCTCAAGTGGGGGCGCGGACCTGGCCGGGGAGCGCCGGGGCGTCCGGGCGCCGGAGGTCTCCGACGCGCGGAAACGCGGCTTCGCCCTGGGCGCAGTGGGGCCGGGACTCCCCACGCCGCCGCCACCGCCGCCGCCGCCTCCGGCGCCCCAGGGCCAAGTACCCGGAGGTCCCGAGGCGCAGCCTTTCCGGGAGACCGGCCTTCGTCCCCGAATCTTGCTGTGCGCACCGCCTGCACGCCCCACGCCGTCGGCGCCCCCTGTGCCCCCGGAGTCTTCCGTGCGCCCTGCGCCCCCCACGCGCCCCGGGGAAAGTTCTTACTCGTCAATTTCACACGTAATTTACAATAACCACCCGGATTCCTCCGCGTCGCCTAGGAAACGGCCGGGCGAAGCGACCACCGCTGCCTCGGAGATCAAAGCCCTGCAGCAGACCCGGAGGCTCCTAGCTAACGCCAGGGAGCGGACGCGAGTGCACACGATCAGTGCAGCCTTCGAGGCGCTCAGGAAGCAGGTACCGGTTCCCAGCCGCACACCCTCACTGAGCCCCGGGACGGTTACCGGTGTGGGTGGCTGAGTGGCGGGGAGATTTTAGGGAGGATGAGGGTGCGTGTGAGGAGCAAGTTATTCCCGCCGGGTCGGCCCCGGGGTCCAGACAGGTTTGAGCCCTCCTAGGGCAGTAACCTTTGCCACAGCGTTGGTACGGATCTTAGTTTGCAAAGTGGGGGCAAAGGTTCGAGAGCTCTGGCCCAGGCACGCCCTGATTCTCCCCCCACCCCCGGGGCGACCCTTCCGCGCGTCTGCCTTCAGCCCTCAGAGTTCACTTTTATGGCAGCAAGTATTTGTCTTCCCGAGTTCTTTGGGCGCGGTGGAGAGTGGAAAGAGGGAATGTGGGAATCTGTCTCCAGCGAGGAAGCAGTGTGCTGGGGGTGCGCTTCCTCCTCAGGCATTTAGCGTGGTCTGGGTCTGGGGAAGCCTAAGATGCAGCAGAGGGGTGGACCTGGTTTTGCCAGCCCCTCTTCAGTCCCTGCCTCCCAGAAGGGATGCCCCTACACTCGGGCTGCTTTGGAGCCCTGCACCCCATCCCCTGGTATCTTTAAGGATCTGGGCTACAAGCCCGCGTCCCCTCCCCAGAGGCAGCCTCAGGAATTGGTTGGTGAGAGCCTTCCCCGGGGATACCCTTAGCTGCTGCCCGTCACCTCATGGTGACACACGTAGGTCTACTGGGGGGACTGGTTGAGTGGAGGATCTTCAGAGCCGAGTTCTGGGGTGAGTCAGGGGCTTCTCAGTTTGGGGCTGGTGGGTGCTGCCCTCACCAGACAGCATCCTCTAGGGGGATGGAGAACATTTATCTGAGAATTACCCCTAATGGGGAGGGGCAGTTTTTCAATTACACTTTAAACAAGACTGGGACTACCCTGGGGTTCTAGACTCCTCCTTTTCTTAGAGAAAGGGAGATCTAAGAAGAAGGTAGTAAGCGCTCCCTGCCCCCACCCCACAGGGAATGGGGGAGGATTAGGGGTGGATGTGACTGGTTTGGACGTCAGGTTTTTTTGCTTACTCTACAGCTGATTTCCTGTGCGACTCCAAGAAAGTTACTCAACCTCTCTGGGCTTTAGCCAACAACAAAGCGTTTTAGAAAACATGATTTTCTTTTTGGATCCCACTCTCTTCTTTCTCCTGAGGACAGAGTGGACAGGTGCCTGTGTCCATCCATGGGAAGGGAATTGAGCTCCTGGGAGAAAAGAGGCTCTATGACTTGAACCGGAGTGTCTTTCTTGGGTTTGGGTAAAACGCTTGGTCAGGGAGGTGGCCAGCCACACCGGTTGGGACCCTGGGCCCTGGGCCCAGTGGAACATTCAGGCTTACTCTTGGGCAGCAGCTCAGTGTCTGAATGCCGGGGGAGGGTGGCAGCCTATAGAGCAACCTACCCCCACGGTGGAAGGGTGACAGACTGGGCAGAAAGATGCCTGTCCTCCTGCTTACCTTGAAACTCTCAGATTCCCAGGGTGTCACAGCTGGTGAGTAGCAGGGCAGGGTTGGCACCTAGGTCCTTTGACTACCAGTTCAGGCTGCCTCTTTCATTTCCGAGAAAGTATTCGTGGTCTCTGTGCACTCAGCTCCACTGAATATCTCATTTACCCGGTGGCTTTTACTTCTTTCAGTAATATTCCATCTTGTTTGATCCTAACATCCTGTCAGGTTGAATTACCCCATTTAATGGAATGGAAAACTGAGGCCTGGAGAAAGAAGGAAGGAGACTTGTCCAAGATCACCCAATGGGTTAGGGAAGATGACAACGGTTTCTGGAATGCCTGCCTGGCCAAATGCTTCCCACAGTGCCATCTGTATCTGTCATGTTTATTAACGATCGGAAGCTGATTTACCCATCACTGAGTTTGAGACGAGATTATTGAAATCCTGGTCTCCTTTCACTTCTACCCTTTCTCTGGGGAAGTTCCACATCAAAAGCACAGGTTCAGGGACGTCCGTACGCCTGTACATGATCATTACACATGCCCGAGAGCACACGCAAATACATGGCCGTGGAGATGCCTGCTCCCTTTTGCTCCCTCCTCGCTCAGACCATTCTGTCCCTTCCCCAGAAAGCTGCCAGGTCGGAGTGGGCACTGGCCTGCTGTCTGGGAGGGAAGGACATAAAGGCAGGGCGATGGTGATCTCAGAGCCAGGCGCTGAGGCCACACCCACCGCAGCCCCCATCAGACGAGAGAATCCTCTGTCCTGAAGGAGCTCCTTCCTCCTCTGGGCCTCGGTCCCCCACACGTAAGAGGTGCGTGCATGCACATGCATGCACGCGTACACTCTCACACACCCCAATCCAGACAGCCTATAGCTCCGGATCTAGGCTCAAGTTCGACTGTTTGAAATGGGCCCTAGGCAAAGAAGGGAAAAGAAGGAGGATGGCTCTGCTTAAAATGAGGGCTTGGCCATCACAGCACTGAGATCAGTCCTGGGATTGTGGGTCCGGTCTGGGGTTTTGTTTCCCTGCTCAGCTAGCTTGCTGGTGTGGTTAAAAGAGCACAGGGTGAGGCGTCCAGAGGCCAGGGTTTGAGTCGTGCCTCTGTTGCATGCTTTCTGTGTAACCATAAACAGTCCCTTTTCCTCTCTGGGCTTCAGTTGCTAAAGCTGGAAAATGACGATAAGGCCTACCCCCCGCCCCCCGACATAGCTTCTTCACAGGGAGCAAATGAAGAAAGGAATGGGGGCTGTAGGAGGAATGAACATTCCTTGAGCACTTAGAGTGTCCTCAGTGCCAGGCAAGGCCTTGAGAGGTGCGGAAATAAACATTCTGTAATCATTTCAGTAACAATCATAGGAGCTACCCTCTGTCGGACGGTGCTTTGTGGCGAGCGCTGTGCGAGGCATGTTATGTGTATTAGCTCATTAAATGGAATAGGTGTAATAATGATCCTCCCCCCATTTCACAGAGAGTGAAACTGAGGTTCAGAGTGCTTGCCTAAGTCCGGCGAGGTATCGCAGCCTTTTGCTACCACACGGGGGCCTTGTGGGTTTTGTCCTGCACACCCCGTAGTGTGCCATTCGCTAGATGTGGGTGTGCTGTGCCTCCTTGGCATAGCTGTGTGCCGTTGTCACTGTAGAGCCTGGATTCGAGTCAGACTCAGTGAGTCACTGCAATGCCCAGGCTTTTAAGGGCTCTGCCTCTCAGCCTCTTGAATGCCCCACAGCTGTCCACCCTCAGCACCTGGGAAGGCTTCTGTTTGCTCCAGCCCACTCTGCTCTTAACCAGGGAGGGAAGAGGAGGGAGCTGCTTGGCCAAGGAAGTGCAGGTGGGGGAGAGGGCCTCTGGTCTGGTGAGGGGAGGGGGGGTGTGCAGGGCAGATGGTCAGGCCACAGCACATGCCACCGGCCCAGCTGCATAGGGCCCTCCCTGCCGCCTCATGTGAAGGCCATGTGTGCACAGCTGGGCCTGGCCGTGTGCGGGGCTGCTCCGGGTCCAGGTGGGAGGGGGTCGAAAGGAAAGCCTGGCCTTGCTGGGGGGAGGGGCAGCGGGGGAGGGGAGAGGCCAGCGTTCTGGCCTTGGCCTCCTGGCAGCATACTGGGACATCTGGTGTGTGTGCCGATTTCCTCTCTCCCCTCAAAACTTGAAGCCACTCAGCCTTGGAGCAATGGCGGCCTTGCAGGGCAGAGGCCCGAGGTGGCAGCGAGGAGCCCTCGGGGCCTGCTGAAGTGCCTCTTCGGGAAGGGGATGCCAAGCAAGTTGGGCCTGGGCCCCCTTCTCTGCTGCCCCTGGAGCCTCCCGGAGGATCCTCACGGGGGACTCAGCTGGACCACGAGGGGGAATAGGGATGGTGGCCCTCAGTCACAGACCCCATAGCACTCCAGGGGGCCGTGACCCCACAGCAGCCAGTGCACACCTCCTCAGGGAATGGGGAGACTCCGTCCACATGGTTGAGGGGTGACAGAGGCCTCGTGACCTGTCACCAAGGGGCTCTTTACTGAGCCTCATTGCACTGGGTGAAGTGCCCGACCTGAGCTTGTCGTTGTGTGTCTGTGGTCATCTTTCCCGGCCTGTCTGGCCCTCGGGCCACGGCGCGTAACTACTAACACCCAGGTTCTCAGGGTCCAGCCTCGTGGCTGTGTGGAGAGGGGACGTTAGAGAACCCATGTCGGTAGAGCTCGACAAGGACCTTGAACAGCCCTGCACCAAGTGGCTTCACCCCAGGAAGCCAGCCTCACTGACATGAGAGATTAGAGAAGAATTTCCAGTGGAATCAGGTGCTCAGCTGTGGGCTGTGCACACAGTGCTGTGGGAGCTCTGTGGATCTAGGAGTCCCGACGGGCTTCCAGAAGGGCATCCTGGGCAGGATCTGAAGGGGGGGACGGCTTTGAGCACTTTCCTGCATGGGCTGATAGCTTCTTGGCATTGTTCCTCTGCACAACTTCCTGTATTTGCCTCCTGCCATCCCCTTCGCAGGTAGCGGGGACTCCAGTGGTAAGAAAGCTGAGATCCTTTAAGGTCATGGGACTGTCTAAGGTCACGGTGGATGGCCAGGAGTAGAGCCAGGTCCTCAGGCTCCCAGGCCAGTGCCCTTCCCACCTTTTCCTGCTTCCTGGAGCCAGGAGAGAGTCTGGCTTAGGATGGGTGGGATGGAATGTTTGGGGAGCATATGGGACCTTGTGACAATCCCCAGACCTGGCCCTTTGAAGCTTAAAAATCCTTATGGGGTGAGCACAAGGCAGGACCTTTTACTTTCCTAGAAGTTGGGCAGTGTTAGGAATCGAAGGAGGCCTGCAGCCTCCTTTGCCCTGTGTCCTCTGACTAGGGGAGCAGAGTGCTGCTGAGCCGGTCCTCTGCAGGTGGTGGGGTGGCTGGTCATGCACACAGGCTAAAGTCCCGTGGGATCATCAGTCCAGAACCCTCCATCCCCAGCTCAGAAGGGTGGGCTGCCTATCCCCCGAACTTTGGCCGTAAGGGCCCATCCACATCCACAAGCAGTTGTTTCCAGCTGATTGGAAAGAGCCCAGCGAAGGCATCAGGTGCTTCTCTGCGGAATGGAAGAGATCATTCCTTTCTCACTGGGCTGTTTAAAGATAAATATAGGCATTGTATTAAAAATCCCCTTAGTAGATTAGGATAAGCAGCCAGGGGTGGCCTGGTCCCAACAATCACGTAGGGTACCCAGGCATTGTCGTTCCTACTCTCCAGGAGAGGGAACAAAGGCTCAGAGAGCGAAGGCACCTCCCAAACTCACTGGTAAGTGCCTGCGGCTCAGACCAGCTCTTTCCACCCTTCCTCCACCTCCTGGAACTAGGACCTGTTGCCAGACTCTTACTTTGTGGGGGCCGGGCCAGCCCATTGTGCTTCTGAACTGGGCTTCTGGGGCCAGGGGGCTGCATCCCGGGGCCTGGGCACCAGCAGGATCTGGAAGTAAACAGAGGAGCCAAGGAGCACCTCCCACCCAGGGGAGGGGAGGAGTGAGCTGCCCGAAAGGCACCCATGGCATCCTACATAAGGCCACCTGTGCTGGCGGGAGCCTGGGGAGCTCTGTGGCCATGAACCTTTCTTGTGGACTAGACAGACAAGTTCCTGGCTTAGCTTCAGATCTTAGCTGAGTGAACTGGGCCCCAGTATGTCTACCTCCCTGCATCTTCCAGTGCATGTGGGGTAACAGTCTTTATTGTGGGGAAGCTTTTAAGTGGGACAGACTACCTGTGAATAGTTGCCATGTGCTAGATATATCACTATAGCCCCCTGTGTCCCCATGCGTAGATCCTTCCCGAGATCCCTGGTCCCCACTGGCAGGAAAGCCCATCTGTTCAGGGGCCAAGAGCTCAACGAGCTGGGTAACTCCCAGAGTGGCCCCTGGGTGAAAACCCCTGTAGGGACCAGTGTCACAGAGCTGCACCCAGCGCCCAAGGGCCTCTGGCAGGTAGGCACTCCCTCTTGGGTGCAGAGGGGGCAGAGGTGCTGGGCTGGCTCTTGAGACGCACCCCCCTCCCCTGTGCCAGGACTCCCGGGAACCTTTCTGTTCCACAGACCTTGTTTATTTGTTCAGGCTGATAAAGCAGGATTCTCTGGACTCTGGTTGGGAACAGGCAAAGTGCATTGTTCTGCCGGCTTTTCTTGGCTTTTCTTGGATGGGTTTGGAGGCACAGCCAGAGTTGGGGGAGTGGGGGGGGCACAGGAGTCCAACATTCTCTCTGTCACCAACCTGCCCCTCCTTTGGTTTCCTAATCTCCTGAGGGGCAACTTCCTGGCTGCTGGAAGATTTTGAAAGGGGACAACAAACCTTGCCTCTGGTGTGGGTGCCATTTCAGGACCCCGGCTGGTTGTGGGGGGGGTGATGAGCAGGTCGTGTGCTGGCTCCAGGGCTCCTCTCACCTGCTCTGGAGCCTCCTTTGGAGACTGCAGCCCCAGTGGTAAGGACTCACTGACTTGTATCAGGCCTTACTCTGTGCCGGTCCTGGTGAGGGCAGGCCTGTTAGCATATGAAGAGGAAAGGTGACATAAGTCCCCCGGGGTCTGCTAGCCAGGGAGAGCTAGAGTCAGGAGTTGAACCCAGATGACCAAAAGGCATGTGTGCTTAAACTCTACACTGAATAGCTAAATCTTCATCCTCTGAGAGAGGAAAGGGTTTTGAACACCTTTCTAAACATTCTGGAGCCCCCTGATGAACATGGAGGTAGATCATCCATTTGTTCATTCATTCTCTCATTCAACAAACCCTTCGGAGGGCCTGTGAGGGGGAAGACCTGTGCCAGGCCCTGTGGACGTGGGCCTCCCCCCATCAGCTCACAGGCAGATGGGCCATTAAATAAGTCACAACAATTGGGAGTTAAGGACAGTTGGGGGGCTGTTAGAGCACTGTTAAGGGCAGGTGCCCGCCCTGCCTGGCCTCTCCTCGCCCCCCCCTACCCCCCTGCCCCATTGTAGGGTTGGGTGGGGAAGGTCAGAGAGAGCTCCTGGACAAAGTGAGAACAAAGTGGAGGATGCATTTAGGGTCCCCCTCTGAGGGGACCGTCTTATTCGTGCTTTCTCCATCTCTGCACCAGCAGCGGCTTGCGCCGGGCCGTTCCCTGTGGCGGGGGCCGTACAGGACCCTGTGCGTTGCAGGGTGTTTAGCAGCGTCCCTGGCCTCTACCCAGCAGGGACCGGTACCCCCTCTCCTCCGCTGCGCCCCAGTACTGACGGTGAAGAATGCCTGCAGATATTGCCGACAGTCCCCTGAGGGACAGAATCATCCCCAGTGGAGAACCACTGGCCCAGAACAGGGCCTGGTATATGGGGTTTACTCACCAAATACTTGTTGAGTGGACCTGCTGGGGCGACCCACTCTGCGGGAGGGGGGTCAATGGGGACCAGAGTCGGTGGTAGGGGTGGAGGCTGTGTCCGGGTCTGGAATGCCAGAGAGAGGAGGGAACCGGGGCCCTGAGGGCCGGGTGAGCACGGGGCAGCCGTTTAGGTGAGCTGTGGAGCAGAGAGGCCGTAGGCTGTGCTGGTTAGCACGTCGTGGCCCCATGTGCACGTCGCAGCACAGAGCTCAGCTATGTCCTCATTGCTTTTTGCGCACGCGCACGGGACAAACATTGGTGGACAGGGTTAGAAAGTTAGACGCTTCCTCTCTTCACCCCGTACAATCTCTTGTGCAATTCGTGAGTGTCTGCTTGGCACTGAGTCACTGACAAGCCTGTCAAGTCTGGTTGGGGCTGTAAATATTTATGACGCACCTGTTGCCTGCCCAGCAGCACTGCAGGTCCCGAGGGCATGAAGAAAAAGAAAGCCCTACCAGCTAAGCCCTGGCAGTCTCCTTCTCGTATGTTCCCAGCGTCCTGGCTACCTAACTCTGTGATGACATTGTAACATCTCTCTTGAGGAGTGTGAGTTCTCTGAAGTCAGGAATCGAGTCATCATTCGTAGGTGGACCCCGGCGTGTCCCACAACCAGGGTTGCTGAATAAGTGAGCGAGTGGAGTATCGGAGCTGAAAAATACGAGAGACCCCTTCTTAGGGAGCATGGCGGACAGAGCTCTGTCGCGGCGGGAACTCACAGGCTTCACTCCTGTTTCCGTGTGGGCAGGAGGTGAACCTCAGTTTCTTCCCCTACCCAACGGGGGCATGGATCCCTCCTGGAGTCTGTGAGTGGACGAGTTGAGATGAGTGCGGGAAAACAGTGGGTGCTCAGAATGGAAAATAAAATCCGGGTCGAGGGATTAGACGGGCCCCCTCTGCTGCCTGGCGGTCTGCTCTCAGGCAGCGGGACATCGTTGTGAGTGGCCCCGTCTGCCTGGCCAGGGTGTCCTGCTGGGCCGTGCTCAGCACAGAGCCCCCGGCAGCCCCTCCTGATGCCTTCTCAACCCCCAGGTGCCGTGTTACTCCTACGGGCAGAAGCTGTCCAAACTGGCCATCCTGCGGATCGCCTGTAACTACATCCTGTCGCTGGCGCGGCTGGCTGACCTCGACTACAGTGCCGACCACAGCAACCTCAGCTTCTCCGAGTGTGTGCAGCGCTGCACCCGCACCCTGCAGGCCGAGGGACGGGCCAAGAAGCGCAAGGTACGTGCCGGCCACTCAGGCAGCAGCTTCCGGAGGGGGACGGGAGTGGTGGCGACAGAAATCGGGGCATCCCACTCTCACCCCGGCTTCTGAAGGGCCAGCAAGATCAGCCTCCTAGAGGTTTGCTGGGGGTCGCTCCAGCTTCAGAGCTCCTCACACCCCTGAGATTATGGGGGTGACCCTATTCCTGGTCACGGGGCTGGCAGGTACCTTGCACAGTCACCCTGGGCCTCTGGGCCTGGACTTGCTCCCTTAATGGGGAAGATGGTGTCTCTGAAGCTCTCTCTGGTTTTTTGTGCTCTGGTGCTGATGTGCTCACATGGCCCCTGATAGATGTTGTATCAGAAGGAGCCAGAAAGAGATCCTCCGAGCAGGGTCCCAGACCAGGAGAGCCCTTGGGCATGTTTGGGAGTATGACTTGGCCTGTGGATTACCTGAGGCCGTGCATTAAGGCAAATGGTGTTCGTAATTCATTCATTCATTCTGGAGAGACTTGCTGATCCCCAATCACCTACCAAGCATTGTGGGCAGGGATATAAAGGTGACAGTCACGGTTCCAGTCCCCATGAAGCTCACAGGGTGGTCAGAGTGACCCTTCTGCCAGCACATCTGGGTGGTACAGTATGGCAAGGTGGTCGCGGAGCTCTGGGCTAGGGACGGCGGAAGGCCAGGCAGAGAAGAGGCAGGTTACATCTCCTGCCAAGAGAACGTTTGAAAGGGCATTTTAGGGTAAGTGGTATTTTATCCGGGACCAGAAGGACAACCAGGAGGTCACCAGGAAGATGAAGCAGGGCACAGCATCCAAGACAGAGGAACCGGCATATACAAAGCTTGATGTGTTCAGAGAAATATGTGCAGGAGGAAGGGTGGGGGGTGCAGCCGTGGTCCCTGAATGGCCTGTGCTCCCAGCGTTTCCACTTGGGCGTCAGTGCCAGGCAGTACTGAGCAAGGCTTATGGCAACCCTCTGGGCCTCTGTTCCTATGAGGCCAGGGGAAGAGACACAGAGAGGGACCCAGTGTGTGTCTGCAAGGTGGGTGGATGCTGGGAGAGACTCCTGGCCCCTCTGGGCATCCCAGGATGGAGAGAGTAGGGGAGCCCGGTGACTGGCATCCTCCATCCTTCCTTCCACCTCCTCCTTCCTTCCTGGCCTGCCTCTCCCTCTCATCCCTGACATTCCTCTCCCAGCCCCTCCTTTCCAGCAGGCTCCTCTCTGGGTTCTCCAGGTTTCCCAGAGGCCTCTGGGCCCTGAGCCAGGGAGGCCCCCCATGGACTCTCCTGCCTCTGCCGGGGAGGGCCCCGCACGTCCCCACCGCCAGCCACTGCCGCTGCCGTGGTAATTGTACGTTGCATTCCTGGGAGTGATTTAACGTGGACCAATTAGATGAAATCCTCATCAAGTGGGTGAGAGAGGAAGCGCCACTGGCTGCTGGCAGGGCGGCTTTCCTCTGGAAAGTGACACGGGTAAATTAAGGGCGTGATTGATGGCTCCATGCATGCAGGGCTCTGTGACAAAGGAGGTTTGTAAACTCTGGGTGAACTTCCCGTGGCATTCGGGCGGCCTGGAGGTGTGGATGGGCAGGGTGGGTAGGCACCATTGGCTCCCAATCCACCCATCATCCCCGCACCTCCCCCCTCAGCTCTCAGGTCCCCCCTCCTGCACCGAGACAGCAGTGCTGACCCCTTCTCTGTTCCTTGATTGGAGCAGATAGTGTCCTGGGCTGGGGAGGACAGAGGGAGAGGCGGGTGAAGATGCCCAGCAGAGATGAGCTTTTGGCTTCCCCTGAAATCCCCTCAAATCTAAGCCACCTTAAAGACCACCTGGTCCAACTCCCCATTGTCCCGATTGGGAGACAGGTGACAGACTGTGGTTCCGAGCATCAAAACCCCTCCTCGTCACCTACCAGCTGTGCCATCTTGGACCCATTTCTTCACCGCTTCTAGCCTCAGTTCTGTCGCTGATAATTGGGTGTGCTGGGAACATCACCAGTGATTTCTCAGGTGCTTTCCAGCCTCCATGTCCAAGTGGGGGTCTTGCCTCGCCTGGGAAGAGCATGGGGTAACTTGCATCCTGCGTCCCCTCCTGCTGGGCGGCTGTCCCCGGGCTGCTGTCCCCCAGGTGCTGCCTGCACCATCAGCATTGCCAGGAGGACATAGATGGACAGGGTCCTGGAGGTGCCAGGACAGCTGAGGACTGGTCCAGCCCCAGTGTTCTGTCCTGGCAGGCTGGAGGTTCACAGGGCCACCCCATTTCTGTGGTTTGTGCTTTCCTGCATGTCTGTCACTGTGTGGGTAGGTGAGTCCTGAGGTGCCCTCAGGGAGGGTCTCTAGTGACCTGTCCCGTGGCCCTGAGGGGCTGGGGCAGGCCACCGTTTTGTTTTCTAGAACCAAGGGGGCTGGTGTCCCTGGAGATTCACTTGATGATTCGTTCATTCACTCAATGTATATTGAGCATGTGCAGTGAGTTCGCACCGGGGCTTGACCCTCCATAGTCCCTGTAGACAGAGTGGATGGACTGGGAGCTCAGATCAAGCCTCTGTCCCCCTCCCATATGGCCACTGAGGGTTTGGGAATGGGAGTGAGCCAGGCTTACATCCTAAGGAGAGAAATAGAGAGCAAAGAAGGGAAGGGGCGCCTGGGTGGCACAGCGGTTAAGCGTCTGCCTTTGGCTCAGGACGTGATCCTGGCGTTATGGGATCGAGCCCCACATCAGGCTCCTCTGCTATGAGCCTGCTTCTTCCTCTCCCACTCCCCTGCTTGTGTTCCCTCTCTCGCTGGCTGTCTCTATCTCTGTAGAATAAATAAATAAAATCTTTAAAAAAAAAAAAAAAAGAAGGGAAGAAACTAGAAAACATATGTCAGTGTAAGTGTGTGGCTCCAAGGAAGTCCTCTGTAAATGGCAGCTGTGACGGTGGTGGCCCTCACCAGCGCGACTGATAGCGATTTCAGCTGTCCCCCTCGATGGCACCCTCACAGTGAATGTGTCCCCAAGAGGCCGGGAGACCCTTTCTCAGGATGCCTCCTTGAGAGAATGTGCGCGGTGTCCTCTGAGATCCCTTGTAGCTCTCATGAGCGGCCTTGATGCCCCCGCCCCAGACCTGTGTTAAGAATGGGATTTATTTTATTTTATTTTTTTAAAGATTTTATTTATTTATGTGACAGAGAGAGACAGCCAGCGAGAGAGGGAACACAAGCAGGGGGAGTGGGAGAGGAAGAAGCAGGCTCCCGGTGGAGGAGCCTGATGTGGGGCTTGATCTCAGAACACTGGGATCACGCCCCGAGCCGAAGGCAGATGCTTAACAACTGCGCCACCCAGGTGCCCCAAGAATGGGATTTAAAGTGAATTCAGTTCCCCCCCTTACCCCCGTCAGGCCCCAGGTGCCTCCTCTGGCCCATCTCCGCCCTTCCCTGCCAGGGCCAGAGACCTGCATCCCTTGACCCGTGGGTCCTCTGTCTCTGGGCCTCACAGGACACAACTTTGAGAGCTCAGAGCCACGCTTGGAAGCCAGGGTAGTGCGGTGGCGAGGCCTGTGTCAGAGGCCGCCCAGCCCGAATGGGGGCGGGGGTGGGGGGATTGTGGTGGGGGGAAGAGGGGACAGGCCCTGGAGAGCTCAGTTCTGACTCTAGCTGGAGCTGGAGATAATGCGCTAAGACCTGGCTCTGGGCCATGTTTCGGACGCTCCTGTTCTTAAAGCAGCAGCTCCTGGGAGCTTTGGAAGAGGAGGAGGGGGAGGAAGAACAGCAGGACTGTTGCACACCTGGGCTGGGGGGGGGGCGGCGATTGCCAGACCTGCAGAATAGGAATGGACCAATTTCCCACAATCCAGGGCACCCCTTTCCAGCAACTCTAACCTCTGGACTCATAATCAGAGTAAAACAACGGCTACTAACATTGATGGCACAGTTTCCACCCGGGTGCTAAATGGCCAGCAAGTCCCTGCCCTCGGGGTGCTTGCAGGCCATTTGGAGATGGGGAGACAAAAAGGTCACGATGCATGGAGAGAAGGGCTATTCTGGAAGCTTGGGCAGCCCCCATTTAGGGCCCCCCGGGGCTGTGCCGGCTGGGGGGTGGCCGGCTCTGCAAGGCTGAGCGGCTGCGACTCACCCTGCGGGCACTCGGAGCCAGGGGAAGCGCGGAGCGGGTGCGGTGCCGGTGCCGGACGTCTTCCCTCTCTTCCTGCTGCTCTCTAGGCAGGGGAGGCTTTTCTCGGTGCTGGCAGGTCCCAGGTCCTTTCTGGAAGAACATCTCGTGTGCAGACTTTCGTAGCTTTGGTGTTGGGGACAAGCTGACGTGGTGTGTTGGTTGTGGGTTGGGGGTCATTGGGAGACAAGGGTGTTTCGAGGGACCCCTTGGACAGGACTGGTGGCTCCTGCTGTGTACGTGGGCCATGCCCCAAGCCCCTGAGCACGTGAGGCAGAGTCTCGAGAGCTCCTCCTCTGGCTGCATCCAGCCGCCTGTATGCAGGGCCTCCTGTGTCCCCAGAGTGTCCACCGAGGGGCACTGTCCTGGCTCTGTCCCCACCTGCATGTACATAGTCACCCCCCACTGGGGCTTCCGTGTCCGCTCCTGTAAGGGGAGTTGTTACCAGAAGTGATTTCTAAGGCCTTTTGGGGTCGGCTTTCCAAGCTGAGTTCACCTCAGCCCCTTTTTCTGTCTGAATGGTGAAACGCGTCACTCTTACTTCCCCATGCCCTGCATGGGCATTTCACACAGATCTGAGAGTTGCTCCCAGAGACTGCCGGGAACGTTGATAATCCCTGAGGTTCTTAGAGCCTGGATTACATGCCGGGCATGGTGCTTAGGTCTTGTGATGGGTCACCTCGTGACTCTTCCTGCCAAGCCTGCGAGCTGGGTACTGGTGCCGTCCCATTGCCCAGATGACAAAGCTGAGGTTCAGAGGCCTGAGGAACTTGACCAAAGTTCCCTAGCCAGTAAGAGAGGTGTGCGGGGGGGCCCTGCCCTTCCCTGTCCTGCCTCCCACATGGAAGTAGGTGTGTGAGAGGAGCTTCCCTTTCCAAATCCTCCCGGCCAAGTTACTGAGATAAATACCATTTGCCTTCAAAGCCCATAGAGTCCATCTATGCTGGGAAAAAAAAGGGGGGTGGGTGGGAAACCACCATCAAATTCCCTTCTAGTCATAAAAATGGATGCAATTTATTTTTTCTGGCATTCCAATTACATAGACGTTTGTCGCCAGCTGTTTGCTCTCTAACACAGAGTGTTCTCTCAGCTGCCGTTTCTCCTCTCACATTTGACATCATTAGTCCACAAGTCTGGCAGGGACCGGGTTGGAGGGATCATTGGCTGGGGAGCCTCACAGGTGAGCTCGGAGCCAGCTTTCCCCCGGAAGGCAGAACTCGGCCCTCTGATGGTCCCTGGGTGGGGTAGAGGTGAGGTGCTGCTTTCCTCTCTCCTCTCACACTCTCTTCACCCCACTCCTGTTCCCTTCTCCAAATTGCACCCGTGCTGACATGCACTCACAGATCCCTCCCTTCTCCCCAACATGGGGTCTCGGGCATAGCAGGACAGAACCAACCACTCGTGATCAGAGCGTCACAGAGACATGGGAAGATCCCTTGGATGCTCTAACCAATGATCTAACCTGGGGATGCAGAGACCCTTCAGAGAACCCTTTCCCCTGGAGCACCTCTTTGAGCCAGGGTGCTCCTCTGGAAATCCCTGCAGAGGCTCAGTGACCCTTGGGCCAGGAGAAAGGGTGTCTGTGTAGGTAGGGGTTAAGTTGAACCCTGCCGTTCTTTTCAGTTCTTTGTGGTGCTGGCATTTAACTTTAAGGCATATAAAAGCGTAACAAGGAGCCCTCAGCAAGACTGTGAAGTAGGAGAAGGGTAGAGCATTGGGGCCGGAGACCCGGGTTTGAGTCCTGACACTGGCACTTCCTAGCTGTGTGACATTGGTCATGTCACTTAACCTCTCTGATTCCCCGCCCCCATCCTCTCATCTGTAAAGTGAGAACCCACATGCCTTCCTTGCCACCTTGCTGGAAGGATTACACAAGATCCCATTTGAGAAAGGGCTGGCATTTTCTCAGTGAGTGCCGGAGAGGAAGTCTCAGGAATTTACAGCTATAAGGTAACAACTTCACGTGGAACCCCACGAAGGAGTATCTCAGGAAAGGGCTGTGGCTGGGGTGGGTGAATGACCAATCAACCAAAAGGCAGATAAGGATGAATAGCTCTGAATGGGGGACTTGTCCCTCTCTAGCACTTTAGCCCCAAGCCCTGATCCTGTACCCATAAGGGGAGATGAGCATGCAGCCACCCCAGAAATTCCCGGGCTTTCAAAGTTCATGGATTCATACCACAAAACATGCCTAATGTTTGGTTGTGCCCAGTAATAATGCTAAAAAACTGTCGCCAGCAATCGTGTCTACAATGCGCTAGGTGCCATTGTCGGCCAGACGCCTCACATACGTTACCTGTACCTCATATGACACTAACCCTGCAAGTGAGGACCCCTTCCCCACATAGAGGGGAAATGGAGGCCAAGAGGGGGGCACATGGCTAACAAGTGGTGGAGCCGTTCCGAGCCTGTGTCTCTTTGGTTCCAAATCCCCTCCTCTTCAACTCCGGAGGCCTGCTGGGCCCTCAAGCTCGCACACTGCCCCGCGGGGTGGCCCACACCCAGAGGCCCCCCGCAAATGGCCGGGTGCAGCGCCTTGCCGGGAGCAGCAGCTCTTATGTAAGCAGCCAGGCTGCAGCACGTGGAGGCTCCATTTAGCTGCAGGGAGCCAATAGCCCGCTGGGGGTGGCGCCGGGTGGGGTGGGCCGGGGGTGTCATCAGCCTCGCGCACCCCCAGCGCTGCACCGCTGGGGAGCCCTGACACCGGGTTAAGCCGCCTGGCGGCCTCTGGCTGCAGCTGGGAGCGCGCCTGGTTCCCATTCGGGGCGCTGTGGTTTTGATTAGCTGTTCTGCGAGGCGGGCCTGGTGACGAGTCCATGGGAGCTCCGCTGGAACAGAGGGTCCCCCGCCTGGCCGCCGCGGCCCCCCCTCCTGGCAGCCCCAGACTCCAGATGTTCCGAGCGCTCGCTGGGAAGGCCTGCTGGCGCCACGGAGGGCAGAGGGCAGGGAAAGCACGCGAGCTGGAAGCCCAAGCACTCAGTCACCGCAGGCCCTGGCAGCCCGCCCAGCCCGCTGCTGGCACATTCCCCAGCTCTCCCCTGGCCATCTGTTCCCAAAAAACCCTTTCAGAGCCTCATCATCACTCAGGATACAACAGCGCGAGCAGCTGGTTTGGAGGCAGAAGGGAAAACCGTGCAAAAGGTCCTTTGTGAGAGAGGAAACTCACTTATGAATAACAGGGCTGATCGCCGTAAAAGTTGGCGGCTGGGATCCTTGTTTCTCAGGCGCCGCTGTTTTCTCTGGACTTTTTATCTCTGGTTTTTATTTTGTTTCCCCTCGTTTTCTTTTTATGTTGTTTCTTCCTCCTCTTATACCACTTACGACTTTTCTTCCTCCTCGAAGGTGCCCGAAGACCACCTAATTAGTTCTCCTGGATGCTGCCAGACTCTCTTCCTTCTCGAAACTGTTAAAATTGGGGATTGTTGGAAGGGACTGTTTTCATAAAAGCTCATCTGGAGGGGACAGACAGGAAGGAAGGTGCCTGGGAGGGCATGCTGTGGGCAGGACCCAGGCCATCAGTGTTAGGGTCTTGGAGAGGCACAAAGACGCCAACGGTGTCTGGGGGGCAGAGATAAGGCGGAGAACCCCGTTGGCTCCTCAGAGAGCAACACAGAGGTGCTTGGGGAACACAGTGGCGTTAATGAACACCCTTGTGCTTGGGCCCCTCGGCTGATTGCACTATGACATGAAGCCTTTTTTAAGAACTGGCTGTCTCTGCCAGAAGCTTCTGGGAGATGTCTGCCTGGAATCTGGGCACCTCCTGGGAGCAGTCACCGGGTGGCCTGTCCGGAGCCCGCGGGGTGCTGGGGCAGGGGTGGCAGCTGGGACACCAGCATCAGGGAGGAAGGGAGATGGCAAGGCACGGCCTGCCTTCCTCACACCCCCCGGAGCCCGGATGAGGAGCTGAGAGTCAGGTGGGGGGGGGGTCTGTGGGATGGAGGTGGGGAAAGGGATGCCTCCCAAGTGTTAGAGGCTGGTGATTTCATTGGGGGGGGCACACCAAGACCAAAGGACTGGGGGTCTCCCCTTTCCTTTCTCAGTTCCCCGCACCCCTTTTCCACTGTCCTCCCCCCCACCCCGCCACCCCAACAGACCCAGAAGTTCTGGAACCCCTCACCGCAGCAGTGGGGAAAGCCCGATGTCCAGCGTGGGGGGCTGGCTTCTTCCAAGCCAAGGACTCTGGGCATTGGAGGGCGTCTGTGTGTTTCATCTACACGGTACCCAGGTCCCTGCACTTCATTCCTTTGCCCTCCTTTCCTCTCGCATTCCCTCCCCATTTTAGTGGGAGAGAGGCAGCTCCGGAAGAGCCAAATATTTATGTTTATCGTAATTTCAGGGCCATTAATCTCACCATCTGAAGGGCTCAGAGCAGGCTGAGATCTACCCTCTCCACTTGGTCTTAGTGGGCAGGTGTCTGGGTCTGGACTCTGCAGCTCACCTCAGCTCTGCCCTGGGGCTCTGTGACTGGGTGGCCTTGCTCAAGTGTCTTATCTGGGAGATGCCCAGTCTGCCTCCCGGATCTACTCAGGGATGGAGGCACAAAGTATGTGAAATCGTGTGGTCAATTCCCTGCTCCCTCCCATGTCTTCTGCCTGAGAAATGGTCTCTGTGGGGCCAAAGGTGAGGAGGGCCTGGGCAAGGAGGAGTGACCACTGGCCCCAGCCCCCTGGTTGTAATGTGGAGTCAGCCTAGTGACCAGAAATTGCTTTCCAGACCTGAGGCTTCCAGGGGACAAGGGAGGCCTGCCCTGCCCACTGCTCAGCCCTGAGCCCCTGTACCCAGAACAGTGGAAGGCCTGGATTGGAGGGGCGCCATCTGCCCCCCGCACCCCGTTCCTTGCCTGTCCTTGAGCCGGTTATCCCCTTTCTACCTTCCCTAGCAGACAGAAAGCTGGTCCTAGGGGAAAATATCAATCCCTGACTTCCTTTAGCTTCTAGTAAAAATATTTCTGGAGGGAGAAGTAGGGAGCCATTACTTCCTTCGAGACCCTCCTGCTCTCCCGCCAGAATTCACAGCCACCTGGGACCTGGCCCAGCTGCCTGGCCGCTCCAGCTCACTTGGTCCCCACCTGAGCTCCCTCTAGCAGCTCTGCCTCAAGCCAGTCTGACCGCCTTGCGCCTGCTCAGGACCCTCAGGGGCTCCCCACAGGCCAAGAGTGAGGCCACACCCCTCCCCCCCCCACAGTGACCTGGCTCCAGCCGGTCACTCCCTGTGTCCCAATTTACACCCTAGCAACAAGGAACTCTTCGCCCAAAGGGACTATTTTTGGCCTCTGTGCTCATGTTGTCTCTTCCGCCTGGAATGCCCTTCTCCCCTGTCTGGCTAACTCCTGCTCACTCTGGAAGGCTCAGTTCCTCCTGGAAGCCCTCCCTGACCCCTACCCAGCCTCCTCCTCAGGGCCTCATAGCACGGCCACTCTATCGCCTTTACCACAGGGAAGTGTGTCCTATGAGAGACTGTGAAGTAATGCTGTAAGATGTTCTATTATGTGACCTACTGGAGCTCCTATTATGTCATAATATTATATTTTTAGCTGGTACGTGATATTGTAACCCCTGAGGTACATTACGTCATACAGTGTTTGTATGGTGCCTGCTTCTCTAACCAGAATGGGTGTCCTTTCATTTTTGTGTCCCAGCTTCTGGCACAAAGTAGGCCCCCATAGAATGATGCACCATTCCTTCAACTAAAATCTACACAGCTGGGGGCTGAATCTTCCTATGCTGAAGGCAGAGACTCTAAGGAAGGATAAACTAGGGGCCTCAGGACACAACTGGGAAAATGCCCCTGTGTTCCCTCAGGCCCCTGTTTGGGGAGCTTGTTTTGTCTTTGTTCTCTTGAGTTGGTGAGGAAAGCTTTGCAATGCAGATCACAGAATCCCCTGGAGCAATAGCTTAAATTAAGTAGGTACTCTGTTTCAGGGAAAACTGAAGGGAGGCAGCTGCTTTGTGGGCTTCAAGCTTCTTTTGGTCTTTGCCGCATGGCTGCATAGTGGCTGCCACAGCACCGAACACTTCATCCTCATGTTGCATCCAAAGGCAAGACGGGGACTTTGTTGGATAGAGCGTTTCTCCTCATCAGTTCAGTCGCCCAGCTCAGATATCCCCTGCCTGCCCTGAAAGAAGGGGTGCTCCCTCTGAAACTGGAAAAGACACCAGGATCTCTCAGCTGGGAGTACAGCAAGGAGCCACCTGGCTCATCCATGGAGGATTGACCCTGTTTTGTGACAGGGTGGTTTTCTTCTCAGTGGGGCTAACCAGGGTCACTGCCTTAACCACACACTCTTCACCACGGCTGTGCAAAGTGAGGGCCAGTAGTTCCATTTTCAGCTGTGAGCACTGAGGTTAAAAGAACCTGGGAGACCAGGCCAGGCCACTAGTGACCTTTTATCTCTCCGCGCTGTGCTTTACAGTTTGGAGAGCACTCTTGTGCCCCTTATTCACTTGACTCCAACGGCAGCTACCAAGGATGTACATTTCTACCCATGGCAGCTAGATGGGGAGGCTGGGACCCAGAGGTGAAGTCACCCAGGTCATGCAGCTGGGCAGGCCGGGTGGGGTGAGGCCGGCTCCTCAGGCCCAGGACACAAGTGCTTCTGAATGTAGACCATCTCTGTGCTCTGCTGCCCCCAGGGTGGGAGTGTGAACTGCAGAGGGTGTCTGGCAGTGCAAGGCCCAGGCCAGGAGATGTGGGTCTGAGTGGCAGCTCAGCCACTCATGAGCTTTGTGACCTCAGGCACTTGCCTTCTCCAAGCTCTCTTCTGCCTGAATGTGGATAAAAGTGGCCATGGGTGTCTTCAAGGAGACAATGTCTGTGAAAGGACTTCGTTAGCTGGAAGGGGTTCCTCGGCCATCCTGGGCCATCCAGGAACCATCCACCCCCAGCGTCCCCTCCCCACCCAGTGATTTCGAGAATGGCTACCAGACTGGGCTGCCCACCGAGGACTTGATTCCATTGCCAGGCAGAGGACACCCTGTCTGTCCCTCTGCTGTCGTGTGTGTGTGTGTGTGCGTGTGTGTGTGTATGCATGTGCACGCACACACGTGAGCATACACACACAGACACACACACAGGTGTCCTGGTGTGTCTGTAGGCACCATCTGTCAGGGTCGCGTGGGGGGCCTCCTACATGGTGGGTTGAGTTCCTGCCCAGGGGGGTAGAAGGTATGGCTGAGAACCACCTGCCCACTGCATGACCATGACGTTCTCCTGCCCCCTCGTCCCCACCACCACATGCACAGGGCGTGGCTGGGCAGCCAGTGTGGTTATTTGCAAAGGTTGACCCACTTCGGCTCACCCCCACCCCCTCCACATAGACACACAGTGATTCTTACTTGTTCAGTCTCTTTAGTTAGGTAAGCAGAAAAAGATGAAGAAAGCTCGAGGGCCTCGCGCATTTATTTAAGGATAAATACTTTAGAGTGTTTACTGTGTACCAGGCATTGTTCTGGGGGCTGGTCACTTTGAGAACAAAACAAACAAAGGCCCCACCCCTTGGAGTGCAGAGCTCCTGGACACAAAGGCCACGCATAAAAGCTCCTAGGAGAGCCCCAGGGGGCCCTTAACCAGAGCCCACGACCCTTAATCTGTGCTTGGTTCTTACAAGCTTGACTCCCTGGTCTTTCAGATCAGAGCAGGTGAGCAGAAATAACCGACTGAGGTGGGAGGCCAGCTCCCGGAGCAGATGCAGGGACAGTGCCGAGTCACCGCCAGCAGCCTGATGGTGTGGGGAGAGAAACAGAAAAGCAAAAAGCAATGCCAGACACTCCGGAGGGCCAAGAGGCTCGTGCCCTGTAGTGTCGGGGGAGGGGACCCCAGAAGCCTCCAGAACCTGGGGAGTCTCCTGTGGCCTGCTGTTTCTGGGCTTGACCTTGGATTGTCAAGAGGAAGGGAAAGTACATCCAGTAACGGCTGAGAATGCAGGGAAGTGCATCAGTTATCGGGAAGGGACCTGTCCAAGCTGTTTGGCACAGAAAACACGGGGCTTCCTTTCTCTGGGGAACTCTGCTCCTGGGGCAGGGCCAGTTCTAGGATGTCTGCGCGGGGAGGGCACAGCTCCTTGTTTCTTTGGCTCATTGCAGGATCCCCAGTGCTTCAAAGGGAGCGGGCATGGTCTAAACAGTAGATAGTTGCTGAATGAATGGAGGAATGGAAGCAGAGGGAAAGGAAAGGTTTCCAGTTGTCATCCACAGCATCTAACAGGCAGCTCCTTTGTGCTCAGTACTGAGCAGGACGCTGGCAGTCTGAAGTGGAGACACAGTCCTGCCTCGGGGAGCTAACGGGCAAATGGCAGGGAGCCGCAGACACACGCAGACACACTCACGTGTGCGCTGACGTGTGGCGGCCCAGTGCTCAGTGCTTTGCATGCCACCATTGTGTTCCTGAATCCTCCCTACAACCTCGTGCAGTAGATCACTGGTATCACCATTTTATAGGTGAAGGAACTGAGGCACAGAGAGAGAAAGTAACTTGCTCAAAGTCACACAGCTGGTAGAGTGGGGAAGTCGGGATTCAAAGACAGGCCGTGTGCCGTACTCCTCCTCTGGGCTTATCGCCTGTGAGTAGGTGTGTATGTGCACCTGCATGTGGGTAAACTACTGGGCTCTCTTCCAGGCTGGGCCTTTCCCTGGTGCAGCTGGAAGCTACTTGTGGGTCGTCGCTGATGGACAGGGTGGCAGTGGGTAAGGAGCCCTGATCAGAGACACCCCATCGTGGCTTGGATCCCATGGTGCCCCCACAGTCTAGCCGTGAGGGACCTAGGGATGGTGAGAAGGGTAGGTTCTCACCTTAAAACTGCATTTGCACCGTTTTTGTGGAAGTCACTTGATTTTGGGGGGCTGTCTGGTGGCCTCATGACCACCTATGATTTCCCCCACTGGTCCTAAAATAGCCAGAGCTAGGCTTCTTCCTGGGGGTCTCCTGGAGACGCACTGAGGTCTTTGCGAAGGCTCGCTGGCCAGCACTTGGGCAAGAATTGACTTGTCTGCTTGGTGCCCCGTCACCCCAGCTGTTGCAGTGAGGACTGGGGAGGGAGGCACCGAGAATGCAGAGGAGTGGCGGGGAGCGATCCCCAGCTGGGGAAGAAGCAGGCCTGACAGGGATCTGTCGACACAATGGTTAGGTGTGAGTGTATGTGTGTAGTGTGTGGGGGAGTGGGGGGTGGTGAGGGTCATGGGTCAGGGCCCAATGGGGAGCTGCCAGGGAGCAGGGCCGTCCTCACCTGGCTGGGCCACCTGTCCGTCCAGCTGTCCGCTCCCCTCCGGTCTGAGTGCGTCCTCTGGTTGTGGGGCAAGGTCATGGGCTCCTTGGGCTCCCGGGGTCTGGAAGAGCAGCGTGTAGCCAAGTGGAATTGGCTGGACCACATCGCAGAATGGGAAGCAGATGGGAAGCTGCAGCAGCTGGGCCTCAGGCCCTCTCTCGGGCCAGCTCGACCCCACGGTGCCCTGTGCTCTGGGTGGGGTGGGGTGGGGGCCAAGAAAGACAGATAGGCTGACGGACGGGGAGAGATAAACAAAGGAGAGGCCAAGAGAGAGTTGGCACAGAGACACACAGGCGAAGCATGGAGAGAGAAACTGAGAGACTGGCAGCCAGAGAGGGCGGCCTGTAGCCCAAGAAGGCGTCAGCATGGCGGGGGCTGTGGGTCCCCCTGGCTGTCCCTCGCAGCCTCAGTGGGCTCCTTATGGGCTCTGGCTCTGTCAGTGCCAGGCCTCCCAGTGCCAGCCACCTTTCCTTAGGCTCAAGGGACAAAGACTGAGATTTTCTAAGAACTCAGGAAGGTGGCGGCTGGGTGGATGGCTTGGGGACTTGCCAGTCCCGCTTGCCAGAGAAGAAGCTGAGCTCTCCAGAGGTCAAAGGGTCTGCCTTGCTCCCCTGCATCCTAGCAGGGTGACCTAGGGAAGCCAGGAAACTGTGCCAGCCTCCATTTCCTCATCTGCAAAATGGAAGCAGTGACGGCCACCTCCCAGGGAGTGTGTAAGACAGCACCGCAAGGGAGTGGAGCGTGGTGCCGGGCACGAGGCCACCCTCGGTAAATAAATAGTAGCCCTAAGCACTCATGCACTCACTTCTGTCCTTAGGCCTAGGAGGACAGGGGTGGCGAGGACGACATGGCCTCTTCCTCCCTCAGGAGCTCGGGGTGGAAGGGCTTGGGGTGAGCGAGGGGGTGATGGCAATCATACCACCAATAATTCATGGCACAGAGGGACATAGGGGTCCATATAGGGTGCTCCGGGAGCGCAGAGGGGAAGCACGGTTTACTCAGCCTGCGGTGGAGGTGGGGGCTGGCGAGTTAAGAGACTGGACTCCAGTTAGCCCTGATTATCCTGGACTGGGGAGACAGCAGGGAGCCGGTCACCAAACCCCGCCCTCCTGGAGCTTAGGGTCCGGCAGGTCAGGCTTTAGGACAGCGAGGGGTATGTGGACAGTTCTGGCCCGACATAGCTGGAACCCCGCTCCACCTGCAGCAGCCTAGCACCGGAGGGGGCCCCAGGGCTCCCTGCTCCCATCCTCAGCATTGTCTTATGCGGTGGGTCTTTCTTACTGGTAGGAAAGTTCTTCTGTATGTCATGGACTGACTCAGGTTTGAATGAATCCACTGGCCTCAGGAAACGAGGGGCTTAGACTGCTGGACCCACCCATGCTCCCGGCCTGGGGGACTGGGGCCAGCTGGGCAGGGTCACCTCTTAGCTGTGTAGACAGCTGTCTGCACACTGTAACCTGGACCCCTGGCCGTCTCAGCCGCTTCTCTGGTGAGGAGCTAACAAGCCAGCGACCAGGCAAATTGACAGCGCGCACCAGCCGCCGTGGCTTTCAGCCTCACCCTGGGGTTAACGGTATCAGCTGCCCCAGGGCGGGGACTCTGACCCCATGCCTGTCACAGGGCTGGCACCCACGACGGACTGAGTACATCTTTGTTGAGTAAATGAATTCTCCCAATTCATGGACCCCAGGAGGATTCTCCTGGCTCACCAGGGGCTCCGGCCTTAACTTCACAACTCTTAGATGGCTGAGACCTCAGAGGGCCCTCCCAGCCCGGACACAGTGGGATCCTTGATTCACACCATGTTCCCGCCCTCGGAAAATAGCAGCCAACTCCAACTGCTCATAAATTTCCTGCCTGTCACCCCTGGCGCCCAGGCCAGGCGGGGCGGGAGGCACTGGGGGTGGGCTGGTCCGTACCTGCTTCCAGTTCCCTGCCCAGAATAACCTCAGCGCCTGGCCCGCGGAGAAGATGGGAAAACACATGCACCAGAGGCACAGGCGTCGAGGCTGGAGCGCTAGAACAAACACCAGCTGACCCCAGTCCACTTCCATAAAATTCTACGTCGGTGTCAAGGACACGTAAATAATAAACATTTTAAAAAAATAAGTGAATAAGAAATAAAGACCCAAACAAACAAACAAAAAATACCCAATAGCTGTGTCTAAGCCTGAGAAAAGTAAAGGAAGGGTCGTCACCCCACGTTCCCGGTGGGGCGATGGAGGTGACTGAAATTTTTTGCTTCTGTTAGCTCTTCTGTATTTTCTAACCTTTCTATAATTAACATGTACTATCTACGTAATTTTTTTTTTAAACTTAACTGCTTGATTGCGATGACGTGAAGTTCACCCACTGGAAGTGTACAGCTGAGTGGGTTCTAGTATTTTCGCCGCTATGTGCGACCGTCACCAACCACAGTGCATTTTAGAGCTTCCTTCTCAGGCGAGAAAGATGCCCCGTATGCTTTAGCCCCCCCTTCCTCCCCCACAGTCCTCCCCGACCCTGCTCTGGACACTTCATGTGGATATGGAATCCTAGAACGCGTGGCCTTTTGGGACTGGCTTCTTTCACTGAGCACGGGGCTTTCCGTGCTCTAGCGTGGATTAGTACCTCCGTCCTTGTTCCGGCCGAATACTATTCCACCATACGGATACACCACACTTTGGTTATCCATTCATGAGGTGATGGACATGCCTTACGTAATTTTAGAAATTGTGTCTATTTTTTTTTTTTTGACAATCCGTGGAAAGCAAATCGGTCAAGATGACAGTGCGTTCAATGTGACTATTTCTGATTACCTGAGACTTTTCAGCCTGTGATGCCATTTTTGTGTTTTCAGACACCCGTTCGCCAAAGAGAGGCCCCAGCTCTTTGCAGGGGTGTGAGCCAGCACCTTCCTGTGCCTCCACGGTGCGCCACGGCTCCATTGTCTCATTGACTCTTGGCAACTGGCCTGGAAGGCGGGTACTATTACTGTGTCCACTTTAGAGATGGGGAAACGGAGGCATGGAGTGATGAGCCTTCCTGCCTGGGGCCCCGGGGCCTGCTGACTTTGGTCAGCACAGTGGACCCCACTGTTCTGCATTTGGAACCAAACGCAAAGCCCCTTCCCAGCCCACACATTGGTGTCCTGAGAAGTGAAAGATAAAACAATACCTAATAGCGTGGGTCTCGAAAATACGTCTCCCATGTCCTCCCTGCTTGTCTTTCATAGATTTGTTTTAAAATGACATTTGAAATCTGACTGTTCTTTTTAGGATAAACAAACAAACAAACCTGTTGGGATTTCCCTTCCATTGGATCTTTCTCTGCATCTGGAAGGCTGTATCCAAATTGCTAAAATATAAAGAGGATAATTCGAAAATAGTGAAAAATGGGGAAGTTGGTAACGTGGACTGAGACTGAATATGAAAATCATAAGCTGAAAATGAATATAAAAGTTAAAACACCTTAGAAGGCAGATATAGCCATTTTTTAAAATGCCCCTAAAGTGGTAAAATTGCACTCCAGTGCACAGAAGTGATTGAGAGAGGAAACCAGTCCTCGTAAAAACTTGGTAAGCAGAGGAGGTAGAATTCGAAATAAAAGAGCGGGAAGTGAACAAAAGTGAAAAAGGTGCAACATTGTTCCAGGATTCACAACAATTACCCAAAGTTTCCCTGAAGCATAGGTATATTTACAAAAATGCTAAGTTACATTTGAGACAGGAAACATGTGCCATGGTATATAAAAGCTGTAGTAAAGAAAATGCCTGTGACTGGAAATATTTATTCACTTGTTCAACAAATATTTATCGACGTGCTCCTGTCTGTCCGATTGTTCTAGGCCCGGGGCTACATCAGCAAACAAAACAGGCCATGTCCCTGTCCTCGTGGAGCTGATGTTCCAGCCACAAGTGAATGGACAGAGCAAAAGACGATTTCTAATGTGATAAACTCAACCACTTTGCCACACTGACCAAATCCCCTCCATCGAACTCAGCACGTCAGACCCGTGGAAAGGGACCTGAGAGGCCATCTTGTCTAGTCATGTTCAAAGTTTATTTTCACAGCAGACCCTGTTAAAGGGTATCTTCTATGGTAAGGGGCTGGGATTTAGGGGGCTTCTTAGGGCAGTGGGCCAAGAGCCTTTCCCAACTGTACCCAGAGCCTTGGCCCACAGAGCAAACACCACCCACAGAAGGCCAGAGCTAGATGGGGGTCAAGAAGCCCCTCTCAAGCTGTGCTTCTCACATGGGGTGACACAGGATGTTGCCCCCGGTTCATGAGAAGGGGTCTGTGGTATGGTTGTCACAGTGGGGAGTATTTGCCAGCCCTCTCCTCTGTATTTGTAATTACCTGCCTGTAATGAATACACACACACACAGACACACACACCCTGCCCCTTCTGAAGGGGATCCGTGGGTTTGTCTCCTACCCCTCAAGCATGGCTGGTCTGTGGAAGAAATCTGACTGAGGCAGGAAAGAAGCAGATACTTGAAGTCCAGGGCAGGGCCGCAGATTGCCTTAAGGTGCAGTTGTGATCACAGGATCAAATGCATTCAGAAGATAGTGGGTAAATAAAGCCAGGCAAATTTCTTTACTGCGGGACTTTTCAGAGCCTTTAATATGCTCATCTATGTAGTGACTTTCTGCAATGGGGTCAAGGTCTGTGGTGTTTCCCAGATTCATGGAATATACCTCATCCGTCTAGTGTTCTACAGAGGACCCTTTGGGGAGAGTACATGTCCATGTATATGTACTTGTACTAGTGAAGAAATTAAAGCACAGAGAGGGAGGCTAAGTTTCCCAAGGTCACAATGCTGGTTAATCGCAGAGGAGGTCCTGGCACCTAAGGCCTCCTAGTACTCTCCCCACCATGCCCCGTTTGACGTAAGACTTCCTTGGATGGTTGGTGCATGTGCTGGGATTCCTGCGTCCAGGTGGGCAGTGGGAACTCGGGTCCAGTGTAGACACCAGGGAAAGGGTGGGTTCGAGCATTGAAGGCCAGGCTTTGGCGAGACGAACGGGCTCCATGGCTCTTGGGTGGCAGTCGTGGCTTCCGCAGGGTCCAAGAGCCAATCAAGGGCTCGGGACAGGCGCCTTGCCTTGCCGGAGTGGCCAGGAGGACAGCTCGGGCGGCGGCTGAGCCAGCTTTCTGCGCCTTCCGCCAGACCGCAGGCGGGCCGGACAAAGGGGGCCCGGCCAGGCAGCCAGCGCCCGGCTGACGCGGGCTGTAAATCACCCCCCGACCACAGACCCCGTGCCATCCCCATGGGTTTCCTTCCCGCCTCTTAATCCTCCTGCTCAGACTTGGTAACAGAAAGCAGATTCCTGCTGGGCCAGCCCGCACCGCGCCGGGGCTCAGAGGACGAGTGCCTGGACTCCGCACCTCACCTCGGGATGCTCCCTCCCCGCCCCCCCCCAGCCTGCCCCCTGGCCGTGCGCCAAGCCCAGCGCCCCGGGCCTGCGAGTCTCACCGGGGCCTGAGGTTGGCTGGCCCTCCAGAACCGTGGTTTGGCTCCGGCCCGGCTCCCCAAGCCTGCGGTTCAGCAAGCAGCTTCTCCGTGGTAGAGTAAACACTGTCTGTCGATCTGGATTCAGATCCTGCCGTGGCCAGCTTCCAGTGCCTCTGCGGGTTCGGGGGCAACGGCTCCCCGAGACGCGGGATGCAAGTAGCCCCTGGGTCTGGTGGAGGTGCCCCACGGATGTTTTGCTTCAAAAACAAGTAACTTAGCTGTTTGTTCGGAGTGGTCGCGAGAATCACCGAGAAGCAGTATTTGGAGCAGCTGTAGTGGGCGCGGGCTACGCCAGGTTCAGGCACTGCCGTTTCTCTGGCGTGTCCTGGGAGGACGTGTCCTCACACCGCCTCCCCCAAAACCTAAAGTTGCAGTGGCCCCTGTGACCTTTCCCCATCTCCTGCGCCTTCCTGGGAGCAAGCCACACCCTGTGGTGACTGTTCCCAGGAGCAAGAGGAAGGCCAGCTGCCAGAGTGAAGGTTCCAGACATCAGACGGTCTAACCTAGTGGTTTCCACACTGTGCTCCATGGCACCCTGGGTTCTCAGAGATGTCCCAGGCCCCACACTGGAGGGAATGCACCCTGCAACCCCCTCTCCCTGTGTCCCCCCGACCCTGCTTCTCCAAATACACCAGACCATGTTTCTCTGTTTTCTGTGTCAGGGCTCCACAGGTCAGACTTCATTTCTACTGCTTAAAAGAAAGTTCGATAATTATTGACCTGGTCCAGCTTTGTCATTTTCTAGATGAGAACACTGAGGCCCAGAGAAGTTAGGTGACTTGTCCCAGGTCCCCCGGCTGGCGGGTAGATGGGCAGCACCTCTAGTTGGCCCCGTGACTCCTGGTATAGTGCTCTTGTCTGAACAGTGGAGGGAAAAGGAGCTGCGGATGGCCATTCCCATGGGGGGCAGGCCCTCCTGACATCCTCAGAGGTGTGCCCTGGAGGATTGTGTGCTCAGCACCAGGTATCCCTGAGCTCCTTCCAGCCCCTGCAGCCCCGCCCATTTCCCCAAACCGACAAATTCAGCCCTGGCTCTAAAACGCAGAGTGGGGAGTCAGGGGGCAGTGTGGGCTCTGGGAGCAGCCAGTCCTGGGTTCAGATGTGAGCTGCATCACTTACTGAGTCCATCAAGATGCAGTCCCCTGCCTGGGCCACACCAGGCCCTCCTGGGGCACAGCAAGAAGTAATGAGAGGACGTGCTGAGGGTGTTAGCACTTGGGGCCAGTTGGCCTTTAGGAAACAGGAGTCGGGAGAGTAGGGTTTTTTCTGACCGTTGGTTGTTTCTTTCAGGAGTGACTGGCCCCAGGCTAGACCAAGGACGCTGCCGTGGGCCCTCTTTCTGGTCAAGCCTGAGGAGAAGGTGAGCTCTCCAGATCCAGCCTCGTCTTCTCCAAGATGCCGCCAGATGTTCAGACCACTGCCTCTCAGGGTGGGGCAGGGGCACACCTGCCTCCCTCTCACCCTCCTGTCTGCCCTCAGCCACTCTGGTGACTCCGCACTTTGCCCTCTGCCTGGTGGGGAGGGGAGAGAAAGCCTCCCCCTTGCCCAGGGCTGCAGAAATTCATTGCCAAAGATTCCACAGAGACACTAAACAAATTGTGGTGATGACACCCCACAGTGAAAAGCCACACCATTGCTCTATGACTTTTGCTCCTCCTATTGCCAAAGCCATCCCAAGCCAAAGACGAGTCAGCGATCCCACTGGAAACTCATGGAAGGGATGGACATCTGGTGACTATTGAAAGTGCTCGACCCTCTGACCTGGAACTCTCTTTCTACACTGGGCCCTGAGCAGGCTGGGTACAAGAGAAGCCTTCTGGGGGCTGTGAGAGGGGGTTGGGGGGTGCTTGTATGGAGTGGGTTATGAGATCCTGGCCCTCTTCTTGCCCTCCCACTGGCTGCCCAGGCTACTGACCCTGATTCTCATTGTTCCCTGGGTCCAGGCTCCTTGGGCCCTGAGCATCATGGCAAGGGGGGGGGGGGAAGAAGCAATATTGACCACCCTGTACCCCGCCCTAGGGACTTGCCCCACCAGGGTCACCTAAAGGGTCTTTGTTCTCCAGCCAGCCCAGCCAGCCACTCCTTGCCTGTGGCCCGCCCTCCTGGCTGGGAAAACAAGATGGTGCCCTGCATGAAGGCCAGTAGTCTGTTCCCGGTTATGCAGGGGGGCAGAGGAGAAAGGGACCAGGGAACGGGCCAGTAAGTTGGGGCGGGGGGGCATGTTCAAAGCCAAGGCCTGTTCCTTCCTTGTGCTCAAAAGGCCAAAGCTATTCACATCTGTGCTCAACCATCTGCTTCAAATTGAAGTAAAAGCCCCTACATGTAAAGAAAACACTTGCTCGTGTTGAATGGACTCTGTGGGTGACCAGGACTTTGGCTGGTCAGTTGAGGGGCAGTTGTGGGGAAGGGGAGAGGCTGGTCTTGGCCTAGAGGTTGAGAACCCTCCAGGAAGTGGGCAGTGTGTTAGTGTGTGTGTCTGTGTGTGTCAGGGGGTAGGGGGCCCTCACCATGCCTCAGCCTGGGCTAGTGACCAGGAGGCCTGGTCAGAAACGTGAGGTGCTCTTTCCACTTCAGACCTCACTCACTTCTTTCAGCCCAGGGACGCCCTCTCTTATCTGCTCCTCAGGCTCCCGGGCTGGGGCCAGAGTGTCTGCAGGCCCAGCTGGCCGACAGGAGCCTCATCCCCTTGCACGAGTGTTGCCCAGGCACAGCCCTTTGCCAAGGACAAGGTTGTTGGGCTGGCCTGGATCTGGAACAGAAGCAGGGGACCCAGATGTCTCAGAGCACTTCTCAGAGCAAAGGTGCCCTGGAAGCCAGATAGACAGAGTGGGCTTGGGATGGGGGTGACAAGGGGACGCTGAAGAAAGGTTGGTCACCTGGGGGCATCTGGGTGGCTCAGTTGGTGAAGCAGCCGGCTCTTGATTTCGGGGTCATGATCCCAGGACCCTGGATTTGAGTACCAAGTTGGGCTCCATGCTTAGCGGGAGTCTGCTTGAGGAGTCTCTCTCTCTCTCTCTCTCTCTCTCTCCCTCTCCCTCTCCTGTTTGCCCTGCTTGCACACACTCTCTCTCTCTCTTTAAATAAATCTAAAAAAAAAAAAAGAAAAGAAAAGAAGAGAAAGAAAAAGAAAGAAAAGTCTCCTAGGACTCCAGGCACAGGTCACAACCCCACTCGTCTCTCTGAATTTCTGAGTAATGCTGGTGGCACTTCCTAGAGAAACAGGAAATGTGGACCAATGAGAATCAGAGTTACTGACATAAGAGGACCCTTTCTGTTACTAAAAGGTGGGGAGGTACCCCCATCCTGCTGCCCGGGGACCATACCCATGGCCTTCCCACCCAGAAACAACCCACGGCCTCCACTCCCCACCCCTCTCTTGTTCCTGGCCTTCACTACGTACTTGCCTTCATTCTGAAGCATCTCTAGGTCATCAGCTGCATATCAGACATTGAGCTAGGTGTTGGCAATAGAGGGCTGGATCTCACACAGCACCTGTCTTCACGGAGGTCATGGTTCTGTACAGACAAATAATTATGATACAGTCAGATGTCTAAGATGTTGTTCAGAACTTCAGGAAAGAAAAAAACTAACTCTTCCTGGGCAGGTGTCAGGAAGAGCTTTCCTCCAGAGGGGCCATGGGATTTGGGTCTTGAAGGATGAATAGAAGTTTTCTGTGCTGAGGAATGGGAGAAGGGCTTTCTGTGCATAGGAACACTTAGCCCTGGCAGGACGTTGGGATCACCTAAGGAGATGATTAAATATTGATTTGGAATATTATGCTAAAGTCCCATCTCCAGAAATTCTGATGTATTGGTCTGGAGTGTTCCCAGGGCACTGGGATTTTTAAAAACTCCCTGAGTGATTCCAATGTGCCAGCAAGGTGCAGAGCTACTGGTTTAAGTTGGCTCAGGTCTCGGACATAAAGGCAATTCAGAATCACTGATACGGGATGCAGGCCGGGCCCAAAACGCGGGTGGATGGATGTGTGTGCCCTGTGCGCACATGTGCACCCGTGTATGTATAGGAATGAGTCAAAGTCCATGCTTTTCTTTCTTTTTCCAGCTTCCCCACCAGCATAGCAGCTTGTGTTTTTGCACGCACGCACACAAACATACACTCCTCCTGTGTACACATACACACCCGTATACACACCTGCATATATTCCCAGGGAAGGAAAATCCATTTAAGGTAGATTCTGGTTTTCCTGACAGTCTTTTAGACGGTTTTACGTAAGTAACCATGCAAAAAGACCCTTGCCCAAATAAAAATTATGAAGAGCCACCCTCTTCACGTCCCAGTCCAGCCGTGGGGTCTAGCCACGGAGCCCCTGCCTGTTTGTTTGTGGCACAGCCTCCTGCTGTGTGGTTTGCTCTGGGTCCCGGCCCCGCATGCCCGTGATGGCTCATCAGTCACCAGCCACAGAGGGACCCGCACACCTGCGTGAGTGCGCACGCGCATGTCTGTGCGTGTAGCTCTGTGTGCGCGCCCGGTTCCTGCAGCACGCGTGCCTCCTGCTCTCAGCAGGACTGACACCATCGAGAACCGCTCCAGGACTCGGAGCTTCCAGCTTCCCAAGTCTTCGAAACCTCCGAGCACAGAGGCTGCACGGCTTCCTGGTTCCGGCCTCACCCCACCCCAGAAGAGAGGCTTAAGTTCTGGGGAGGGTGCTCCATGAGTCCCTGGGCCCGTTTCTGGGCTCACTGCTTGGCCAGGGCCCCGGGTAACTCTGTCTCGCCACTCCATCCTCCCTTGAGTCCCCATGGCCCACCACTCCGCCTGAGACCTCCTCCTCCCTCCGCCCCCCGAAGTCCTCCAAGGCCCTGGGTTGTCCTTTTCCCTTTACCCCACCCTCGCCCCCTCCCCTTTCCCACCGGCCAGTGAGGAGGAGGGGCAGGTCCCAGGGGTGGGGAACCGGATGGCTGTGTGTGGGGCCCGTTCTGGGAGCTGGAGGAACAGACAGGGCCCCTTCGTGCCCACGTCGGGTGATGTGGGTGCCGCTCATGAGGCAGAAGCCGGCGCTGGGCTGTGGTCAGCCACATAGGCCAGCTGGGGGCCGGAGTGGGCACTGCACTTGCCTCCCTCTTGCCATGCTGTTTCCGGAGCGAAGAAGTCATCACTAGCGGCCCAGGTGACAGAGCAAGACTTGAACATCTCTAAGTGTTTCATTGAAGGGGACTTGTACTGCCATTCTCACTCTGACCTCTTGCCTCCACCCCTCCTGCTCAGCTGTGGTCTGTTCCAGGCTGGGAGGACAGGGAGGCATGGAGGGGGCCCTCCCTGGGGGCACGGGGAGGGGGTGAGGGGAAGGCTGTCTTCATCCTCCACTACCCCCAGCCTGGTTCTCACCTTGGCACTCGTCTCCCTTCTGAGGCCCTGGACCCCAGACAAGCTCTATCTTTCTGAAGCCAGACATCTCCAAGGAACGTGAATTTATAGATAACGACCTGGTTTTACAGATATTTGGGCACATGTCTAACCTCCAGATGGTGCTACGAATTCCTAGAGGACAGAGATTGGGTCTAATTCATTTCCAAATCCTCGAAAAGGCCTTACAAAATGTATATATTGGTTTCTCTGTTAAATGAATAAAAAGAAAATGCAGTGATTCACGCATTTATTTTCTTTCTTCCACAAATAACTACCAAGCAGCTAATTTGTTCAAGACCTTGATAGAGTGGGACATAGGCCTTTTCCAAAACCTTAAAGAGGCTCCAAGGGAGATGGGCTAGAGTGGAGCGGAGCCTGGGCTTGGGGTTTTTTGCTTTCGGCAGCTGAGCCTTTGAGAACTGAGCGCTTACAGAGGACCGCTTTGGAGCACAGGGGCCTGGCACGGAGCGGGTGGACATCTATTGACCTTGTGTGGATGAATGAATGTCCGCTGCCACACCCCCACGCCGCCCCCACCGCAGACATCACGCATCGTTGGTGGCTCTTCTCCGGGGCCTGAGGCCCCTGGACGGAGTTCCGGACCGCACTTTGGGCGGTCACTATTAATCAATTGAAGAGACGTTCTCCCTTTGCGCTCCTGGAGCGAGTTTCAGTGGGAACACCCTCAGGCCAGCCTCCTGGTGCAGCGCACGGAAGATGGGCCCGCAGTCCTTACTACTCATGGGGCTGCGTGGCGCCCCCTGGCGGGCCTTCTGTCCCTGATCTGTTCCCAGCTGACCCTTCCTCTGCTCTCTTTCTGAAGTCCCTCCCCTGGGCCCACCGCGGCCAGGTGGAAGTCCAGGCTCCCTAGCTGCCCATCGGACCTGTCAGGAATGGTCTGTCCTCTCCTCCAGCATCTCCAACGTCTCCCCAGTCTCTATGACCCCTAGCTTGGCATCCCGGGGTGCTGGCCAAGTCCCAGGTTCTTTTCTCCCGCTGCCCATGAAACATTTTTTCTGAACCCTAGTGTTTGCTGCAGTGGAAACAGTTCCTTTTCAATCTGACTTTCCTCTGCTTTGGATCCACCCAGCTCCCCTCCCCCCAGGTTCCTCCCAGAACATGAGTTGTCTCAGTCCCAGAACCTGAGCAGCCAGAGAGACCCTGCTTTACCCAACAGCAGTGGCCTCGGTGCTTGTCCTCCCATCCTAAGAGCTCCTCTGCATGTGTTCAGACATAAATAAAAACATCTCCACCCCCACCCCATATTCACAGAAGCTCAGCATTGCCCGGAATCTCCCAGGATTCTCGGGGAGGGGGTTGTAGCCCTATGATTATGTCCGCTTTGATCTCTTGGGTCCTCTGAATTCATAATCTCTCTCCCGATTGCCTCCTATGGCTGGTCCTTTCTCTCTAACCTGCTTCAGCTCAAGGGAACCCAGACACCGTTCCTCAATTTCCCGCAAAAATCATTCACATAAGGCAGTTGTATGTAGAGGAATTGTTTTTCTCTTTCTTGGTGATTTTTTAAAACAATGTTTACACTCACAAAACCAAACAAGACCTTACTTTTTTCTTCCCAATTTATGTAGCTGATTTCATGTATTTTTGACAGGTTCATCATGTTTCCGGCAGTTATAAATATTTTCCCCTCTGGCTTCACTCCCTGACACTACATTTCTGGGCCGTGACTCACCCTAAGTTGTCCCACAGCTGGGGCTTAAATCCAGCCTTTTTTCTTCAATCTAATATCTCCCTAACAGACCCCAGTTCCCCACCAAACCCAGGCCAGAAAACATGAGACTATAAAATATGGTATCTAATGGAAAGGTAACGAGCAAATAGGGCAGCTGGCTGGGCTCTCACCCCCCCTCAGCTGAGCAGGTATCTGAGGTCTTTCCCAGGAGGAGAGATGCACGCCCTGGAGTAGCCACATTTCTCTCTTCAGGCTTTCCTGTAACCAAGGCATGTCCAAAGACAGCTGACTGACAACACCATCAGGAGCAGGGGACAGGACAAAGGCTGCCCCCTCCCCCAAGAGGCAGACAGAGCCCTGAACTTAGCCCTGTGTCAAGCGCACACCCCAAACCTCCTTCAAAGCCATCTGGCCCACAGACAACATGCATTCATCCTCTGGGGTTTCATTTCCAGCTCCACAGCAGAAGTTTCTAGAGAATTTCCCTCTTGCACACGCATACATGCATGCAACACACACTTTTTTTTTTTTTAAATAAAGAACTCAAAATGCTTCCAAGTCCCAAGAAAGAAATCTCCATTTTTGGAGAAGAAAATAAAACAAAAAGGCAAGTTTCTTTGGCACACTTTGGGATAGCTTTGCTGACCTTGGTTTTCTAAATAAAAATTCAGGTTTGACAAAGCTTTTATTGCCTCTTCCAGGTGTGAGAGGCGGCCTCAGAAGCCAGATTTGTAATTTGGGGAACAACTCTACGATGAATAGGACTGGGCCTTCTAAGAACAAAGGGTTCGATGATCCTCTCCATTGGGGGCCACAGCATAATAAACCCCTTCTTAAGGGTTCTGAAAAGTCCTGCAGTAGGAAAACATTTAACTCTGGAAATAGTGCTTCTCCAACTTATTCCGGCACTTATTCTATAAAAAAAATTTTTTTTTACTGCTGTAAAATATATGTAACATAATATTTGTCATTTTGGCCATTTTCAAGTTCACAATCCAGTGGCATTAAATATATGCACAATGTTTTAGAAGGATCACCACTATCTATATCCCAGATTTTGTCATCATCCCCAACAAAAACCCTTCCCACCTCCCCCCCAGCCCCTGCTAGCCTCTATTCTACTTTCTGTCTCTATTATATGCCTATTCTAGGTCCCTCCTGTAAGTGAAATTGTGCAGTATCTGTCCTTCCCTGCTGGGCTTATTTCACTAGCCGTACTGTTTTCAAAGTCTGTCCATGTTGCCGCATGTATCAGAACTTTATTCCCTTTTATGGCCGAATGATATTCTATTGCTTGTACATGCTCCATTTTGTTTATTCATTCTTCTATTGACGGAGGGCACTTAACCTTTACTTCATAGCCCTAGCTCTCATGGGACACTAAAGGGGTTCCCTGGAACACAGTTTGGAGACTGCTGATGTATGGAGCATCTAGAATGTTTGGATTTGGGATGGGCCAGGATTTTCTCTACCCACATGGTTGCCCCAGGCACTGCCAGAGGGGCTCTGGTCAGCATTGGTCTCAAAACTCAAGGCGGAGCTGAAGCCCCGAGAGGTGAAGCTGTCTGGGAGGTACGTTGGAGGGGTGGTCCGTGTTAGCGCTTGGGGAAATGAGGGAGAGCCTTGCCCTCCACCCCTCACAGGACACGCGGCCCTGCTGCACTGTGGGGACCCACAGCGATGACTGACAGCTCAGTGTTGGTGACATCTGTCAGGGCTGCCTTCCCTGGCTTTGATGATAGGACTGGAAAGGAGCCAAGATGGAGGGGAGCAGTTGCCTCGAGGCCCCGGCCCCCTCCTGGCAGCCTCACAGGTGCGCCCTGTCCTGTTCCTTCAGGGAGCTGGACGAACTGTTCTGAACCAGGGCACCTCCCTGCCCTTCCTTGTCACACTTTCCACAGAGACCTCCCTCTAGCAGGCAGACATGCTGGGCTCACTCCCCCTTTCGGAGGGTCTTCACGGGAGCCGGTCTGGGAAAGCCAAGTGAGGCAGCACCCAGAGTCGAGCCTCCCGGGACGGCAGGGAGAACATGGGCCCCTCCGGGAACCTGGCTGCCTGGAGTCCAGCTTGGCCTGAGATTCGATTCCATGAGTCGCCTGTCTTGAGTACAAGTAACTGGTGGCTCTGTGGCCTCCAGGGTCCCTCACATGATGTCCAACCTGGGTTCCAAACTGGATGGGTTCTGCCTGCTTGCTGGAGGTCAGCGCTCACATGACAGCTCCCGACACAGGCTCTGCCTCCGTGAGGAGCTGGAAGTCCTGCCTTGTTCCTGCTAGAACAACTGTATGTCTCCTCCTGAGAGATGATCTGTTACACCAGAGAATTATTTGGAGGAGCAAAGCCCTTCCAGAGCTGTGAAACAGGACAAAAAGCAGCTATATTTTTAGAGAAATTACAAATAAATGAGCATTCATCCTTCTAATCTGGGTATTCACCTCCCCAGTCCCCAGCCCTGCCCCCTCAGCTGGAGGTCCTTCACCCTTGGTCCAAACTCCCTACGGCTTGGGCCTCCCAGGACACCTCCTTTCCCCTCACCACGCTGTTGCTTGCCTCTCCCTCTATCTTTCTGGCTCGGTCTCGGCCTCGGAGGACAGGGAGCGGGTCTGGCTGTCTCCCCAGGGGCAGGACAGCCCTGAGGCCTTGACAGAAAGCACTGCTGCTCTGGGATGGGAGGGCTCCTTGGGGTTCTTTGCCCAGGTTGGGACCTGCCTCTCACAGACTTGCCATCTCCCTCTCCCACCTGGGCCAGGCTGTTCTCAGGATGTCTGCTCCCCTGCTCACAGAGCCCAGCCCTGCCAGGAGAGGCCTGCCTCTCTCAGCTCTTCTCTGTCCTCTGTAGGAGCCCATTTTGCCTCTCCGGGCTCCTCCTCGCCCCTCCCCAGCCTGGTTTCCTCTAGCTATGGGTTTCGGGGGGACGCTTCAACTCCATGAGTCGCCTGTCTTGAGTGCAAGTGGCAGTGGCTCTGTGGCCTCCAAGGTCTCTCGTGTACCCCAGGCATCTCCTGGCAGGCAGGTCGTCACAGGTGCCCGGGGCTCTGACCCTGGTGCTCAGCCTTGCTGCTCATTCCTGCGTGACCCAGGGCAAGTCACCCCTCTCAGAGCCTAGGTTTCCATCCACAAAATATGTGGTTGGAGGATGTGATGACTAAAGCTTCTCCCAGCTACATAATTCTATCGCCCTAGAAAATATCAGTCCACACCAGGTTGAGTTAAAAATCTACTTAAATTTTTTAAAAAATCTACTTAAGTTCTTTATAAATTCACCATGTGAAGCCTGCCTGCCCCCCAGGCATCACCCACTGTAGGAAGGAAGAGGCATTTTATTCCATCTGCTTTTCTCACTCAGGACTGGCCTCAGCTGGCCCTCTGGGCCCCTCCCAGGGCTGCGGCCTTCCTCTGGCCTGGTCCTCAGTGCTCAGTCAGGGGCTCATTTCCTCCCTTGGGCCTGAACACTTTCCCAAGGAGCCAGTGCCTGTCCCTGCTGCCTGGACACTTCCTCAGAGGCAGGGCGTGAGCGGCTTGACAGGCACTGGCCTGCTCTAGACGAGGGCTGCATTAACACAGAGATCTGCTTTCTTCCGGCCCGGGTGAGAGGCACCTCGTCAGGCGCTCAGGGACACAGAGGTGTGGTCCACTGCTGTCTGGCGAAGCCCGGCTGCCACTGGCTGCTGGCAGGGTCTGTCAGCTGCTGCCCTCTCGCTCCTTCTTGCTCTCGGGCGTTCTTTTTGCTTCCCTCCCTGAGGGGCTCGTGGGAGGACCTGCCCACCCTCAGTGACTGACGTCCTTCCCTAAGGCCACATCTTCCAGCCATTCTCCCTCAGGGTGTTCATGATGCTAAGTCCAGAGTCGATCCTCAGTCCGCACCAGAACGGACCAGTCCACACGGTCGATGCAGCCCATCCCCCATCCCTGAAGTGGTGCCCTGTCCCTCGGTCCCTCGGGGCTGCCACCTACCTCTCTGGCTGCTCCTTCTCAGCCTCTTTTGCTTATTGGCTGCCCTGGGGCTCGGTGCTCAGGCCTGTCCTTCTCTCCCCTCCCTCACTCCAGGGAGCATGCCCTTTGCAGGCCACTCACTGACTTCCAAATTCATATCTGTGTCCCAGAGACAGCTACGTCCCACTTCAGAGTAAAGCCGGGTTCTTACAGCGACCTCCAAGGCCTGTACCACCTGCCCCACCGCCCACTCCTCTCCTCTCTGTGGTTCTTTGACAAACCAGCCCAGCCCGCCTCCGGGCCTTTGCACCAGTTGTTCCCCAACCCGGAATGCTCTACTCCAGAATATCCCCATGACTTGCACGCTCACCTTTTTTGGCTCTTTTGATCAGATGCCACCTTCTCAGTGAGGCCTCCCCTGATTACTCTATTTTAAAATGCAACCCACCTCCACTGCCCTTCCCCTGGCATTCTCGGTCTTCTTCCCTGTTTTATATTTCTCCCCAGTAGTCTTCACTGACTGACAATCTATGTCTTATAAATGTATCTGTTTGCTCATTGATTTTTTTCTCTCCCTCTGAAAGGTCAACTCCATGGGATCAGGGATTTTGTTTGTTTTATTCAATGTATCCCTGGCATCTAGAACAGTGCCTGGCACATAGCAGTGGAACAACAAATATTTGTTGAACAAATGACTTGGGAGCTTCAGCAGGTGTCCTTGCACATATATCTTCATGTTCTGGGGTTCTTACTTCTGCAGAGTAAATCCTGGACGTGAGGTTGTTGTGTCAAATGTACAGAGTGTAGAGTACTTTTAATTTTAATAAACAACTTTAGATTCTTTCCCCAAGGGGTTGCAGCAAGTCATGCCCATTTCCCTGCCTGTGCTGGATGTCGTATGACGCTTGAATTCTTGCCAAAGTGCTAGTGAGGGGAAAGCATCTCATTGTTTTAATTTTAATTTTCCTGACTAATTAGAGAAGGCTGTGTTTCTTATTTATTGACTACTTGAATTTTTCTTATTTCTGCTGTCTTGTTCATAGCCTTTACTCATTTTTTGGTGTTGGTTGGGGGTGGGGTGGGGGAAAGGCTTACCTTTTCTAATGAGTTTTTAGAGGGAATTTTCATTAAAAAAAAAAATCTCAGATAATGCTGACACTTATGAAGGTTCTAGAGCTGTTGCTATAGAGTGAATATCCTCCTGGTTCTCCATAGGGGTCCCCTGGGGGTTTTAGAATTCAAGATGTTTTACAGGTTTTTTCTTGTTCGTTCTCCATATTTTCTACAACGTACTGTTGCTACTTCAAAAAAGACTAAAAACAATCATAGGAAAGCCCTTAGACGGTCATGCCAAGTAGAAAAAGCATTTACAGTTAGGATGTACTTTTTTATTTTTTTAAGATTTTATTTATTTATTTATCTGACACAGAGAGAGAGCGTGCATGTGAGCACAAGCAGGGGGAGCGGCAGTGGGAGAGGGAGAAGCAGACTCCCCGCTGAGCAGAGAGCCCAACGTGGGGCTCGATCCCAGGACCCTGGGATCATGACCTGAGCCGAAGGCAGATGCTTAACCGACTGAGTCACCCAGGCGCCCCTGGGATGTACTTTTTGATGACAGGTAAATGAAAAGGCTCTCTGTATGCAGAAACTCTAGCAGTGAATCAGCCCAAATGAAAAGGTGGAGGGATTATGGGTGATTTTTCCCTACAATGGGAGGCAGCAGAGTAAGGCAGGGAAGAGGTGATGGTGAATCCTTAGTGGAAAAAGCTAAGCTGTTGGAATGATGGCACGCAGCCCACAACACTGTGTACTGTGCCTTGGCAGACATCACTAATCGATCACTGTGGTCGTTTCACTGAGGTCCAGACTCAGTCTTAGACTCTTTCTCAAGCTGGTAGGCCAGGGAGCTACCCGTCACGGATCAGAGTTGGCAGGCAAGATTAAGCCCATTCACCCATTCTTGCCCAGGCAGGAGGCGGTGCAGTCAGCACTAGCCCCGCAGAGGCCTCTAAGCTGGGGCAGCGGCAGGCTCCCCAGTTGGCTGCTCCCGCCCAGAAGGGGCATCTAGGGTTTTTCAACCTGCCCTGGCTCCCATCACGGATACCTGGCATCGCTTTCTGGACTCCCTTTTCCTCTGGACCCTGGGACTTGTGGGAACTGGGAACACTGTCCTCAGCCTGGATGCTAGAACTGTGACTTTGTCCAGACCCTGGCACAGCCCCTCAGGTACCGCACGCTGGCTGCTCCCATTACTGGCCTGACTCTCCGGCCTCTGACTTCTGTTCTCATGATTCCTGGCCTGCCCCTGGCCCCACCCCATGGTCTCCACTGTGCTTTCATGCCCTGTGTCCACTGGCACATCCTGACTATCCAACCAGGCTCTTGGCCCTCCTGCCTCTCCTTCCTGCTCTGCACTTGACTTGCCTCAGAGTCACCAAGACCCACTGCACGATCCCCAGAATTCCTCACTGATCCTCCTCTTCTAGACCAGGTAGGTTGATTAGAAAGGATTGGAAGAAATATTTTTTACAGCTTTTTCTGTTGTGGGAAAAACAGTAAATGATCTAGAAAAACTACACAGAAATGTATGAAAAAGTTGGCAGTCATTTAACCCCCTGGAGTTAACCATGGCCATTGAGTTGGCAAACACCTTTCCCAGTCACCTCCCCACCTCCACACCCATTGAGATACGTGTGTATAAATCGTCTTAAATGAGATCACGCTGTTATTCAACCTGCGTTTTTCACTCATCCATATGTCATGAACATCAGAAAGCATGCCACTGATAAAAAACATGTTTTCCCTCTCCTCGAATGTAAATTATATACCATCAGATTCTTTTTTTCACCTGACACATCTGCGTTTTGCTTCTTTTGAGGCAGAAACTGAATTTCTGTCCCATTCCTTTCCTGTAGTAATAGACCAGCAGTTTTTGGTTGGGTGTACAGCCACTACAATAAAGACGATACATCCCGGCTCCCCCTGGACTATGGGTGGCCATGTGACTGAGTTCTAGCCAATGGTGTCCTAGGAGAAGAAGTATACACACAACTTCCCGGATGTGTCCTGTGGTGGTTTTATGTACGTCCGCAAATTCTTTGATGCTCCTTCTTCCATGAAAGGTGAAGCCTAACTCCCCTCCCTCCAAGTGTATGCTGTACTGCGTGACTTGCTTCGGTGAACAGCATGTGGTGGCAGTCATTGTGTGTGACCTGCAAGATTAGGACAGAAGAGGCAGTTGGCTTCCTCCTTGCTCTATCTTGTAATAACCACTCTGGAGAGGCCAACTCCCAGGTCAGGAGGACAATCAAGGAGCCTATGGAGAAGCCACGAGGTGAGGAACTGAGGCTTCCTGCCAACAGCTGCACGGGGAAGCCATTTTGGAAGCACACCCTGAAGCCTCAGTCTAGCCCTCAGATGACTGCTGTCCTGCTTGACATCTTGACTGCAACCTCGAATTCCCGACTCATGGAAACTAAGATGATAAATGTTTATTGTTTTATGTTTTGGGAGAATTTGTTATGCAGCAGTAAACACCCAATATATGCCCTTAAGAGGCGGGTCTTCCCTTCCCTCTTTACCCTCTCTCTGGATGGAAGGCGGGCGTGTGGAGCACCATCTCGGATCTTGCAAATGAGGGCAACATGCTGGGGAAGGAGGAGCAACAACATGGATGGGGTCTGGGCCCTCAGTGGCTTCACAGAGCAGAGTCAGCATAACAACTCACTTGCCTATCTGAGAGGGAAATCAGTAGCTGTAGTATTAAAGCCAAAGCTTCCCAGTGTTGGGCCTCCTGGTGCGTGTAAATGGGTTCAAGGTGTGTGAAGCTACCTATGCCTCCATCCCTGGGCCAGTGGCCTCTGCAACAAACAACCTTGTTCTTTTACACCAGTGAGCTGTATCATTGTTATCATTTTCTCTGTGCCATAATGGAAATAAAATTTGGGAAGCTTTGGATCTCTGTCACAAATGCCAAATTTTATCCTAACAAAGACACTCTGCAAAGTGAGATGTCACTTAGTATGTTTAACACGCATTCACCTTAATAAGGCCCAAGGGTAGTCATGCCCTTGAAGGGGTCTGTCACATCTTGGCAGGTGAGGCCAGAGGGTGTTGCAGGTGGTCAGGCTTTCGCCAAGTCCAAGAGGCCCATCGCACTGGCAGTTGCTCACCGTGTCTGTGCAGAGGGCCAACTCTGCAAGCAACAGGAACAACCTCTCTTCTCCAGCCTCAGAGAATCACTTTCAGCTGCCTTTGATTCCGCCTCTCTTCTTCCTGACCGCATCCATTCCCAAGATCCCTTTTCTTCTTGGGCTCTGCCCACCTCAGGAACAGAGGTGGTGGCAGGTCAGAGGTGGATGTACTCCTTTTTTTCATATCCTGTTTAATGTCATTTCTCCCAGATGATGGTCATGGGTCACACACCCAGACACACTTAGCCTCATGTAGACAGAATCCTTTTTTTCTTAAAGATTTTGTTTATTTATTTTAGGGAGAGAGAGAGAGAGAAAGAGAGAGTGCAAGCAGTGTGGGGCGGGGGGGACAGAAGCAAAGGGGGAGAGAGAGTCCCAAGCAGACTCTGCACTGAGCGTGGAGCCTGATGCAGGGCCCGATCCCAGGACTCTGAGATCATGACCTGAGCCGAAAACAAGAGTCAGACTTAACCGACTCAGCCACCCAGGTGCCCCAATTCGGACAGAATTCTGTTAAGAGGGAGGGGCTTGGGGCTTTCCTGATTTCACCTACTCAGAACAGCAGAATCTCACTTTTAGTAGCTAGGTAAGGTTCACCCGACCCAGGTAACCAGCTAAAAGGTCCTCCCCTGTGTTTAAACTAAAGACTATAGGAAGTCAACAAAAGGATTTGTTTCAGAGTGAATGACCTCACATAGTGACGTGAAAACGTATACATGTTGTGGTATTGCTTATGCAAACAAACTCCAATCTACATGACTGTGACTATTCTCCGGTGGCATTCTGGGGTCACTGCCCAGCCGGTTCTCACTAATGGCTGACGGGCCCTGGGGAGCTCCTCTCCAGGCAAACCTTCTCTACAGCTGCTCTTGGAACTGGGTCTTTTTGTTGTTTCAGGGCCCTCATTTTCCAATTAGTTTCAGGATCTGCTAAGGTGATTGCATACCGTTGGCTTCAGGCCATAAAGGTTTGTTTTTTCCCCCCTTCTTTTTTTGGGAGTTTTTTTTTTTCATTGTGGTAAAATACACGTCACATAAAAATTCACCATGTCAATCATTTCTAATTGTACAATGCAGGGGTATGAAGTCCCCTCACAGTGTTGTACAGCCATCACCACTCTCCAGCTCCAGGACTTTTTATCACTTCAAATTGAAACTCCGAACCCATTCAACACTAACTCCCCGTCGCCGCTTCCCCTCAGCCCCTGGTAACTAGTCTACTCTCTGCTTCTATGAATTGGCTATTCTAGGTACCTCAGATAAGTGGAATCCTACCGCATTCGTCCTTTCGTGTCTGGCTGATGTCACTCAGCATAATGACTCCATGTTGTAGCATGTGTCCGAGTTCCATTCCTGCTCATGGCTGAGGATTACGTTTATAATCAACGGGTTTTCACCAAGGTTTGATGTTTCCAATACATTCTGCAAACTTCCCGCAGGCATTTATTAAACCTGGACTTGGCTTCTCTCTTCCCTGCATCTCTGTTCTCTTTATCTTGTACATGGTGCCTGACATCTGGTAGTGTCTGGGCAAGGTGTTTCATTCGGTTCTCTTGGGTGAGAAGAGGTGCTCCCAGGTTGGAAGTCCATGCTGGGAACAGATGCCCTGTGGTGCGGCACCAACAGAACACACGAGAAGCCTCTTTCTTGGGTGGCAGCTCGGGAACACTCGCCGGCACGTACCACACCCACGTTCTGTAAGCCTGCGTAGCATCATGCTTGGTGTGTTCCATGTGGCTCCATGATTCTTATTTGATTTAATCCCAACCCCATGATATAGGCTGGGTGTCCGTAACCCCTTTTCACTTCGAGGAGACTAAGGCCCAGGGAGGTGATGGCTCTTGCCTCCTCGAGAGGTCAGTGGCTTCCTGGAGACTGGATGAGGGCACTCAAGTCCAGGAATTCTGTTATGTCACGGGGCATCTCAAAGGCAGGGAAGGCTTTAGTCTCCTTTTCTCTCGCATGGTCCTTCCTCCTCCTGCCTTTCAGGGTTTGGATGGAGTAACAGGGTTAGGAAAGCATGGAGAAATAAGGAAGAATAAACACTGGCCCTTTCCATTCATTCTTCAGCTTGTGGCAAGCCCAGCTTCCTTTTGCGATCCCCTTAGGGCCGAGTCTGGCGCCCTCAAGAGGCAAGGGTGGGAAGGTGGCAAACGGGGCTGTGTCACCTCTTGGGGACTCAGGGCTACCACCATGGGTCTGGGAGGCTTCTCCTTCCTTGTGTGGACTTCCTACAGGAAATGCCAGTAACTGCCGCCGATGTGAGGATAAATGATTCATGCAGTGATTTAAATATGACGAGAAGCAAAGGGAATGCTGTGAAAAATCTCTTCTGTCAGCAGCACCCACTTCCTTCCTTTGAGACATCAGTGTTTTCTACTTCTCTAGATCTTTCCTGAAAAATGTTATGTATCCATGTGAGTACATATATCCATGCATACACACACATCAATGTCTGCATGGATGTGTGCACATGTGTATAGTTATATATTCTTGCTTGCTTCCTTTTTTTCCCACGAGTAGTAGCATATCGATATGTACATACTGCTCTGTGCCTTGCTCCCCCCATTTAATTTATAATAGTAAGAGCAACAAGCATATATTAAGTGCTTACCAAGAACTGAAGACTGTTCTAAGAACTTGATACATATTAATTGTCTTAATTCATTTAATCCTCACTGCAACCCCATGACGTAATGTTATTTTTTCAACACTGCTCATAATAAAAACCATGCAAATTAAAACAACACTGAGATACTGCTTTTCATCCATTGTGCTGTTAAAGATCAAAAAGCTTGCTAACACACCATGTGGGGAAGGGTGTGGGGAAACTGACAGTCCATAGATTGTTGGCAAGCAATTTAACAATAGCTATCAAAATTAGAAAGGTACATGGCTTTGAACTGGCAATTCCACTTCTAGAAATTTTCCCTGCAGATATACTTCACAGACCCTGGATGACTTGGACACAAATTACTCATGTAACACTGTTTGTGATCACAAAAGTTTGGGAAAAACTTAAATGCACATCAGAAGAGGCTGGCCAAATAATTACGGTATGTTAACATCCACTCATTGGAATACTAGCTATTTTTACAACGAGCTAACTTTTTATGCACAGAAGTGGGATATTCTCCAAGACGGAGAGTGTCTTAGTCCATTTGGGTTGCTATAACAAGATGTCATAAACTGGGCAGCTTATAAACAACAGAAATATGTTTCTCACAGTTCTAGGCGTTGGGAAGTTCAAGATCGAGATGCTGGCAGATTCACCCTCTGGTGCGAGACTGCTTACTGATTCATAGAGGGCCATCTTTTCCCTGCGTTCTCATGTGGCAGAAGGAGCGAGAGATCTCTGTGGGTCTCTTTCAGAAGGTCAGTGATTCCATGCATGAGGGCTCCACCCTCATGACCGAATCACTTTACAAAGGCGAATACCACTCTGAATACCACCACATTGGTGATTAGGGTTCAACATATGAAGTTTGAGGGGACGCAAACATGCAATCTATAGCAGAGAGGTAGTGCAAGATAATGGTTAAGAATCCACACTGAGGGGCGCCTGAGTGGCTCAGTCGTCGGGCGTCTGCCTTCAGCTCAGGGCGTGATCCCGGCGTTATGGGATCGAGCCCCACATCAGGCTCCTCTGCTATGAGCCTGCTTCTTCCTCTCCCACTCCCCCTGCTTGTGTTCCCTCTCTCTGGCTGTCTCTCTCTGTCAAATAAATAAATAAATAAAATCATAAAAAAAAAAAGAATCCAGACTGAAGTCAGTCCCCCTTGCTTTCTATTCTGGCTCTGCTCCTGGTCAACTGTGCCAACTTGGACCATTACTTTACCTCTCTATACCTCTGGTTTCCCCATCTGAAGAATGGGGCTTGTAATAACACCTTGTAATACTCCCTACCAACCCGAAGACTGGTGAGAAATAAATGCTCATGAGGATATGCCATTGGGATTTTGTGCGTATTTGTTACACAGCACATAGCTAACTGATACAAGCACATAGTAGGTTCTCAATAAATATTGCTTAAAAGGAAACAGAGTAAGCCTTTTCCTTATAATGAGGAACTTCACAAGTTACCTGAAGATTGGCTCCAAATAGAGCCCAAAGAGGAAGCTCAAGGTTAATATCCAAAGCAGAACCCAAGCCCCGGGGTTTTATTTACTGAACAGGCTGTTTTTGGAGTCCTAGCTATGTTGGAAGCTGGCCCTTGTCCTCAGAGCGAACGTCTCGGGAAGGAAATATTTGTAACAAGTAATTACAAGGCAAAGTGCTACTCTCTGTAACGAAGGTGTGTGGAAAGAGTGCAGAGGAGGGAGCGGGCGGGTCAGCCCATGGTGGACCTGGTGTGACAGAGCTGGGCTAGAAGATGCGGATGGCGCCTAGTGAGAAGCACGGGGATTCAAAGCTACAAAGGTAAGCTGAACCCAAGGTGGGAAAGGCCTTGAGGGCTTGGGAAGGGATCTGAATGCCATTCTTAGGAAACTAATAGGATTTGGGGCAGAAGAGTGCCATGTTCAGGTTTGTGTTTTGGGGAAAGAACTGTGGAGTTGATGTGGAAGGTGCCAAAGTTGCCTGCTGCAGAGCCCAGGACATGGGGCTGCTTAAACCATCCCTCCTGCTGCAGGTCAGAACTGACTGAGGGACAGCTCCTGGGGACAGGACTGATCTGGGGGCCATACAACCCCAGATGAGGAAAGAGGAGAAGTACGGGGGTTGATAATCAGAAAAAGTCATTTCCCCCAACTCTGCTGCTAGAAACTGTACCAGTTAGGAAGGCATTTGGCAACAAGTAACTGGAAACCTGGTCATAGAGGTTTGAACGCACAGCGGAGTCTTTCCCTCCTCAGAAGGAGTCAGGAGGTGGTGGTTGTAACATCGCTATCTTAACAGCTCTGAGGTTCTTGGGGCCTTTTCCTCGTGGTTGGTACAACTCAAGATATCATGCCCACATTCAAGGGAAAATAGATACAGAGAGATGGACAGAGAGGGGCACGCCAGCTGAATCTGTCTCTTTTTATCAGGAAAGCAGAAGCTTGACTTGACTAGACACGCGCACGTGCACACACATGCACACATGCATGCGTGCAGACTGCCACCTATATCTTCTGCTCCAATCCTGGTTGCCAGGGGACTGGGAATAGAGGAACAGGATTGTCATGCCTGCCTTAGACCAGCCATAGATTCTGTACTTGGGGCTAGGTGTATTTCTTTTTTTCTTTTTTCTTTTTTTTAAGATTTTATTATTTATTTGAAAGAGAGAGAGCAAGTGGGGGAAGGGGCAGAGGGAGAGGGAGAAGCAGACTCCTCATGAGCAGGGAGCCCTATATGGGACTCTATCCCAGGACCCCGGGATCATGATCTGAGCCGAAGGCAGATGCTTAACCAACTGAGCTACCCAGGTGCCCCTACATGCATTTCTATCTCCAACAAATTGAGTTTGTTAGCAAGGAAGAAGGAAAAATGGATGTTGGTAAACAAAGGCAGAGTCCGCTACAGGGACTCGGGCATGTCCTCAAGACATAGCCTAAAATAATGTGTTTTCTTTGTTCTGTTTTGGTTTTTTCTGTTTTGTTTTGTTTTGCTTTCTGAAATGGAGCCTCTGGCAGGTGACATGGCAAAGGTTCAGAACCCCTGCCTTCTGGACTTGGTACCATGACGTCCTCTTTGTCCCCCACTCCCATTCCAGGCCCTCACCTCAGTGGGTCCCAGTTTGTCCTCATCGCCCTTCGAAGCAGGTCCAGCCCCTGTGTCGGGGGGAGTGCCCAGTGCTAAGCAGGGTGGGGAGGGCTCCACGGGTCACTGGGAGCCCCACTGCTGAGTTCCTGAGGGCCTTTCCTGAGCCGAGCTGGTGCAGTCGCTGGAGTGTGGTGTTTTAGTAGCAGAGAGAGCTCCTAGAAAGCCATAAACTTGCTTGCTGGTTCCCCTCATAACAAGCACATTGTGCCATTCCCTGGGTGAGGGGGACCTGGATTCTTCCAAAGTCCAATTTGGTCACTGTCTTGGTCAGGAGAGGCTGAGTCGTGCTGTGGTAACCAACAAGCTTAAAAGTGTAATGCCTTAAACACATGGTATATTTCTTGTTCATTCTAAATACCCGCGTGAATCCCCTGGGGGCTCCGTTCCTTTTCTCCCCACTCTGGGAGGCACGCTGATGGAGTGGCCGCCATTTTGAACTTAATAGTTTCCGGAACAGAGGGAAAGAAAGGATCTGGAGGGTCTCACAGCAGCATTTAAATGCTCCACGTTGGGAGAGACTCCTATAATTTCTACTCACAGCTCGTTGGTGAGGAGCAATCCCCTGGCCCCACACAACCACAGAGGGGCCCGGAGGAGTGACGCTGCCAAGTGCCTGGACGAGAGATAATAGGAAATGTTTAGTAAGCAGCATTCATGATGACTAAAGTAATTTTGGGAAAGTTGCCTTATTTCTCCAGGTCGCCTTTATTTCATCTTAAAGTAGAGTTCCTAAGGCAAAAACCGGGTCAAAGTAGCTCTTATAATCCCTTTAGCCATTGAATACCCATAGGCAAAAAAAAAAAAAAAAAAAAAAAAAAAAAAAGAACGTCAATTTAACCTCAGACCTTATACAAATTAACTCAAAAATGGATCATAGACTAACTGGGCTTGAACACAAGCTATAAAACTTGAAAAAACATAGGATCTAGGCCTAGGCATGATCCATAAAAGGTTTATCCATTGATAAACCGCACCGCATTAAAATGAAAAACTTTTGCTCTGCCGAAGACCCCGCTGAGAGCATCGAAGACAATTTACACAAAGCTACACATGATAAAATTGCAAAGAGCCGTGCACGCAAATAGATACACGTATGCCTTGTGAAACTCTGAGTACATTCTAGAGATTGTACCACCACTGTAGGTTTCTTGGGTTTGATATCCTACTACGGAAATGCATGACCTTCACCCTGGGGGAGGCTGGGTGAAGGGTGCATGGCACCTCCCCGCACATTTCTTTGCACCTTCCTGAGAATCTATAATTTCAAAATAAGAGTTAAAAAAAAAATCTGCAGCCACCCATACAGAAATGTGTTTTCGGAGCCGTATTACCCATAAGCATCCATGTAGTTAAAAGCCACTCTTTCATCTACAAGATGCTCCCAATATGGCGGCTTCTGGAATGGGGGTGTCCTTACTGGAAACGCACGACAGAGCCACCTGAATCATTGCTACTACTATTTCTTTCTCCCGGTCTCTTTGTTTTATGGCATTCACTGGTCTACAGCTTTTTATGGGAGACCCCTGGGGCCAGGAAGTTTTTAAGGTTTTTTTAGAGGGGGGTTAGAAAAGTAATATGGTGCTGTGGCATTTATTACATAACTCTCTCCACACCAGCAGGGTGGGGGGCGGCCTCCCTTAATCAAGCACACTTAACATTAATATTCATTAATGCACTGTACGAACATTGCCAGAAAATGGGGTACACACAGAAAATTGTCCGTTTAAGTCCCCAGACGAGCCTGTTCCTGTCCGATTTAGGCCCAAACCTGACATACTTCAGAGGGCGTGCACATTTGTCCAGAACTCTGGGCCTTGGGGCTTACGGAGCAGCAACTGAGGAGTGTGGCAGGATGTGGCCGCCGGAACTTGTCCATGTGGGGGGGCCCTTTGTGACCTGGACTGTGTCCACAGAGGCCGCTACGCTCAGGGTGTGCGTGACCCCTCCCCCGAAGGTCCACGACCAGTGTGGGGCCCTAAGACATACCCCTCTCCTTACAGGCTGCTAGAGCGGGTCACAGCCCCTAGAGGAGAGGCCACCGTGCCTGCTTCCCAGGCTGCTGGCAGTCTCCTCGGAGGGCTGCACCTGGAGCTGGAGCCGGCAGGGGGCTGAGAGCAAGCCCAGCCAGCGCCTTCTTACAGCGGAAGGAATGCAGACCCAGAGAGGGTGAGTGACTTGTGTAGACTCACACAGCAGGCCAGGGAACCGAGACTGGGGGAACTCAGGCTCAGAGGTGCTGGGGGCATATTTCAAAGCTGGGACTAGACAAGCCCCCCACCCCAGCTACAGACCTCAGAAAAGACGCCTAGACTAGCGAGGAGAGCGCTCCCACCCCAATGACATGTGAGAGGTCCCCCCCCCACTTCCAGGCTTGGGGGGGCGTGGAGGGGGGAGGAGAAAGGTCACTCAGTCTCAGCCTGGCGTCCCCCGTTAGTGCACCCAGTCCCCAGGGGTGCGGGTGGGCGCTGCCGGCCCAGGCGGGGAGGCCTGGCGGTGGCTGTGGGCGCCCCCTGCCCCCGCAGGCGCCCCCCGCGGGCGCCCGGTCCTTGTGTGGGCTGCTTTGACTCTGTGCCCGAGCCGAGTTCAGGCAAACCACGCCGCACTGGACGCCATTCAAGCTTTTACAGGCCCTCAAATTGGGGCTGGAGCCGGAGAGGAAATACTAAAATCCTGTGTACGCAACTTCTGTCTGTGCGCGCCCGGCTCCAGCAGAATGAGGCGCGCGAGGCGCGCGGGGACGCGTTTGTGCTGCTGAGGGCTCCGCTCCGCTCGCCGCTCTGTTTTCAACGGGATCACTGATGTGTCGCCCAAACCCAGGGTTGCCGGGCGTGGTCCCGGGGCGGGGGCGCAGAGCCGGTGAGCTGCGGCCGGACCGCTGCGGGACTGCATTTGTCTCCTACCCCCACGGCCCCAGCGCACAGAGCGCGCTTCGAATCCCCGTGATCCTTAAGCCACCCATGCTGCGCGGCCCCGGCCCCGGGCCCCTGGCGCCCAGCAGAGACATGCTGCTTAGAGGTCCATCGAGCCTGGCCTTCGGAGTCAGGCAGGCCTGGGCGGAAGGCGGCTCACCACTTTGCAGCTCCCGGAGGATCGGCCAGGGCCTCCCTTTCTGCATCTGTAGGATGGGCGCGGTAGTGGTAGGCTTCCCCGGGTTTCCTGTGAAGACGGCACTAGGGAAATAGCCCAGAGCCCAGGTGCTCACTAAATGGTAGTCATTGTTATTATTTGTGTAAAGTAATAGTAATAGCACCATTAAGATCCAGGCAAACGCTAAGTCCTATGTACAGTTTACATTTTATGGGGGAGAAACTCGAACTCCAAGGAATCCAATGACTTACCTAAGGTCACACAGCCAGTGATTGGCTGCGTCAGGAATTGAACCCAGGCAGTCTGTTTCAGAGTCTTCAGTGCTTTGCTGCCCTCTGAACCGCTGGTCGGCCCTATGTGCCCATGGCGCCCTCTGCCTGGCACGAAGCTCCCCGCACTTGGGCCCCAGCCCATCCTCCCAGTTTCTCCCCTGTCAAGTGCTCTTAAGCACCTCTCCTGCCGCTGGCCAGCCCCCCCTCCCCCCGGGTTCTGAACCAGGGCTCCCCCTCCCAGCTCGCAACTCAGGCTCAGCCCTTTTCCGGTGTGAAGCTCTGTCAGCTGCCTGGGCCTTCAGTCCTCCCTGACCACCCCCTCCAGAGAGATCCACTCCGCCTCTGAGCTGCCCCAACACTACCCCACGCCTAACCCCCGCACCTTCAGGTCTCCCATTCCCTTGACCTTGGGCCACTGTGGTCTGTGGATGTGTTTGTTCCCCTTGTTTTGGTCCCTCATTAAGATCTCTGCAGGTCTGGCCCCGTCTCTTGGGCAGAGCAGGGTGTCCCATTTGGGGAAATTGGATTTTTACTGATGGCAGCTCTGGGCTGATGACTGACATCACACTGCTGTCCTATGTGAGGGAAGAAGAAGGGGGGCCCAAGCCCACTTGCTTTGGGGAAGTGAGGGTCAAGGTGGGCATCAGCCCCATATTCCTGGGATCTGCTACCAGACCAAAGAACATCCCAGACAGTGAGAGTGTGCTCTGGGCTCCCCTGCCCACAGGTGTTTTGGGGGCCCTGCCCACCCCTGCCTCTACTTCCCCGTTAACTGTCCTGTCATGGGGGCCCTCAGGAGCCCTGCTCAGTGTCAGGTAAGGACAGATGCCTCACAGGGGTCCGAGCCCCTTCTAGCTGGGCTCCCCCAAAAAAGCAGCCTGCGAAGGGCATCTGTTCTCCAGCCTGTCCTCAGCTTGAGCCGAGCTGGCCTGCGCGTGCATAGCGGGTCTCCCAGACTTCTGCGAGTGCCCCCCCACTGCTTCCCCCCAACTCGAGAGGCTCCACGGTGTTGTGGAGATGGCATTTGGAATCTGGAGTCTGGGTTTCAGTCCCAGCACGGTGGTTCCATGAAGTCTCGCGCACGTCCTTTAATCTCTCCTGAGCCCCAGTTTCCCTGTAGGAGCGATAGTGTCTGTCTCATTTCCTTGGTCTTAAGCGGCCTGAGAGCTATGAGAGGGCCTGGCCCACCGTGGGAGCTGAAGTGTTGGTTGTTTAAGTAGGAGTCACAGCACTGGGGTGACCTGGACCCCCCGGGTGGTCTGGGGGGATGGAGTGACCCAGATGACCCAGTGACCCGGCCCCCTGCTATAAGAAGGCAGGAGTTAGTCGTGGGGAGACCGGTGGCCCCTGCGGGACTCACAGCTGAGTGCTCCCTCCTTCCGCAGAGAGCGGAGGGGGTGGTTCTGCCCTGAGCACCTCTCAGCTTTGACCCTTAGGGGTGGTGTCCCCCACGGGTGGAAGCTGCCACAAGTCTGGGGGTGCCACGGATGCCACGTGGGGACCCACCCAGAAACCTGGCAGAGCTGCAGTGGTGCCCCGTGGTGCAGACTGGTTTGTGACCACACGTGAGCCACCCCAAGGGCTTCCAAACAGGGCATAGTGCTGAGGGGCTGAGGGTCTGTTGGGGGGAGAAACTGGATGCCTGCCACCTTCTACCTGCAGGCTGGTGAGACCCGAGGGTCCGGGCGTCTGGACCACTCCCCTGAAAGGGGGATGGACGCTGGACGCTGTCCCCATACAGCCCTGAGAGCAGGTGGCCTTCTGGAGAGGCCCATTCCACTGGCGGAGCACAGTCTGCGCGGCGCGACAGTGCCCTCTGCTGGCCATGCTGGGCTGCCATCGGCTTCTCGAGGCCCGCGAGGGGGACCTAATGCCCACGTGGGCGGGCCTGCAGAGCCCCGCAGGGGGGAGGCCTGGGAAAAAGCCTGGTAGGTGGGCAGCTCCTTCCCATGTTACAAAGGAGGAAACTGAAGGTTGGGGAAGTGGAGTAAGGTGCTCAGGAGTCCACCGCTGTTGCAAGGCCTGGCGGGACCCGTCCTTCAGGGCTCTTCCTCCTGCTCCAGCCAGACTCATCTTGTGTGAATGTCACAGAACTCAGGCACGCTGGAAAGACCACTCTGTATTTATTATTCGTTTCACTAAAATCACATTAGATCAGACTCCACCACTGCCAGGACAGCAGAAAAATGTGTTCCTCCTTGCTTTTGGAAATAGAAGTGGGGCTCCTCCCCAGGCCTGTGCAAGAAGCCAGAGCATCACCAGATCCTAGAAACGGGAGAGGGAGGGGAGGTTTAAATTCTCAGTGTGTCAGGGCCACTGTGGAAGCTTCACTTCGAAGCTTCAGGGAGGCTCTGTCGCTTCCCTGCCAAGGTTGGCAGCCCTGGAGCCCGGGCCGTCCTCACTTCCTCCCCTGCTGCCCCCTGAGGTCCTGTCCCCTCCATGGGGGTGGGGGGGCACACTGATGTCCTGGCCACGGGGTTCTCCCAAACCACCTCTTTCTCCTCTCCCCAACTCCCACCCAATCCCCTTAAATTGCTCAAGATCCTGAAAATAAAAGCAGGAAAGGCAGGTTGAGTAGGGAGAGGAAAATCTATCAAGAACAAATAGCAAATGATCCTCTCAGGACAAGCGCCTGCTTCTCTAAAATCAGCTGGGTAGCAACGAATGCCTATGGGAAAATGCTGTGTCCTTGGAGTGACCTTCTTGCTGCGGCTGATGCCAAGGCGACAGGATTCGGACAGTGAGTAGGTTGGTTGAATCCAGTTGAAGAGCCCTGGGGAAAGGGGTTGGACATGGGGAATGGAGCCTGCTGACTCCTCAACGAAACCGATAGAAGTTAGAAAAGAGGTTACGGGAAAGTGAGTGAGGACAGGAATGTCTAGGGAGCCTGGGTTGCAAAGCCAACTCTGTCTGAAAGGAATAAACATGGGGTCCCCTGTTGTCGTCTCGAGTATGCAGTAGGCCTGGCAGGTCAAACTGGCGCCCTTGGGACCCTGCGGCGCCCGGATCCACAATCCTCCATCTTGCTCTGACCAAGAAGCATCCGCATCCAGGCTGTAAACTGCCAGCCCGGTGTCACCATTTCCCGAGGGTGGCGCCCTTGGCCTTCTGCAGATGGTGCCTCTGCAGCTTCCTGGGCCCTTTCCTAACCTGGCAAAGTTCAGGTTTAAACATGGAGATGAGGAAAGAAGTGAAGTTTTTACAATCAAACTGTCACATCAAGTTTAGGAGTAACCCGTGCGTAGTTTCTTTAAAATATTCTAATAGTCCCGAGAATCTCTCATGTTCAGGAGTGACGTATTAGCCTGATGTTTCCAGTTTTAGATGTGTGATAGACAGAGACTTGTGATTTTAAGGGAAAGAAAACTTGACTTTATTTTTTTGTGAATGCTAATAGGATTTTAAAGAACACTGGTGTTTCACTATGTTAATACAATTTAATTTTTCTTTCTTTTCCTTCACTATGTTAATACATTTTATGTCTTAGGCATATAAGAATTTATTACTTGCTTCTTAGAGTCATTAGTTTGCTTTGTTAGGCAACTGCAGTGCTTACAAAGGAAATGTAATATGTTAAATTTATAAATGCAGTCCAGAGTGTTTAGAGGAATTTAATTAAGTTTACAGATGATCTCTAAAGGGAGCTTAGGGTCTTCAAGTTGAGTTAATAGATCATTAATCAAAGAAAATTGAGGGTCACTGTTCTTATCTTGCCATTTTTATAAATAGAATAACAAGATTTATAAACTGAACATAACAGCTTAAGGATAACTAGGTTATTTCTACTTTAATGAAAGGAACATTAATTTAAAACCTAAGTAACTGTAAGTAGTCCTTTCTGGACTGCCCTCCAACATAAAAAAAATAATTCGCTGTGACAGCTATTCATACTAACAGCTAACGTTTATGGAGTGCTTTACACTGATTATCTCATTTAATCTTCCATTCCAGATGGGAGACACTGGGAGGGCAGGAATTTGCTCAAGGCCGCGCAGTTAAGAAGTAATACAAGATGGACATGAGTTGGCTCTTCGACTCCATTAGCCACAATGTTGGATGAGCTTTGGGGCCCAGGTTTCTAGGATTTGCACTGAGCTCCCTGGAGAATGGGCTTGCTCTCCCTAAGTTATACCAGTGAATACCGTCTTGTCAGCAGCTCACCCCCCCAGCCACTTCAGTACTCACCAGAAATGGGGAAGGGGCTTCTGAATGCCTGGATTTGAACCCCAAAGTACCATTGGTAAACCCTTTTTCAGAATGCTGTGTATGAACACTAAAGCTGTTGTCTGTCTCCGGTACTGGGGCCACAGACCCAGGGTCCCCTCAGAAACTTCTTCCTTCTTCTCTGTCCCCATTTCTAGACCATCTTTATTTTCCATACTCCAAAGACAACCTTTTAGCTTGAAAGTTGATGAAATGAAGACATTTCATCTACATACATTCCCAAGGGCAGCCGGGAAGGGGCTGTCTACACTTTCCCAACTATTGAACTCCTTCTGGCTCAAAAAAGCAAATCTGGGGAACCCCTGTGTCAGCTCCAACATGTAAAGAGCCTGGAAATTGTCATTCCCATCCTGACACGAAGAAAAGCTGAACAAACTGACAGATCAAAGAGGCAGAAAATCAGTAAATACACAGTTGAACTCAACAGCATTATCCATTGTCTGGATCTTTGACACTTAGAGGATATTTCATCCAACATGAGCAGAATGTACACTCTTCTCACACCGAACATTCCCCGACAGTTTGTGTGCCCTCCCCTAAATTCATATGTGGAAGCCCTAATCCCCAGGGTGGCTAAATTTGGAGATGGGGCCTCTGAGGAAGTAATTAAAGTTAAGGAGATAATAATGGTGAGGCCCTGATCTGATACGATTAGTGTCCTTATGAGAAGAGACGTCATGCCAGCACACGGCAAGAAAGCAGAGCTCAGCGGGCCAAGGGGGGGAGCCCACACCAGACCCCTACCTACCCTGCTGGTCTTGGACTTCCAGTCTCCAGAAATTCGAGGAAATAGATTTCTGTTGTTGAGCCTCCCTGTGCATGGCTGTCTTTTGCAAAACCCTCTCTCTCTCATTCTCAGTGTGTGTGTGTGTGTGTGTGTGTGTGTGTGTGTGTGACCATGCTCTGGGACATGTGAAGGACATTCTGTAGCTATGAGGATCTGATGAGGCCACTGAGCCAGGCTTCAGGGTCCGCCAGGTCTGCTGCTGGATTCAGTGGCCGGGTAACAGATTTCTGTAGCCAGGAAAACAAAGTGGAAGTTGGCTTATGGGATAGTCCCGGAGAGACATTAGACTCTTTCCTCTGGCCTCATGCAGACAGGTGCACGCAGACAGGTGCATGGAGTCCTTCCTTGGCGAGGGGACACAATACAACCTCCACTGACCTTTTGCAGGTCAGTCTCAGAGTGAACGAGGTTCCCAAGGTCTTCCCTTGTGTCGTGCTCTGGCAGCTGCACGATTACCTATATGACATCTTCGAGGTTCCAGAATTGTTTTTAGAAGTGGAATTTGGAGGGTTTTTATCAATGAGACAAGCCAATTTGGACGACCCTCTTCACCTCTGGAGAGCAGAGTCCACACGGAGGGCTTGAGGACTGGCGTTAAATAGATGATGTTGGAAGGATCCATGGCAGTGGAATTAACACCTTTGACATCCAAGCTGTTGAAGCAATATAATAAGTTTATTACACTTACACAAACTTTTTTTTTCAATGTGAGCTGCAATAAAATCTTGCTTTCAGATGACTTACACCAGGGTTCATAAAAATAAGTAAAATTTCTAAATTGTAGCATTTCAAATCTGACATTGCTAATTTAAATAAATACAGAACATCAACCCCTTAAAAAAAAGTGGAGCCTGGTTCAGGCAACCGAAGGGACAGCTGGACTCATCCTCGGGCTGAGGTGGGGTTGGAGTCTCGGGAATTGGCTACAGCTGAATGCACCAGGAACCGAGGGTCTCTGATGCTTGACCTGCAGGACCTGAATGGCCACAGAGGGATGGCCTGGGTTCTGAGGAGGCTCCCGGGCCACCGGCTTTAGTGTCTTCAGAAGGATGAAGAAAATATGAACAAGACTATTTAATGGCTTTATTGAGGTTTAATTCATAGGCAGTATTATTAATCTAGTTGAAGTATACAAGTCAGCGGTGTTTAGTATATTCATAGACTCGTGTGTTCCTTCATTACTGTAATTAATTATAGAACATTTTCATCACTCAAAACAGAGAACCTAGCGCCCCTTAGCTGTCACTTCCCAATCCCCACCCATCGTCCCAACCCTAGGCAACCGTTAGTCTGCTTTTTGTCTCTATAAATTTGCCTATTCTACACATTTTGTATAAATTGAGTCATATAAAAAATATCCTCTTAGACTGGCTTCTCCTAGTATGTTTTCAAGGTCCATCCGTGTTGTATCACTACCTCATACCTCATTCCCTTTGTGGCTAAATAATATTCTAGCGTATGCATATGTGGCATGTTATTCATCTATTAGTTGATAGAATTTGGGTTGTGTCCAAGTTTTGGCTAATATAAAGAACGCTGCTATGAACATCCATGCAGAAGTTTTTGTGTGGACCTATGTTTTCATTTCTCTTGGGTATGCACTTGGAATGAAATTGCTGGGTCCTATCATCACTCTCTGTTTAATCATTTGAGGAGCTGCCAGACTGTTTTCCAAAGTGGCTGCACCATTTTATATTTACACCAGCCATGTATGAGTCTCCAATTTACCTACACCTTTGCCAATACTAGTTATTATGGTTGTAATAATAATTTAAAATTTTATATTATTATTAATTATTACAGTCATCATAGTGGGTGTGAAGAGGCATCTCATCGTGGTTTTGATTTGCATTTTTCTGATGGCTAATGCTAGGGAGCATCTCTTTATATGCTTATTGGTCATTTGCATATCCTCCTTGGAGAAATGTGTAATCAGACTCTTTGCCCATTTTAAAAATTGGGCTATTTGTCTTTTTATTACTGAGTTGTAATCATTCTTTACATATTCTAGCTATAAGTCCATTATTGAATATATGATTTGTAAAAATATTCTCCTATCCTGTGGGCTGTCTTCTCACTTTCTTAATAGTGTCCTTTGACACACAAGTTAATTATGATCACATCCAGTTTATCCATTTTTTTCTTTTGTTGCTCATGTCTTCTCTAAGAAGCCAATGTCAAATCCAAGGTCAAAAAGATTAACCCTCATGTTTTTTCCCACAAGTTTTATTGTTTTAGCTCTTATATTTAGGCCAGTGATTCATTTTGAGTGAGTTTTGTGTATAGTGTGAGGTAGGGATCCAACTTCCTTCTTCTGCATATGGAAATCTAGTTGTCTGCCGTCTGCCCAGTTGTTCTAGCCAAGATCAAAAGTGGAGTCTTGAAGTCTATTATTGTTGAATTGTCAATTTCTCCCCTCAGTTCTGTCAGTGTACTGTGAAACCTCATCATGGAATGAGTGAGCTGGGGTGAGGATGATTGGGGCCCCAGTATTCTTGGCCTGTCACGTCTAGGGTACAGCCTCCATCATATGGGGGAGGGGATGGGTAGAAGAAAGGAATGCCCAACCTCTTGGCTACACCCACCTCTAATTTAGAGTTGAAGGTGGTGAGAAACACTGATAGCCTGTCCCTACTGGTGAGATAAAATAGCTCTTAATCAATTAGCTGCTAAGGAGAGAAGAAGCCTGTCTTCTTGGCCACACCACCTGAAACGGAGCTTCCATTTAGCAGAGATGGTTGGGGGTGGGGAAGGAGGGAGAGGATGGTGGCTCACATACTCTTGCTGTTCTTAACACGCTTTAGCAGATTGTCTTGAAAAAAATCTTTCTTCATTTGCTATATGTTCTTAGGATAATTTCCAGACACTTAAAGTTTTTAAAACAGTTTTAGCAGCTTTGCTTGTGTCTCCGGGGAGGGGTTCTGTGCAGTTCCTCATGCTTTCAGCTTGGAAGTGGAACCAAACTTTTTTAAAACATATAAAGAATTCTTGTGAAATTATTAGAGAAAAATGAACATGCCCCATGGAAAAATGTGCAAAGAGTATTAGGCAATTTAATTTAGAGAAAGTACAAATGGCCAAGTAACAGAAAAATATTTAGCCTCTCAAGCAGTTAAAGATATTCAATTTGAAATAACACATTGTTTTTTTTTTTTATCATATCGTTAAAAAAGAGAGCAATACTCAGGATTATCAAGGCCATGTGTAAACAGACACTTTCCCACATGGTTGAGAGGAGTGTAAGGTAGTGTGACTCTTTTGGGGAGCAGTTTGGCAATTCACACCAGGATTTTTTAAAAAACATCTGTCCCTTTGACTTACTGATCCTATTACTAGGAACTTATCCCAAGGAGATTACCTAACAAGAATTCAAATACGTATCATTTATAATATTAAAACAAAGAGGCCCCTGGGTGGCTCAGTCGGTTAAGTGTCTCAGGTCATGATCCCAGGGTCCTGGATTGAGCCCCGAATTGAATTGGGCTCCCTGCTCAGCGGGGAGTCTGCTTCTCCCTCTCCCTCTGCCCCTCCACCGGCTTGTGCTCTCTCTTTCTCAAATAAATAAATAAATAAAATCTTAAACAAAAACTTTGTAAAAAAAATTAAAGCAATTTAATTATCCTTTCTTGGGGGGTTAATAAATTATGGTGTATTCAAACATAGCCATATAAAGGGTGAGGTAGACCTATATGGATTAACATGATTAAAGGTGGGGGAGATTATTACAGAGAAGTATGGCTTATATGATTCCATCTATAAAATCTAATCTATCCATAATCATTTATGTTGCACGTGCATAGAAAAAAGTACCCTGGAGAATATATCTTAAACTCTTCACAGTGCTTATACCTCTGGATGGAAACATGGTTGATTTTAATTTTTAAATTTTTGTCTTTCTGTGAGTATGTATGTTGAAACGGATCTCCAGTGGCCGTGTATTATTTGTACCACAAAGAAAAAACCCAAGTTGGGTTTTTACTGATGGCAGACGGAGGAGCCAGGGGCTGTGGGCAGGCAGAGGCCAGCAGGTCAGGAAAGTGTCACGGCGGTGTGGGCTCTGCAGGGTCTGTGGGAGTTCCGTTGCCTCCCAGAACCCCACTCTTCCAAACCATCCATCTAACAGGGGACAAAGTTGGGCGTAAGAGACACCGCGGAGGGACACTCCGCCAGGCCTGCCAGCAGGTGGACAGGACTGAGGCACCTGGGAGGTCACACCTGTCAGAAAGGAAGTTGGTCAGTGGCTGGGCTTCGGGGTGAGGCACAGCATTTTCAGCCTTCGGAGTCTGAGGTCCAGGCTTGCCCGGTAGTCAGGGAGGTGGTGACATCCTGAAGAAGGAGGACATACGGGGCTGGGGTTCTGGAGGCTTGATAGGAACTCCCATGCAGACCTGGGAATGGAATAAAAAGAGGGAGCATCAGATCCATTGAAAGGATGATCTCGCAGGAAGAGATCACAGTGAGAAGGGGACAGAAGAGAGTATGGAGGGCAGAAGTGTGGGAGGGGGAAAGGAAGCCTGAGAAGTGGCGAGAGAGAGCAGGAAGAGGGGTAGCGCCCACGCAGGCAACGGGGCAGAGGAGCCAGCCGGCCAGACTTCTGAGTACTGGGCTCCTCCTGGAAACCCAACGCCGAGAACTGTGCACACACCTCACAGACACTAGGCGGCGCTGTGGTCCACTCTTATGGCCACATATTCCGGGGTTGGCAGTTTTCTTTTCATTAAAGAGAAATTAATGTGTGCTGGGGCCCCGCCGATGCCCTGTTTAACAGATGAGAAGCGCAGAGAGGGGCTGTGACTTATCCCAAGGCATGTATGGGTGTTATAGCAGAGGTAGGCTTACCTCCCAGCCTCCTGGTTCCTGTCCTGGGCTCTCTCCAGTCACACCCCAGAGACAGATCTAGAAAAATGGTTGGCAGAATCCTGGGTCATGAGGCCCACCCTGGAGCTCCGGCATCACCCACTTTTCAGTCTTGCCCACGGTGAAGTCACTTCCCTTGGTTTTCCCATCCTTTCTCTGTCTGCAGTCCCCCACCCACCACACCCTTCATCCTCTTTCCGCCTGCAGCCACAATGATGTTTTCCAGTGTAAGCTGGATCAAGTCACTCCCATTACCTCACCTAGTGGCTCCAGAATGTTCTTTACCCCGACGTTCATCTTTCTGCCCTCTAGAAGCTGCACCCTGAGCCTCTATTTGCCTTTTGGGTTTGGTCTGATAAAGTTGTTGTGTTGGGTCATCTCCACATCTTGGCAAATCTGTTCCCTCTGCCAGGAACTCTCTTCCCCGGCCCTCCTCTCGTTCTGCCCATCACCGCCTTGGCCTCAGGTTGACTTCCCTGACATCCCTTCATCCCGTCCATGGTGCCCTTGCCCTTTGCTTTAACACATGCCTTTGTCATGTTTACTTCTTTTTTTTTTTAAGATTTTATTTATTTATGTAAAAGAGAGACAGCCAGCGAGAGAGGGAACACAGCAGGGGAGTGGGAGAGGAAGAAGCAGGCTCCCAGCGGAGGAGCCCGATGTGGGACTCGATGCCGGAATGCCGGGATCACACCCTGAGCCGGAGACAGACGCTTAAGGACTGCGCTACCCAGGCGCCCCTGTCATGTTTACTTCTTTAAGAAGTTTTGCCCTCTAGACTCAACTCCGGAGCTGTAGGACAAGGTCCATTCGGTTTGCAGCCTGTCCATCAGGGTCTGGCTGTGGCTCTCAGAAGGCTGTAGACACGAAGGTGGCCGTGGTGGCAGAGCGGGCGAGGAGCTGGGGCGAGGTGGCACAGGGCAGTATCTTTAGGACACCCCAGCTGGGTACTAAGATACAGCCGAGAGTGTCTGTCGGGCATGGTGTGCAGAGCAGCGACTGTTTCAGTGTTTGAACAAATGGTGTTCAGGACAGAATGGTCTACCAGAACAGTCAGCCAGAGCTGCAGAACTGAGCGTCCTACACAGGGGCCATCCACTGTTCCTTTCACTTCTGTATTCTAAGACCTGGTATATTTTAGTGTGTTTGAAACTAAAGCAACCATCGGATTCTATTTCACTTGCAAGTTTTGGAAAATGTGGGGGGTGTATCTGGAGCAGGTAGGTCTCAGCATGGCCTTTGTTCTAACCTGGTCTGAGCTCTCCCCGAATTGGGGCCAAAAGTCCCTGGAGCCAGACAGTGACAGCAATGTGGAGGGACCCACAAAACTGGTGGTGACAAGCACCCCACCACCGTCATACCTGTGGATACACCAACTTTGGGCTGTTTGTTCATAGGATGAACTCCAAAACATTTCCCTCTCCTGCTCTCTTGTACCCATGTTGTATCAGTGGGTCTTAACAGAGGTTTTGTATTCCTCCAAGGCATAGGTGGGAGGGCCAAACGGCTACTTAAATCCAAGTTTGTGACATAAAGGAGGTCACATATCTACTATGTGAAGACTTCAAAAAGGCTAAAGAAATGAAAAATGATCTAAATAAGCTTTTCTTTTATTTCATTTTTCAATTTTAAATAATATTTAAAATCTTATTTTAGGAGTATTCAAAATTAGACAATACAAACTGGACCGGCCTTTGTTCCTGCAGGAAATTATGACATCTGACGGGTAGAAACAAGGTGGTGATCTCTGCTCCTTGCCCCTGGCCAGAATCTCTTTGATTGTCAGCTCAATTTTTGCTATCTTCCTGAAAAGGAAAGATTCTTTCTAGTTGGAGGAAAGACAAATCATTGCTCAATACAGGACATAAGCACGGGGTGGGGATGAACAGAGAGAAGGGAGCAGGGAAGAAAATCAGGGCCGGCTCTTTATGGAGAGAGGCCTGGGGAAGATTCTGGAGAGACTTTGACGTAGCTGCAGGCTGAGATGGAAGTGGTCAGAAGTCACCCCTTCTAAAAGTGACTCCAAACATCTTGGGATATACACTGTAAGAAACACAAAATAGGTTTCTAGGAATAGGTATATAAAACAATAAGTATGGTGATTATATTGTCCAAAGTAAGAATCAGGACATTTGGCCTGCTCATTGGACAGGACAGCTGGAACTGAGACTTGCTACCCCTTCCAGATGAGGGGTGCCCAGTCAGTGTGCATGAACCCTACAGGGATGCTCGTCTGTGAAGCCTGGCATTGTACTGGATGGTTCCTCAGTCCCTGTCAGTCTTGTGGTGGTTGGGTGGGGAGAGGAGTTGAGGTTAGCAAGAAGATGGGGGCCTGTCCCTTCTGACATCTCCTCAGCTCACCCCCAGGGTTCGCAGTGCACTCATGTTAAATTTAGGTCAAGTTTGTAGAGAAAAGTGACATAAATGAGCCATAGGCAAAGATGGGGAGGGAAAGGCCACTACTGTGACTTTCCACTCAACCTCTCATTTTAGGACAAGACTCTTGGTTTAGCCTAGAATCTAATTTTGCATGCTTGGCTGTGTGTGTGTGCACGTGTGTGTGTGGGTGTAATCTCACTCACTCTTCCTACTAAACATCACACTGGAAGAGCAAACCACTCCAGCACAAAGCCCTCATCAGAAGGCCTTTTGTCCACCAATATTTTAAAGACAAGGGCACATAAAATGATCAGCTCTTTAGTAATTATGTCTTTTAGAAGTAGTCTTTATCAAGTAAATGATGTATAGCAAAAGAAAGAAAAAAGGCAGACCAGTATGTACATACATACAATAGATGTATATTACCTTGGTTTCCAAATTCCGTATAATAAACTCACTATGACTGCCTTGACTACAAAACATAGAACCTTTGACACAGGACCTTCCCTGTTATATACAGTGTGAAACACCAACCCCTACGCCACACTTTGGTGTACTTTGGCAGGTCTTTTGTGTTCTGAGCACCCAAATTCAATGCGTGTTGTGGAGGGGTCCCCACACCTCCAACAGGCAATGCTCTGACACTGGCAGTGTGTGTGAGAATTCGACTCAAGTCTGACAACATCCGCCAGAAGATAGCCTTGGATCCCACAGGTTGAGGGTTCAGTCCTACAAGCGCCCTTCCCACTTCTGACACCAGCCCCAAGCTCAGATTGTTACCTGGGCTTCCGCCTAACTGGCTACAAATCGGAGGTTCCAGTGAACTCCAACTTAAGATGCAAATCGCCAAGCCCTGGTGCTTATCTGTACTTCTGACCAACTGCCTAATAAATCAGAGATGCCCAAGGGCCCCTCCTCAGGTTGACTAATTTGGTAGAGCGCCTCACAGAACTCCAACATTTTACTTATGAGACGACTGGTTTATTATAAAAAGATAGAACTCAGGAAGAGCGAGATGGAAGAGTTGCATGGGGCCGGGTGTGGGCCCGGGGCTGGGAGCTTCCCTGTTCTCTCTAGGGGCACCAGTCTCCCCAAGTCTCTATGTGTTTGTCAGCTCAGAAGCTCTCTGCACCCCAGCCTTTCGGGTTTTTGTGGAGGTTTCATTACCTAGGCATGGTTGATTAAGTCCTTGGCCATTGGTCAATGATTCCAACCTTTAGCCGCTCTCTCTTCCCCAGAGGTCGGGGGGGGGTGGGTGGGACTGAAATCACTTGGGTTGGTTCCTCTGGTGACCCCATCCTCAGGTGTTTTCCAGAAGTCATTCATTAACATAATACAAAACAACCTTATTATTCTCAACACTTGGGAAATTCCAAGGGTCTGGGGAGCTCTGTGTCAGAAACGGAGATAAGATCTCCATACACTTCTTACGATAAGTCACAACAATCACAGCAGGTCTTTGAAAAGGTAAGGTACACACCTATTTTGGAAGCTTCAGCAATAAGGTGGTTTTTCCGCAATGTTTGGATATGTATATAGCCACTAAATAGGCCTAGTCAGCTTCTGGCATGTTCTTTTAAGATTCATTTAAGTCACTAAGGCAATTACATATAGAAAAAGTGATCGTGTTCATTTACTGCTTTAGTTACCTGTGTTCTATGATAGGCCAGGCCTCGTTATAGGTGCTATAGATGGAATAAAGTACAAAATCCTGTCACTAGAGAGTTCATCCCTTAATTACAGCAGTCCTCTCGAATTCTTATTGCTTTCGGGCTGATAGTTTCTTCCCACCCCAAATGAACCAGCCCAATAGGGTATCTTGATAGGTCATGGGGAACAGCCCACACAAAACGACTTTTGCATCGGATTACTGTCCCTAATCGCCCTCAACTGGCCCTCACTGCCACGCTGTCCTCCGTCACCTGTCACATTCATGTTACTGCCTGGTAGTGTAGTGTGGTCTTTCCAACCAAGGACCTAACCAACATTTTAAATGAACTCGTCGTTTTAAACATCAATTTTTCTTGGAACTGATTTTCAAGAAGTCAAAAAACTAAGTCAAGTAACAGGAGAGTGAAAATATATTGCTTTTAGAAGTTACACAGTTCTGATGTATAATCCATTAGGCGCATTGCTTCTGTGGGTATCTAGTGAATACTCGGTTTCTTTCGTGTTTGCATTTCCTGACGATTCACTTCACTCCATTTCCAGGCACACAAAGGCTGAGACAGTTACGTCTGCTGTGTCTTGGATGGCGGCCTGACGCCAACGCAAAACCTGACGGCCCACTTCTTCCCACAGAGGAAATTTGGAAACCTGTCTCCCTTCCTACACATTTCAATGACACAGCTCACTGGAGAGATCTGCTTTTTAAAAAGTTAGAGCCAAATTTCTTAGCACGTTATTTACTTCTCTTCCCCGGCAGCCCTCTAAGGATGGATGATTTTCTTCTCCTCTCAGTGGGTTGAAATTTAATATTGGGAATTGGTCAAATCTAATCATTTAGGTAATGCAAGCTGAACGACTGAGACTGCAATTTCCTTTGTGGGGGGGGACATTAATGTCTAGTCCATAAAATGTGTGTATTTAATGAATAGTTCTCCTGCCCAATTCACTTCAGTCTTATATTGAGTGTTGGCTGTAGGTAAATACAGATAAATACCATGTTTTGAGCACACAAATCCATGCTGTCTACAATGACCTTGGGAAGTGGGGAAGGACAGAATGAAGGCTGAGGGTGGGCCAGGGTGTCTTGACCCCAGAGAAAGGGCAGGGACAGATGTGAGTTCCGGTGCTCTGTGTACTGGGACCCGCTTCCCTTTGTGCTTTGTGCTATACAGTCTGAGAGCCAAGTGTGTGGTCATCTGGTCGCGCCCTCACAGAGGGTCAGTGCCTGGGGAGAGGGCATTGGTCCCACGGCAGCAAACACAGGGTCCTTTGTTTGAGAGAAGCATTTTGTTACTGTGTGTGAATGGAAGGAAGGCCGGGTGTCCCAGGGTTCCCGCTGGCGCTGCAAGCTTACTAAAAGCTCCCTGCATTCCACGGGCAATTGTGCTAACTCACAGGAACTTGTCCTTTTCTTCCTTCTCAATGGACTTTACTGAAGTGTTGCAAAGAAAAGATGAAAAGGTAGCCCGCACTTGGATGCCATAAACCTGCCAAGGAGGAAAATAAGTCGCCATTTCTTAATCCTCCTACGACGCTGGTCTAAAAGGGTCTCTTCAGACAGTAACAAGGCCAAGTCAACAATCCCTCTGATAACCAAGTCCCAAAGCGCTGGGGTTGAAATCCAGCTACAACAAAGTGGTCCTTGGTTTTAGAAATCTTCAATAACCTGAGGAGACTGGGGCGTGACCACTTTTTCCTTTTACAACTGAGCCTCTGTCTGCCACTGCAAACCACACTGACTGTTGATGGCCAAGGGGTCATCCCTGTTCAACACAAGCAGCTGAGTCAAAAAGCTGGTCTGACAACTTGTTTTAACTAATGGGCCCAACAAATGACGACACCCCCCACATATGTGAAAACAGGCATCGCCAACATTTTCTCGATACACTCTTGGAAAAGAAAAACCCCGTGCAATACAAAAGCAGAGGAAGGGAAGGGGCACCCAGAATACATGAAGTTGTCTAGAAGATCCCAATTCAGCTTTGCCTAAAAACGTGACCCACGTCATCGGGAGATGCTCATCCGGTCCCCAAGCATTTTCCTAAGGCCAGCCTAGGTTTCTGGAAACAATCTGCTCGCTGTAGGAGAGAAAAAGAAGAAAAGAAAAAAAAAAACCCAAAAACTCATACAACTCACTGAAATTTTCTGTGGCCCAAAGTTCCGGTAAGATGTACATTAAAATACACAACATGTAGAAGGTGTCCTCCGTTGCCTCAAAAGCAAGCACTACGGCCACGTAAGAGGGATGTGCGTGTGCCTATGAAGCTCTACGAAGTCGGAGGGGCGACATGGAGCCTGTTATTGGAGATCCACCCGCGATATCCGGAAGCACCGAGAGGTCTGTTCCCCAAAGAGTGGGGTAAGGGAGGCGTAACTCCAGGAGCCCCTTCTAACAAATAGCTGCCAAAGTGCCAAAAGTTCTCGAAGATGGTCTCCGATCGACTCCGACCGGATGGTGGACTCCATGAAAGGTCTTTGAAAAAAAAAAGCATGCCTTTTGATGCCCTCTGGGCACTTGCTCCCTGCTAGTAATTCAAAAGCGAGAGGCCTGGGAAAAGCAATGTAAGGATGCAAAAAGGGCCGCAGAGAGGAGGGGTGGGGAGGGGGCCAGGCCTGACATGGGCTAGAAGATGCCAGGTGCTGGGCACGGAGCTACACACCTCCCAGCGGCCCTGCAGGGCAGTGTCCATGTGAGCCCACGGGGAAGTTGTCTAAGGAAGTTCCAAACCCTGGCTTCGGTCAAACTGCTAAAAAAAAAAAAAAAAATTCAGGTTTCGAGTAGCCGCTGAAGGACGAGGGGCTGGAGCTGGGTGGTGCAGGGCTGGCCTTCCCTGAGTCAAAGGACAGCCCTGGACCATCTCCCCGAGTCTCAATTTTCAACGCTAAGTCATTTAGCTGGTGAACATTTCCAAGCATTTTCTCTTAAACGGTATTTTATAAAAGAGAAGGCAAAATCCATAAAAAATGTGAAGTCACCAATCCAGAGAAATACTATTTTGTGATGCCGGCGACTCTGAGTTCGACCCCAGAGCCCTGGCCATCCAAGGGCCCCCTGTGCGCCTGCTGTGACTGGCTCCCCACCCCGAGTGTGCTGAGGAGGGGGCGGATGCCGGGCTGGGAGTCAGAGCTGCAGGGGACCCCGACGGCAGGAGCAGTGAGTACAGAGGAGAACTGGACAGGGCGGGGAGGGAGCAAAGTAGCTGCCGACCCTCTGATGACAAAGACTAGAGCAATTAAGAGACAGAAGCTGGAACAAACCTGTGTTCTGGGAGGGAGCCACAGACGCTCAACGTCTCTCCAAGAGTCCCCACCTAGCAGCATCCAAGGACATTTCAGGGACATTACAGGCTTTTTTTTTAAGTGCTCAAATTAACTAGACTATAAGAGCTCCTCAAAAGCTTTTATTTTTTTTATTTTTATTTTTTGACCAGCACGCTGCCTGGTACACGCTGCCAGGTAGGCATTAAAAAACATTTTTTTAAATAGGCAATTTATAACACTGGGAGAATTTTATTTCAGTGTTTCAGAAAATGTGACTCTTCTTGGAAAGGGTTTATTCTTCAATGCTGGAAAACGGGGATTGTGCCTTATTTTTACAAGCCCTCTCAGGCAGACAGTGGAACACCTCCGATTAACATTTAAGTGCTTTGGAAGGGCAGTAAAAAAACTCTCAAGAAATTCAAGAGTTGTCACCATTTCAGGGGAGACAGTGGCTTCTGCAGCCCCGGGTGGCTTCGTATATCCCGAGGACAAAGAAAATGTCTTCTGTGTCCCTCCCCGACCAGGGACAGCTAGGACAGCTCCCCTGGCTGATGGCTGCAAGTCATCTGGCAGAAGGCAGACCCAACAGAGAGGGGCCGTGAACTTCTCCGACCAGCCCAGGCCTCACGCAGCAGCACGGCCGACCCGGTACCCGTGGTTTAGCTACTGAGCACGTCATCCTGGAAGCGCCTCCGACACGTGTCCTACCGAAGAGTGACAAGGAACCAGAATCTGGCATTCAGGGCTCTCATCGAAGGAGTGACCTCCATTCTCCTTCCACTCAATTACCTGGTATTCTATGTGCAGTAGACATGGACAGTTTTTACAAATTAAATAACGTCCTTAAAATACAATAAAACATCATTACATATAAGTCTCTTTGAAAAGTCTTTCCAATTCAATTCTCAAAATTATGTTACAAAATGTTGTGCAAAATCACTGACCTCAAATAAATAGGGGTGACAAAGTGGGAAGAGCAAAACTGTTTCTCACTTTTTTAAATTAAAAGTTAAAAACACCAGCTGCACTTCAAAGGCTTTGCAGGATGCATCGAGAAGGCTTTGAAAAGCAGCCTTCAGAGTCAGAGCTGCGCTGTCAGATGAGGTTTCTGTGTTCAGAATTCACACTGGATGCCTCCGCTGAGGTCCTTCACCACGCCCTCTCTGACCAGCTGCAGGAGGAACCTGGTCTCCGTCGTCACATTGTGCATGGTCTGGAAGTTCATGGCAGCCATGCAGAGATTGTCAAAATAGTGCAAAGGTGTTCTGGGTTGATTGAGGTCATACCCAAAGCCTGCCAAGCTGACTTCATCACACAGATGGGTGGCTAAGACAACAGCAATGACACCGATGGTGGGCACGTTCTGAAAAAAGACAGAACAAGGCTTAGCACTGTTCACTGCTTTCCAAGCAGTGTACATGGTCTGTAAGTGACAGAGGATGCCCCGGGGGCCGCGATTTTATACACCGTGCAGTCTCACAGATCACAGAATCCTACAGTCTGAATTAGACTCTCAAACACGGTCTGGGATGTGAAAACCTTGTAACACACCGCCAAGAGGGAGCTGGGCAGGCCTCTTGCACCGAACACAAGGCTGTTCTCTGTAAAACTTTTACCTCCTGGTCCTACACGTGACGACCAGAACTGCAAAGCAAGTCTATTTCCTTTCTTACACGCCAAGTATCTATAAAGTCTTTTCTGGAATTAGGAGGTCCACAGGACCTTCCACCACCCTTCTTGGACCTGTTTCTGGAGGCTGGCCCTTCCTTGCTGGCTCCCGTGGACAGTCTCTGCCTTAGAAGAGAGCAGCCTCCGCTCCTGCCGGCGAACACTGTGTTCACTTCTCACCTGAAGGTACATCCCACCAAAGGCCCTCATTTGCTTTTCTGGCAAATACGCTTCCAGGCCATTTTTACATGTATGGCTGCTGCTAAGCCAGTTTCTGCCCACCCTCTGTGGGGGCAATTTTTAGGCCCAAATTAAGGGTTTCCACATTTGTTCCTTCTAAAATGTATCCTACCGACTGTGGCCTAATGTGCCAAATGTCTGAACCAGTCTGGATTCTGATGATATCGTCACTTCCTCCCCTCACGTCCGCTATCTTGCCACTTGCAAATCTGGAATCATGCTTCCTGGATCTCTGTCCCAGTCGTAGGCAAAATCAGTACACAGGGTAGAGAGAAATACAGAAAGCCCTACAGCGGTCTGAGCACTCCCTGAAGGCCACACTGATCTGCTAATGACATTCTGTTGTACAATTTTTCACGGGTAAATATAACTACTTCGTTCATCCTCCTCAAGTCTGTGGCTTCCAGAAACAACTCTCTCTTTCTGTCAACGAGAACCACAGTGAACCCGTCTGAGTTCACCGTTTAAGTGGATTAAGGAACCTCTACAGAACTCAGCATGTGTTCAAAACCACCTCCTGCTCCTCGAGGAGCGGCATCTATGTCACTAAGAAACTCAACAGTCACTGAGAACAAGAGAAATTAACCCAAAGGAAGATTTCTTCCTGTTTAGCCGAAGGACCCTAAGGCAGTGTCCTGTCTTACCTATGGCCGGCTCCATACCTAGCATCCCAGTGTTTACAGAAGGACTACACGAAATCAGCCGCACACAGGGGCAGTGTATGGAGAGAGACTCAGAAGCTATGAAAAACCGCTCAGAGCATACTCTTTCCAGAACATATCCCCTAAACCACACCTCTGAACCCACCAGACTTCCCTCTCCGCTGGAAGGGCGTGTGCACCAGGCCGTTCCTGCGTCCAGAACGCAATCCCAGTTTGCTGTTTATTTCCAAGCTTTTCCCTATGCGTCTCTATACACACATTTTTACTTTTAAACACAAATGGGATGGTATACATGTCCAGTAACTTGATTTTCTCGTTTAATACCTCAGGGAGGTGTTTTCATATCCATTTGTATTCTTTCATCCTTAATAGTCACACAAGACTGCACTGACTATACATAATGCGTTTAAACAATCTCCTAATGAGAAACGTTTAGGCTGTTTTAGTCCTTTGCTATTAACATTATGGTGAACATCCTAGAATAGCCACCTTTGCAGATTTCTCTTTTCTCTCTTTCTTTTTTTTAAGATTTTATTTTTAAGTAATCTCTACTCCCAATGTGGGCGTCAAACTCAAACTCACAACCCCAAGATCAAGAGTCACACACTCCACCACCTGAGCCAGCCCGGTGCCCCTCTAATTTTTTTTTTTTTTAAAGATTTTATTTATTTATTTGACAGAGATAGAGACAGCCAGCGAAAGAGGGAACACAAGCAGGGGGAGTGGGAGAGGAAGAAGCAGGCTCATAGAGGAGAAGCCTGATGTGGGACTCGATCCCAGGACGCCGGGATCACGCCCTGAGCTGAAGGCAGACGCTTAACCGCTGTGCCACCCAGGCGCCCCCCCTCTAATTTTCTTATGATAAAATTTTTAGAGTAAAATTGCTGGGTCAAGACTATTCAAATTCACATTTAAAGCTGATATATACTGCCAAACTACCCTCCAACTTACAATTCTACCTGTATTCCTGCCAAGTAAAGACATTTTCAAGCCTTTAAATTTTTGCTAAGAAAACAGGAAAAAATGTCATTGTGGCTCTAACTTACTTTTATTTGATTACTGGTGAAGTTGAACATTTTATCATGTATTCCTTGGCTATATTAATTTCTTTTTTTGTGAAATGTCATTGTTATCTTTTCCCCATTTTTTTATTGGCTCATCTTTTCTTTTTAATTTAATAAGATCTCCTTATACTTTGGGAATATTTACTATCATACATATGATAAAATTTCCCCCACTTATTTTGTGTTCTAACTTTCCGATAACTTTTGCTGTTCAGTAACTTCATATTTAATGTAATTAGATCTGCTAATTTTTTAAAGGTTACTTTTTAAATAAAAATCTACCTACAAACCATAAATGAGCATTTGCCTATGTTTAAAAAATACTATGGAATTTAACAGAGACACAGGGCAGTTGAGAAGATAAAGAAATCTAAGGACAGTGAAAACTCTTCATAACTTAAGAATCTTGCCAAAGTCTGTTTAAGTCTTTTTTTTACACTGTGTTGTTACGATTGATGCTAACAGGTTAAAAGTGTGAAGTCCATGTCCTGGGGGACCCTATGTGCTCCCGTGTGGGGAAGAGCAGCAAAGCAACCGATTACATAATGAACCCAATCACAGACCCTGCCAGCCGCCGCTGAGCGCCAGAGCCACTCTCCTCCGACAGGGAAACAGGCACGGCCTCCTGACCGGAAACACTGGTTCTGGACACGTTCCTGCAGTGGGCAGACACGACACGGCCCTCGCGGCCTCCCCGTGGATGGAGAGGCAGGAAAGCCCCCGAGAGGGCAGAGCACCTGAGGAAAATGGTGGCCTGCTAAGGGAAGAGTGTCAGCTGTGTTGGCAGCGAGCTGGGTACTGAAGCCTGGGGCTGGAGCCAGAGCTGGAGTGAGCTGCTACCGACCACAGCCAAGTTTGCTTCCAGGAGCCTACTTCGGTATTTGTGTTTCCCAGTAAACACAGAATTCTTCTTTTAAAATTTACACAGGTGTTTTAAAGAACATTTTTAATTAGAATTTGATTCATGGGGGGGAGGCTTGGGTGGCTCAGTCGGTGAAGCATCTGCCTTGGGCTCAGGACGTGATCCCGGGTTCCTGGGATGAGTCCCGCATGGGGCTCCCTGCTCAGCGGGTAGTCTGCTTCTCCTTTTCCCTCTACTCCTCCTCACCGCTCATGCTCTCTCGCTCTCTCTCAAATAAGTAAATAAAATCTTAAAAAAAGAATTTGATTCATTGGGCAAACAGAAGAACCTGCCACTCTGCCTACTGGTTACTGGTTGACCACATCCAAGAGTCTAACTCACTGTCTGCAGATTGTGACCCTGACCAGCCCCAGGTATCTGCTAGGCAACATTGCAGCACCCCCCCCACCCATGTGAGCAGTGCCCCGCCCCCGTTTCTAAATTCCTCGTTTTCCTTTATATATGGAGATTTTGCTTAAAAGTTTGTTTAAGAATGGGGATGCCTGGGTAGCTCAGTCAGTTTCGCATCTGACTTGACCTCAGCTCAGGTCTTGATCTCAGGGTTGTGAGTTCAAGCCCTGCATTTAAAAAAAAAAAAAAGTTTAAGGAAGATTTCCCCTGCTTTTAAAAAAGTTATTTTTAAAGACACAGGCTTAGCTATTCGGCTCATAAAGAAACCAAAAATAAAGGCGTCGCCACCCTCCTGCTGTCCATGCAGGCTAATTGCAGGTAGAGAATTTCTATTGCAGTGAACAAGCTACAGAGAGCACAAAGGTTCTCAAATTAGGCTGCAAAATAAAATCGCCGGGGGCAGGGGGGGGACTTTGAAAATCCCAATGTATAGACCATAGCAGAGAAAAATTAAATAGAAAGTTTGGGATGGGACCCAAGCATCAACTGAAAAGCACTGCTCTAGGGGGCGAACTTTACTTACCATCACCTATCAAGTGATGACAATGTCAAGTCTGACCTAAGCGGCCCACAGAGTTAAAAATGCAAAGCACTGTCTAGACCACCAAAGTGCCTTTCAGTGTCCTGCAGTTAGCTATATGGAGTCCCAGAGTCAGAATACCTTGAATAATCTCAGGGACCTAAATGTTAACATGTGGACTATACTAGAGATGAGTCACCAGGGGAAGAGCCAAGCGAACAATGAGGGGCCCTGAAGTCAAGATGCAGAACAGCAAACGCGCGCGGAGCCTGTCATCAGTGACTCCGTTTCTACCCCGGGAGACGCTTCTGGGGGTACAGCTGAGCCGAAGTGAAATCTGTACAGAGGTCTCCCTTCCAGCACAGAGAAGAGCAGTTAACTTTCAACGGCAACAAAAATACCTTATCTCGACCCCAGAACCTGGACTGGGGCTCCGAGTACTGAAGGATGTCAAAGGCAGTCTCTTTGATAATAACCGGATTCAAAATCCTGAAGTGTTTTGGCTGTAGTGGGATTTTTTCCGCCACCTGCTTCCAAAAGAAGAGCCGCACCCAAAATGGCTAAGGGAAGAAAGCAGGCAATCATTAGGGGGCTGAATAAAGTCATCCTGCCATCAGGAGGCGAGCGTGCACCCCTGCTAAGCAGCCCAGAGCTGTGGACATGACCCCACGTGGGCTGGTGGGCGGCAGTCACTGAAATCCCTGCCAATCCGATACCCCAGCTCAGAGTAGCAACCCCAAAGGACCTGATTTACGCAGGTGGCACTGGACAAGAAGGAGAACTGCAGAACCAGCTCTGGTTTGTTTGGGGAAGAAGTTCCCCACGCAGTGACCTGGGATGGTAAGCCTTTTTAGGACCGAAAGGCATCATTTGACCCTGGGAAGACCAGGTGAACAGATCCGACTTAAGGGTATTAAGTGCCGTGTGTGCCCCACTCAGATCAGGCCCTCCCCCTGCATCCTCCCTCCACTAACTTGATCTAGTCTCTAGTCCTATGAAGTCTCCTGGCAACCGACTGTAAGTCATTTCCTATGTGCTTCATTTTCCATCTAGACCCACTTCTACCCAATGGAAAATCCAGAAGATCATAACCTATACAGAATCAGGCTTTGCAGACAGACACTCTCCATCAGATGGAGCTTATGTAAAAAGTCTAATATATCCTATTAATTTCGCAGACACCTAGTTTTTACGTGTGTCTATAAATGGGGCAGTTGACCTCTGAAATTTATTTCAGCATAATGGGTGGGGCCATAAAGTAATATGATCAATTACTGTAACGAACAAAAGGGAATATGACCAAACTCATGAGGGCCATTTCCTCAACATCTGCCCCTCTGGAATTCTGTGAATTGCCTCCAACAAGGGGACCGCCAGCAGAGCATTTTTAGACAATCTCTTGGGGAATATTCCTCAGAGGTTTTATATATATTCTTCTGAAAACCCTCAATAATGGTTTCTACTCATCCAAGGAAATTTAATTTCTGGATTAGCCAAAAGACATGTAAATTCAAGTCTGGTGAATGAGGCAGGTGGTCAGTAATAACAATTTTGGTTCAAAACCTGATATTCCCATTAAGTAATGATCACAACTTCCACGTGACTTCATCTTAAATTCTGAAAGTAATTTCCAAAAAGGAGTACTGATGGGTTTCTACAAAGGTAGTAGTTAGTTATTTGAAAGACAACACAAAAGTACCATTGACCCTGGAATGATGTGGGGGATAGAGGCACCATCATCCCCTCCCCGCATGACTGAAATGCACAGATAACTTCTGACTCCCCAAAAACTTAACCACTAATAGCCTACTGTTGACCAGAAGCCTTACCGATAATATAAACAGTTCTAACACATTGTTTGTGTTATATGTATTATATATTGTATTCTTACAATAAAGCAAGCTAGAGAAAGGAAAATGTTATTAAGAAAAGAAGGAAGAGAAAATGCCTTTACTGCCTTTGCTGCACCGTATTTATCAAAAACAATCTGTGTGTAAGTGGGCCCATGCAGTTCAAACCCATGTTGTTCAGAGGTCAACTGTATACATTCCACTGTGTTTGTTTAAAAATAAAAGTCTGTAATTACAATTAGAGACCCCTCCACTTTTTACGAAGGAACGCTGGAGAGCTGAATTTCTAGTGCTTACCAGGGTTTCATTTTTTACCATTGCTTGAAGCCAGTTGAAGTCAACACTCTTAAATAAAACAGCAACAAACAAGTCATTGGAATAATATTCAAGGTCAGACAATGGCGCGCCTTCTGGATAAGTCATCCTGATAGTAGTTTTATTACCAACATGCTCAGAATATCCCTCAACTGGTGCACTGTTCAACCTATTTAAATAAAAAGGACAAAGATAAAGTGACAAAGCAAGCCATCAACTACTTTATCACATCATGCAAGATTCCTTCCTTGTGCCCCCCACATGTTTTTAGGGCTCCGAGTGAGCTGTGGTTTGGGGGTAGGGCCTCCCACCTGGCAGCCTCAAGCCCCAGGGGACACCCACACCTCCTCTCTGAATGTCTAGCAATTCCATCCAGTCCTACCATTTTAAGCCAACTCAAACATATTATATTTTGGGCTTTCTCTGGGCATCAGTAATGATTCCTCGAAAGCTTCCTGCTGTGCTCAGATATTAGGAGATCTTGCCAGAATTTCAGAAAGGTAATCAGAAACGAAACCAAGACACCAGGGCAAGGCAGACCCAAACCACAATTACATTGACAGGGTCGGGACCCAGGAGGGCACCAGGCCCAGGTGCATCCTTAAAGCAAGGACTTGGGACACTTAAAACTGAGATCAACAAAGGGTCTTACCAGCGCGGTTGTTTTGGGGGCAGATTCTGAGAATTCTTCTGAAAGCACTACCACTCACCCAGTTACAGAGTCTCGTAAACTCAAAGTCTGTTTGGTTCTTCCCTTGTATATCACATCTGTGTCTCAGCTTGCTTCTCTATTCCACTGCCACTTCTAGAGATCTGATACCTACCTCTGGATTATCAAAAGACATTACCACGCATGAAGACCAAATGCAAGGCATGCCCCTGAGGCAGTTATTCCCCCCTCCCCTTTCTTTTCTTTTTTAAAATAAAGGACATTATCAGGGTTGTTGGTGAAATCTGGATAAGGATGTAGATAGGGCCTGTGTTTTCTCAGTGTTCATTTCCTGATTCTGCATACTGTTCTGTGGTTCTGGAGTTCTAGAACAGAATGTCCTTGTTCTTGGGAAATGCACACTGACTTATTTAGGGGTAAAGGGGTTTGATATTTGCAACTAACTATCAAAGGGTTCAGAAAATAATAATAGCATCTATAGAGAGAAAATCATAAAGCAATGTGATAAAGTTGTTGCCAGCTGGAGAATCTGGGGCAAGTGTGAATGGGAGCTTCTTTGTACTATTCTTGCAACTTTTATGTTAAATTTGGAATTGTTTCAAGCCTAAAGTTACCCCCCAAAATCTTCTTAACTGATATTCTCCCGCATCATCAGGCTAAGCCACCATTTCTCTGTCCCCAGCACTCAGTGGCCTCTCAGTGCCACACATGAAGTCCATGTTCCCCAGTTTGGGGATCTGTGGACCACCACTGGGCATCAGGCCACCTTCCAGCCCCTTCCCTGCTCTCCCAGCCCCACTCTCCTTGCAGAGAGCAAAATGGAGTCTCTCCTGTCAAGCAGGGGCCTGAGTCAAGCAAGGACGCAAGCAGTTCAGGTACTGCCGCTAGGAGAGATTGCGGGGACCAGCGTCCACTGACTTCCCAGAACTGATAACGAGCAGAGCCAGAGGAGGTCTGCAGAGACCCCAAACTGATGAAATCCCTCTAAAGGGGTAGATTTTGGCAGCAAACTGTCAGACTCTTCAGACCTGACCCCTCTATGTCTGACCACTTGCAAAAGTAAGTGCCCTGGACGGCTCTGCCTGACTGATGTCTGAGCAGAAGCGAGAGCCTTCACCGCTTGAACATCAGAAGCAGTCAGTGCCGAGAGCTGACCCGGATCGGACTGACACAGACTGACTTCGGGTTTGGCTAGTTCACTTCCTACACCCTTCTGCTGTCTTCTTTGTTGTGTGGCTTGTCTCCTGTCCTGCTCTGTGTGCTGTGTAAGAAGCCAAGTTAATCACATGGTGAACTGTCATCAAGTTTGGAATCCAGAACCTGCTTTCTAACTGTGATGAATGAACTTTGCTTTGTGACTGAATAAAGCTGAAACTGTGCAAAGACACAACTCGTGTGTGCGCCTTCACAGGGTGCCCATGACACTCCTCCTGCCAGGGCGGGGCTCCACACCCAAGCTCTCCTTGCCTGCCTCCTCCCTCAAGAGCCCAATCCCACTGGTCTCCAAGGCCGCCGTTCTCCCCCACCACACCTCTCCTCTGGCCCAGTGTGCGCACCGTGGGCACCCCTGCTTTCTGTCCACTCCTCGTCCTGTATCGGTCCCACACCAGTAGATGGGCACGGGCCCTGCCTGCGCACACATCGTTCAGCTGCTCGCACAGGGCCAGGGATCAGGTTCTGAAAGCCTCCTACCCTGCATCTGGGCTGCTGGCATCTGGCCTGGATCCTGGGCCCTCCAGTGCCTCAACGTCTTCACTGGTGACACTAACAGTGATGGCTTCCCGGAGGAATGAGAACCTCTAGAGCACGTGACACAGTGTCTGGCACATGGAAAGCATCCAGTGAAAGGCAGTGGTTATAGCCTCCTTCACCCCAACCTTTACAATCCTCAAAGCCCAACCCCACCACTTCTAATCCCTCACCTCACACCATCTCCACTTTCTCTGCCTCACACCAGGCCCACACACTGCATGCTTGCACAACCTCGAAACCCAGTCCCCTGCCCAAGCCTCTCCTGCCTTCGGTCAAACCCACACACCCCTGCTGAACAAATCTGTTGAAGACCCAGCATGCACTGCGCTCCTGGCTCTGCACATCCTTCAGATAGGGAGAATTTATTACAATGCATCAGAGCCTTAAAAACCCTCGAATATCTTTAGACCAACAATTCTAAGAATTCTTAGAATTATTTCCAAGGAAATAATCAGAGATAGGAACATAAGTGTGAGCTATGCAAGGTATTTTCACAATAACAAAGAAACTGAAAATTGTAAAATGTCCAGCAATAGGAGAACAGCTAAATAACTTATGATACTCTCATTTAAAGGACTACTAAGCAGTTGGAAGAGTTAATTTTCCAAGAAATACTTAATGACCTCTGAAGCTGTTCATACTATTACGTTAAAAAAGCAAAACACTTTGTAAGAATATAACAGCACTCAGTATCTGTACAGAACGGAAGCGGAAAAAACACAGCAAATTAATAGTGATTGGTTATTTGGGCCTGAGGAGTTATTTTCTTCCTCACATTTTTCTATATTGCTTTAATCTTCAAGAATAAACATATTTTGCTTTCATAAGGAAAACAAGTTTTAGCCAGCTACACCAGAAAGAATCTAGGATGAGTGGAGCTCAGACTGTGCGCTTCCCAGGTCCCCGCCAGGCCGGCCTCTGGGGGGCACACCCACACCCGGCCCTGCTCCCAGACCGGGCATCCCACCCACTCACCCCCCACACCCCGGGCGCCTCTTGGTCCTGCCTCGCTCAGGCTTCCTCCTGAATCCACCCAGCCTTCCAAACCTCACCTCCTCTGAAAAGGTGCGGCCAAATGAGGGTCAGTGTGGCCCACTTTGGGGCATCCGATCGATTCATGTTTTTGTTGCACGGTAGGCCCCCTGCAGGCGGGGACATGCGGCGCTGTCTGCGTCCCTCACTGTTGCTGGGGCGGCGGGGACCAACAGCAGCAGTGAGGTGAACTCGGGAGGTGAACCCATGTACCTTATCACAACGTCGAACTGGTTCAGGATGTGGCCCAGCGCGAGTCCGTGGAGTATCCCCCCGCTTCCGATAACCACACAACGCCTACAGCTCTTGGCTCTCACGTGCTCGGGCACGTCGTGCTCAGGCAGTATTTCCAAGAGGGACTGGACTTGGCTGGAGAACTTCCGGAATCCAAAAGGAGGATCGTACTTGTACTCGGCTTCATTTCCTTTGGGGACCTCCTTCACGAAGGGCGGTAAGTCCAGGGTGTACCTGTGCTCGAACAACTGCGCCATCGACCTCTTCGCAAACTTGGGTCGGCACTCCTTTTGCAAGACTTGCTGGGCATGTTTCTGGGCTCTCTGGAATGAAATCACAGCAATCTGAGTTGGAACAACTCTCAGGCATTAGAAATATCTTCTTACAGGGGACACTGTGTCCTGCAAGGTCTGACAGAGCTCCCTGCTGATTCCTGCCTTTCAGCACAAAACAGCTGCTTTTTAGAGTCAACTGATGCTCAGAAACGTAAAGAAATAACCTGGGAGAATCACAGGACAGGGGAAAGCCTGTCCTCGTACCCCCACCTCCTACCCATGGCCTAAGCTTGTTCCCCACATAAATTTGGGGTGAAATACATACCTTAAAGTATCTCACATTTTATAAAATCTATCACATGCTACCACATGGATGAACCTGAGAACATTGTACTGAATGAAAGAAGCCAGTCACAAAAGGACTGTCTGATGCCACTTATATAAGGTCTCTGAAGTATTAAAATTCATAGAAACAGAAAGGAGAATGGTGCTTATCAGAAACTGGGGGGGGCAGGGGCAAATGGGGAGATGCTGTTTAATGGGTTCAGAGTTTCGGTTTTGCAAGATGTAAAAGTGCGAGAAATCTGTTCCACAGCAATGTGAATATACTTAACAGCGCCGAACTGTACAGTTAAAAATGGTTGAGATGGTAAGTTTTATGTGCCTTTTTTTTTTACTGTTCATACTATTTATAGTATGTTCATACAATTTAATAAAATTTCACATTTCAGGTTCTTATCTACCAGGATGAGAAACAGGCTGATTTATCGGTTGGGCAATGAGCTTCCTAGAGTCTGGAATGCAAGTTATTCTAAATGGAATCAGGGCACGATGTCATGTCAACATAGAAGTGGCCTTGGTTTTATATACGATTTTCCTTGCACGTTAATGCTTTGCCTCAACAAGGAACAACTGCTGAATGCCAAGTACAGTAGCCCAGCTGAATGCGGTGCCCCGTGGGGAGACGTGGTCCAGAGGCCTATAGGCCCAGGCCTCCTCCTGGCTCAGTCTGGCCAAATGCTGCCTCACAACCGCTTGGCCGGAAGTTCTCCCTCATCATTGTGCTTTTTGTCCTTCTCTCCACATTCATCAGCCCTGGCCCTGCCTTTCCCCTCCTCTCACCAGGCTGTCTTCACACCTACGCACGTACCCATGCATGCGTGCCTGCGTGTATGAAGTCCCAGATTTCCTGGGATATTTATTTTTAGGATTGAACGTGTGTTTTAAACTATGTCCATACTATTATGAAGATAATTATTGTTGCATACTGTTTTAAATGTATGCCCCAACTAGGTTTTTCCTGAAAGTTTTATTATTTTTATTGTCTGGTTTTTGTATAATGAATATTTTCGTAGGAAAACACCTATCCTATTATAGCAACCCCCCCACCTCCGCCCCGCTCCTCCCTTTTTAAGTTACAGCTTCAAAGAGTTTTAGTACCTGGAAGAGCACACTGTCTGCATCTTGAGGATGGGGCCCCGTTTCTGAAGAGGGGAACTGATACTCTCTGAGCACAGATGATGCCAAGACACTATGCGCAGTTGCGGTTTCGGTCCCTGGTACCGAGGCTCCCACACCTTACAATGTGGCCGTTAGTCTCTTTGCTTCGTGGGCTCAAGGTGGCACAACCAGTAAGATGCTGAGCTGGCGAGCTAACCGGGTCTGATGACTTCCCCAACACCGACAACCACAGCCTCTGTCTACACAGAGCAGCACAGAAACACCACCACCGAGAACAAGAGTTTAAATACGAACTGGCATCTTCGTGAGGACTCAGTGGTAAGCCACGCAAGGACCAGTCGTGGCCCCGAGCAGCCCCAGAACGGAAGGCCAGCCAAGCCCAGGCCACTCGGCAGCAGGGATGGGGCACAGAGAGGGGCCACCCCTACCACAGACGTTTGTCTCCAGACCCGCGGCCTGAGGGTTATGAACAGCAAGTTTTAGAGAACAAGAGGTTGAGTCGTTCGCTACAGAACGACACGTCAAGCACCCGGGGGTGCAGATCTCCCAGGACAGAGAGGAACGTCTGACAAGTGCCTGGAGGCACCCCGAGCGGCCTCGGGATCCCCGCACGACTGGAAAGAGAAGTAGGCGATCGAGCCAGAAACCTGGGCTGCCAAATTTCCTCTTCAGAAGTTTCATTTGGGAGGAGGGAAATTTCATTACATTGCCATTCTGGCAAAGAGCTCCATTTCAGACTTCAAACTTCACCTTCGAGGCTGGGAGCAGAGCACAAGGCTTATTAATCACCCTCTGACCGTGACCACTTGTGCCTCTCACAGTGGGGGGCAAGACATCAATCGCAGGGGAACAAGTGTTCCAACGCCACTGGAAACGTCTATGGCGACAGCAATTCCTTTCCCCCTTCTGCTTCACCTCATTTAGAGACGTGGGACAAGCCCCGAGAAGGCCCCGGGGACCGTTTCTTCTAACGGGAAGCCAGCCCGGCCTGTCTCCAGCCTCCGCTGTGCTGCGGGGCACAGCCGGGGAAAGCCTCGACAAAGGCAGGACAGTGACCTTGCTCTTCCCCCAGCTGCAGGAAGCTCCAGAGCTGGAAGCCGAAGCAGGTCGGGGAGGAAGGGCGCGGAGGGGTCTGGGTGGCATTCATCCAGGGAGAGGGCCACGGGGAGCAGAGAACCGGAGACTGGCGCGGAGACACAGAAACCCCACTTCTCTACAGCAAGGCCCAGAAGCGAGGGCTCCAGCTTTTGCAGGTCCTCCAGGCTGAGCTTGCTGGCTGCCCAGAGCTAAGAATAAACAGACAGCTGGTCCTTCCAATTGTCAGTGAGGTGGCCCTGGGCCACAGGAAACCACGCCGTGAACATTCACTGCAGGGTGTTGCAAAAAATCGAGGTGGTTTCCTCGGCCAAGTCTCCACTTCCGTTTCTACTGCATAGTTTTTAGGACAATACTTCTCAGAAATAGAAGTAAATGGCATAATTCTTCGTACAAGGCAGTGTTCTCTTTTCGTTCTTCAAATCCGGGACAGGGCCCAGCACCGACGCTGAAGCAGAGTTTGGGGGCTGGAGCCCACCTCAGCCACAGACCACGTGACGGAGGGCTTGAGTGACCCCAGGAAACTTTCGGTTCCTGCCTGTGAAAGGCGGTACTGCTCTGTTCCTCACAGGGCCGCTCTGCCGCCCCCCCCCCATCCTGCACTGCGCCCCAGATGTGTGGAGACTGGGGTTCCATCACAGAACAGCGACCGCGGGCAAAGCTACTGCCACCCTGAACTCATGCTCAAGGGAACCGTCTGGAATCTTCCCCTGGCTACCAGCGGGGCAAAATCTGAATACCCAAGTCACAGAAAAAACACCACAGTAACAACTCAAGCAGTCAGTGGCGGCCCGGGCCAGGTGGAGGAGGGTGGGACAGACTACAACGGGTGAGGGAACTCATGCAGGTGACCGACGGAATGTTCTACAATTGGACTGGGGTGACGGTGGCGTAACTGTAAATGCACGGACTCCATCAAACTGTATGCTTAAGAGGAGTCAATCTTATGGTGCGTATACTTTGTGACAGTAAACGGTTAGAAAAAGACAATCAGAAGATCTGGACGCTAGACCCACTTCTAGATCCATTAACCAGCAGAGTAACCTTGACTAAAGCATCCAGCCCTAGGTCAAGGCTTCAGTTCCCTCACCTTTGCCATTCGAGAATGGTCTGGGGCAAGGGGCCAGCGCGGAGGAGAGGAAGGAACCGGTCTAGAGGTGCGGGCACCCGGACTAAAAACTCAGCCTGGGTCCCTCTGTTTACCTTAGCTACGTGAGTGTACATCTGCAGAGTTGGAGAGAAGGACATTTGGCCATAATCAACTGCACGGCATAAAATGCCATCCCCCGGGTGGTATGTGGTTTTTAGCTCTCTGAGAAGAGAGAGGGCCTAGTTCAAACGCTTGCAACCACGTGGCCCAAACCTAAACTGACAAGATGTGCCCCCGTCTCTCCTCAAACCTCTTTGAAGTGCAATTTCACTTCTGAAATGTGCTTTCAAAGTGTCCAGATCCTGGCAGAGACCACTGCTAGTCTTTTTAAAGAAACGGCACGTTAAGGGGCATCTTTAAATAGAAAAGACAAAATCCACAACCACCCCGGCCACACTTCTGCTGCCGTATTAACATAGTCCGGGTCCAGCACAACCAGACAACGCTCAGACCCCACAGGGTCAGCAGGGTCCCACTAACACGGCGCTGAATAACCTCAACAGAGCTAAGGGGGCCTCATGGCTTTGAGACCATCTTCTGCTTAACCTACATCCCTAACAATTCAGATTCATCTACACGCTCTTGGTGGTAAGGACCGATCTCCACCAACAGCCTGGAGACAGGGTTTTCTTTGTAGAGAGCTCATACCACCTCACAGCCATTCAGAACACCAGGACCACACTGGCCAGCTTCCGTGGCCATCTCTTCTACTCTGGGGACTTGACAGAGGGTTTCTGATTTTGTTTTAATGAAACATGACCAGATATCAAATTTGGGACTTGCTGAGTGTGGCGTTCAAGGCCCTTCCCTCTTTGGTCCTGGCTCATATTCAGTCTTCTGTCCTGCTCTTCCCTACGCCAATCCTCAGTGATATCCAACTCTTGTTGTGCGTCTAATTTGCAAAGCCCTGGGGGGCACATGCTTTCTGCACACACTGTTCCCTCAGCCTGGAATGAAGCAGGACAACCTGTCAGGACCATTGTGAAAAGTGGGGCATTCTGATAGTGTCAACAATGTGAAAAAGCTATAAAAAAAAGTCTCAAGTAAAAAAATAAAAAATATTCCTAATTCCACCGTGATTATAGCAGGCTTTCACTTTCCACTTTATTAATTTCTGAACGGATCAAGGCTTTCACAAACGACTTTTGACTTATATAACTACACCCTGATTCCTTCTTCCTTCTGCACAAACTACGGGGGACTTTCTGCTTTATTCATTTCCATATTATTTGAATTTTTGATGTTATTTTTGTAATTGGAAAAAATAATGATCTTTTAGAACTGGGTTGATGTGGTAGTCACTGTGGGCTGCCTACTGGGTCTCCATTACCCTGCTCCTTCTTAGGAAACCATAGTTTTGTGCAGGAAGCTAACACCCCTTCTCGAGTCAGGCAGTGAGGCCTGGGAGGCTGACCTTGCCCATTAGGTACTCCCATCGCCCTTGTCAGGGATTGGAATCCCTGGAATCCTCAACTGCAGCCAATCAGGGCAGGGCACTGGCAGCCCTGAGAGGCTGCTATTGGTCCCACAGTGAACTTAGCTTTTGAAACTGGCCTCATCAGCCTAAATGGAGGACTCTTTATTTCATGGTTTAGGGGAAAGGGGATATGAGATTTTTTTTTTTCCTGTCTACTATCCACTGGTGGATAGGAGGAGAGTTGCACAGAAACTACCTGACCTATTCCTTAAAGCAATATTAAACTTAATATACATTACTGAAGATACTAAAAAAATTGCCTGTTATTTAACTGTGGATTTTCTATTCAGTTGGAGTTCAGAGATGAGACACCACACCATGGTTCAGTAATATCTCTCCTTCCTCTGGGGTTGAATATACCTAAGTACATATTCATTAACACAAAGTGTTAGCACACAATCCCCATCTCCCAAGGGCTTGCTTAAAGGACAAGTGGGAAAGATAGTTAAAATACTGCGGTGTAAGTGTTAGGATTAAGGTGTGAGGCGCTTCTAGAAGACAGAGAAGGATGATCAGAGAAGGCTTCTTAGAAAAGATAACTCCTGAGCTGGGATTTGATATAAAAAATGAGGAGCGGAGAGGCAAAGGGAGGGAAGGGCTCCAGGGAGAGATGTTAGAAGGAATGCAGCAAACAGAGGGGAAAGTCTTTTCAACAAATGGTGCTAGGAAAACTGGATATTCACATGCAAAAGAAAAAGGCTGGACCCCAACCTCACACCACATACAAAAACTAACTCAAAATAAATTAAAGACCTACATTTAAGAGCTAAAACTATAAAACTCTCAGAAGAAACCATAGGCTTAGGCACTGATTTCTTAGATATGACATCAAAAGCACAAGGAACAAAAGGAAAAATAAATAAACCGGACTTTACCAAAATTAGAAACTTTTGTGTTTAAATAAAAGAAGGAAACTTTTGTGCTGAAAATGACATCATCAAGAAAGTGAAAAGACAATTCACAAAATGGGAGAAAATACTCGCAAGCCATATATCTGATTAAGGAACTGGTAGCCAGAATAATATAGAGAACTCTTATAACTCAGTAATATAAAGACAAACAACCCAATGAAAAATTGGACAAAGAACTCGAACAGACATTTCTCCTTAAAAGATATACAAATGGCCAATGAGCACACAAAAAAGATGCTCATCATTGGTTACCAGGGAAATACAAATCAAAACCATAATGAGGAAGAAAGAAAGAAGCTCAACCAAGGGGTTGTGAAGGGATTTAGTGCCTGGTACAGGCAGTGCTGGGACACGGGGCAGCAAAAGGAGGCTAAAGAGACAGGCAGGAACCAAGGCACAAAGAGCCCTACAGGCCAGACTCAGGAGTCTGGATATTCTAAAGGTAATGGGAACAAATCAGAGTCTGCAACTGGGAAGCACCATATCAGATTCAATTTCTGGAAATACTACTACCACCATAGTGGGGCATGCCTGGATGCAGAAAGGTGGGCAAGGAGACATGAAACTGGGGCAACGGGTGAGAACAGAGGATGCCAAAGGGCAACTGGAGCTTTATTCCTGTTCCCAGAATCCGAGAAACTGTATATTTTTATAAATACCATCCTTGTTTCAAATAACTTCTATTTTAGATGAGACAACAAAATGCTTACACAAATTACTGTATCAGATGGAGTCTGGGAAGTTTCAGAAGAATTTCAAAGTATGGTTGAGGCTCAGCATCAAAGGCACTAAGTTGGGGACCAGCATTGAGAGCAGGGAAGAAACCAGCCTATCCTTTCCAGCCTGGTACTGATAAAACTACAGAGAACCACACTCTCTCAGGCCTGGAAGGGATCAGAAAAGCCCATGAGCCACCAACTGTCTGATTCCTAAATTCTATCTATAGGACCAAATAGTTACCCTGGACTTGCTTCAAGAGCTCCAGAGATGCACACAAAGGTGGTGCATTAATCCCACCTTCGGATGCCTCGGACCATCAAATCTTCTCCTTTCAGCTTGGCCGCCACCCCTGAGTCTGCACATCTGCCATTAAGGCCACCTGGGCAGAGCTGCCCCTCCCGGAGGCCCATAGCTGCCACGTGTCCCGCACCAGGCCTTCTGTCCTTCCGGCTACGCAAACGTTCCCATCCCTTCAAAGGTTCCTTGGGGACGTGGTCTTGAGTCGCTTCTCTGGTCATCCTCAGAAGTCACTAGGACTCCTTGGGGAACCTTACAGAGTAATAGCCGTAATGATCAGAGCACTTGTCTGAGCTCTGCAGGGATGAGCAGACCATCCCTGGTCGATTAACGCAGCTTGTGGGGAGCGGCTGTAGGCAGCCACGGCACAGGCCGATGCAGACGGCGCTGGCCAGGCCCTCAAGCTGCGAAGTTGATTTTTACCCCAGGTGTTACGAAAGCGCATCTTCTCCATCCTGTACTTGTGAAATGGTGTGCTGGACCCCTGCACGCCAGAGCTCCCGTCTCTCCTCAATGAACCCAGTCTGGAGAGTGATCTTTGCAGTCGGTCAGATGGTCACTAGCGTGACCAATTCAATGGACAGGAGAAAGAGGCCACAAAGAGAACATGGACAAGCACAGCAAAGAAGCAAAGGGAAGAGCTCACGGCTATCAGGATGTCTGCAAGGCCAGCCAGAGAGGGAGGCGGGAGGCCCGAGCAGAGGCACTGGACACATCCTGCTCCACGGACAGATGTGCTGATACCGGTGAAATGAACACAGTCAGCCAGCCTCCGGCGACAGACCCGCACGGGAAGGAAGGCTCTGGGAGACACAACCATCCTGCAGAGGCCACGCTGCACATTTCTTAATTATATTCTTTGCGTTTTCTTGTTTCTACCTGCCTGTCTCACAGGATAGGCGAGGCACTTCGCGGGACATACAGATTGAAGTAAAAACATGTGACTAAAAACCCAGCCGAGAAAAGGAGCTCCGTGTACGTTACCTTATTCAGCTTTGAGGACTGCCCTGTCCCACAGATGTTGTTATCTACATTTCAGCGCTGAGAAAACTGGGACTCAAAACAATTAAGTAACTTGCCCAAGGTCTCATCTTTGACTAAGTGGCACTTAGACTTGAATCTAGGTCAGAAATTTAAGGTCCCTCCTTCCTGCATCAGCCTGCCCATAACTTCTGGCTCTGTTCTGTGGACCTCCCCTACCCGGGCAGAGAGCAGTCAGCAGGAGCTCGGACTCTGAGACCACGCTGCAGAGTCCAAGCCCCGAATCCACCACTGACTAGTGAAGGTAACCTTAAACAGGCCACTCAATCTCCCTGCCCTTCCACCGCCTCAGCTGAGGTAACGACAGTTCCCAGTAGGAGGGTTAAATGTGTTTATATTGCTGAAGCACACAGCACACACTAAACTAGATTAACTAAACTGGTTAACTAAACTAGATGTGAATTTGGGCAAGCAGCTTAACCTCCCAGCCTTCACCTGTCAGAGGGAGAGGATACTGGGATATCTCCCCGGCGTGATGATGGTAAAGGGCCCGTACATGTTGGTCACCAATATTACCATACTACCTGGCTTCAAATCATCTTTCATTCAGGACTGAACATTACTGGTTCATCTAACCACTCAGGTAATCTGTGAAATTAGCACATAATAGGTCAATCGATTTGAAAAATAAATACAAATTGAAGGGAAAAAAGCTTGAAATACAGTGTGAAATCATTAAAATGAAAAATAAAACCCAGGAGTGACGGGATACTAAAAGAACTCGTTCTTTTAGAACATCCCTGTTGTAAGGACGTGTATGTTGGCCACATCACAGCATGCTAGCCCACGGTGGGTGCCCAGAGTGGGTCAAATGCAACTCACCTCCCCCCAGCGACCTCAGTACATGGAGGAAGAACACTGTGGGGTGGGTGGGTTGGTTATTTGTTTTGCTAGGGCGGGGGTTGTCTCTGATTCTGGAGTGCTAAGATGAAATGTTTTCCCTCTGTTTATAACTTTTCTGAGGACTTCTTTATAACCCTTTAGAGATGATATTTCTGTTTAACTATAAGCTTGGAAATATTTTAATTTAAACCACATCAATGGCATATCTAACCTTCACACGGTCCGGGTCCACATAATGCATTTTTTTCATGTCACATTCTTCAGTAGTATAATTTAACTTGAGAATATAAAGGATCCACACTCCAAACACAAGCAATGTACACCTGGAAAAAAAATCAATTAGGTATAATGATGCAGTTATGCGATAATCAAGAGAAATCTTGTGATATAAGGGAAAACCTACCCCAGCTTGAGACTGCCTGCCAGATAACATGAAAGTACAGCCTTTAAGGGGACCTTCGTGGTCAACTTAAGGCACCATTTTTTACTTTCCTGACAAGAAAAATTAGTCATTTATGACTATCTTTGTTATAAGTGAATACAGAGAAAACATTTTTCTGCAAAGGCACCCTAATGAAATATGAATCACCATGCAGACACTGGACTTTACAAAACGAGGTAATAGGTTTTGAGCTACAGAATTTCAGCTTCAATTTTTGACCACTTTAAAATACTGTCAGTCTTTCAAATACTGTATGATTCCACTTCTATGAAGCACATCGTCAAAAATCACACAGACAAAAAGCAGAATGGTGGCTGCCGAGGGCCAGGGGGAGGGGAAGGAGGGAGTCAGTGTTTAATGGGTAAGAGTGTCGGTTGTACAAGATGCAAACAATTCTGGAGGTGGATGGTGTGATGGTTGCATAACAACGTGAATGGATTTACTATCACTGACCTGTGTACTTAGAAATGGTTAAGATGGTAAATACTGTTATGGCTATTTTACCACAATAAAAAAAATTGGGGAAAAATACTGGAAGCCCTTAAAAAAGCAAGAAAACAAAATAAGTAATCCACTCATTATTGCTCTAAAGATTCTACCCAGAAATGAGGCTAACTCAGGTGAAAGAGAACCACTAGTCACCCTTAATACCATCTACAAAAACTGCTTTTAAAGATCTGACAAATTTGTATTATTATATGGTTTAAAATACATACATGCACATACATACACATACAGGATTAGGAGAAAAGAATTGAGCCTAGTCCTGGTTCTAGAAATTTCATTAACAACAACAAAAGATTATTTATTTATTTATTTGAAGAGTGGGAGTGCAAGCAGTGGGGGAGGGGGAGAGAGAGACTCTCAAGCAGACTCCCCACTGACCGTGGAGCCCTATATAGGGCTCAATCCCATAACCCAGGAGATCACCACCTGAGACAAAACCAAGAGTTAGACACCAACTGAGCCACCCAAGTGCCCTAGAAACCTCATAGTTTACATTTTTAAAAAGATTTTTATTTATTCATTGGAGAGAGAGAGAGAGAAATACAGAGACACAGCACAAGCAGGGGGAGAGACAGAGAAAGAGAGAAAGAGGGCAAAAGCAAGACTCCCTGCTGCGCTGGGAGCCCGACATGGGGCTCGATCCCAGGACCTAGCGATCATGACCTGAGCAGAAGGCAGATGCTTAACCATCTGAGCCACCCAGGCGCCCTTAGAAACCTCATTTTTAATAAGCTCCCTAAGTGATACTGATAAAGTAAAAAAAAAAAAGTTTAAACCGAAGTTTAGGAACCACTGTTTTAAACAATTTGTGTGACTGAAAAAAAAAGAGTTAAGGAATAACCTTAATGGGAAGATGACCTCTTTTCTAAAGAAAGAGGCAGTTTAAAAAATACAGCATCGGGGCGTCTGGGTGGCACAGCGGTTAAGCAACTGCTTTCAGCTCAGGGCACGATCCTGGCGTTGTGGGACCGAGCCCCATATCAGGCTCCTCCGCTATAAGCCTGCTTCTTCCTCTCCCACTCCCCTGCTTGTGTTCCCTCTCTCGCTGGCTGTCTCTATCTCTGTCGAATAAATAAATAAAATCATAAAAAAAATAAAAATAAAACCTACAGCATCTATCTAGCACAATATACTATACGCAACAGGTGCTAAATATTTCTTAATACTCAAGGAGGATGACGCAGGAAAGTATTGCTAGGAAGTGTTTTCAAGACTTCTTGATTCTTCTTTCAACAGGCTCCCCCAAGAAAACCTGGACAAGCACCCCAATTTTCCCCTGGGATCGAGTACAAGGTTAAGTGAATAGGATGCTACCATCTGTGTAAAAGTGGGGCATAAGTAACACACACACACGCGCACAGACACACAATTTGTTATGTACACAAGACTGGTAATATTGGTTACCTTTAAGTGGGGGGCAGGAAAGAGAGGATATTTTACTGAGTACTTTTAATATCTTTTGAATTTTAAATCTTGTGAATGTAGTATTACCTATTCCTTTCCCCACCCCCCCCAGAAGGGTATTACATTTGGTGCATATAATAATTCCCTTATCTTGATCAGGAACAAACAAGGAAGGAAGGAAGGAAGAACAGTGTGTTAAAAGCACTGAGGACACTGTACTGGAATGCCCGTCGTGCATCCGTCGTGCCTACACTGTGTGCAGCGTGGGCCCAGGTCAACCTCATTCACTGCCATGGGCCGGCATCCCACACAGTGCTGGGCATGTCAAGCCTCAGTAAATATTGCTTGATGACAAAAAGCAATGGAAAATATTAATGTATGTTTCCTTTTTCCACCTTCTTCCTTCTACACCTCCTAAATTAGGGGTATTTTCAAAAGGGTGATTTTCTTTTTTGTTTCNTTTTTTTTTTTTTTTTTTTTTTTTTTTTTTTTTTTAAAGATTTTATTTATTTGAGAGAGAGAACAAGAGAGAGAGCGCGAGAAGGGGCGGGGGGGACGGCAAGGGCAGAGGGAGAAGGGGAGGGAGAAGCAGGCTCCCACTGAGCAGGGAGCCTGAGGCAGGACTCTATCCCAGAACCCTGCTATCATGACCTGAGCTGAAGGCAGACACTTAACCGACTGACCCACCCAGGTGCCCCAATAGGGTGATTTTCAACTTGGTTTGGCTGTTAACAAATGCGACCACCAAGTCCCTCCCTTAATAATTCTACCGCTTATTAGGATCTAAGGGCGACCTGGCTGAAACACCTGTCATCTTTTTTAGTGTTTAATATTTAAGGCTCTTCAAAAGCCTGTAGGGGACTTTATTAACTGTATTTTTAGATGAACTTAAAACAGCTAAGGGGAAAAGCCCTCTTTCGTTACGTAATGGCAGGGAGCGCAGTGCATGGAAGAGCGGCGCTCTCGGGCACTGAGGCTCAGGTACAGAGCCTGGGCGCTCCCTGGCTGGCGCTGCCCTCTCAGGAAGTACAACCTGATCCATCAACCCAGAAATCTGGGTGCCGAACCCGCACTCGAATGTGCCTTTGTATGATCTTCTGACCAAGTACGAGAGCCCTCCTTCTTCTCCCGGCTCCCCACAGCTGACCCGGCCAGAGGATGGATCATAAGGCCCGCGGGCTCACACTTACTTGAGGATGTCTTTCAACATCAAGTTGGGTCTTCTCATCTTGTTTTGAGCTCGGGTACACCATTGCAGAGAGGGTTTTGTGCGATCGCTTCTCAGTTTCACACAGTTATACTCACTGGGCATTGCTGTGAAGAGAGAAGCCGGGGGAGGGAAAGGAGGCAGAATCAGGCAGGTGATGTTTATAAAAAGCCTTTAGGGGGCACAGCCATAGCATGAAATACTACTCAGCCATAAAAAAGAATGAACAAGTTTTACACACAACAACCTGAATGAATCTAAGGCAACTATGCCGAGCCAGTACTAAAAGTTTACATTATTGTATGATTCCATGTATATAACATTCTTGAAATGTCAAAACTACAGAAATGGAGAAGAGATTAGTAGTTGTCAGGAGTTATGGTGGGGGGGCTGAATGCGGCTAGATCCTTGCAAGGATGTAAATGTTCCATGTCTCGACTGTATCCCCATCAAAATCCTAGCTGTGATATTATACTGCGGTTTTACAAGATGCTGCCAGTGGAGGAAACTGACTAAGGGGTACATGGGATCTCTCTGTATTATTTTTTACAACTGCACATGAAACTACAGTTATCACCAAATAAAAAGTCTAATGTTTTTCAAGAGCCTTTACCTTTTAGAGGTGCCTACGAACTATTTACAGATGAAACAGAAGAAATGAGATTGGCTTCGAAAAGTCAGGAAGGGGATAAGAGTGTACATGGGGGAATGGATATGGCAACACTAGCTTTAAACTGATTGTCAAAGCTGGGCACTGGGTACATGGGGCTCATTATACAATATTCTCAATATTCTCATGTTTTTGTACATTTGAAATTTAAAGAGGAAGTGGTACATTAAAAACAGAACAAAAGTGTTACACTAAGAAAAAAGGAAAAAATACGGCAATTTTAAAAGATATTTTTCTTTAAAAAATAATATGTTGAGTATACTTGCCTATTTATTCTTTTGAATTAATTGTATTTTCAAGTTTTCAATTTCTAAATAATATTCTAAGGGGTACTGTAGTAGAAATCAATACGTCTACCCCTGTGTAAGTTTCCCCTTCCTCTCAACTTGGTAAAACGCTGGATTTTTGGCTAGGTGCATAGCCTCCCAGCATAAAGACTACACTTCCCAGCCTCCCTTGGAACCAGATATGGCCTCATGACTAAGTTCTAGCCAATGGGATACGAGCAAAAGTAACCTGTACAACTTCCAGGGTGCATGCAATGTATACACCCTTATCCCTTTCCTGCTGGCTGAAATACTGACACATGAGGAGCCGCTCTGGACCACAGAGAGCATACCACCAAGGCATGGTGGAGCAAAAGCAGAGAAGGGGCCTGGGTCCCCGGACAACCCCCAGGACAGAGCCACCATTCCACCTTGGACTGCCTGCCTCTGGGCTGTCAGAAGATAGAGAAATAAACTTCTGTCTTACTTAAGCAATTGTTAATTAAAAGTGAAGTCAGAGCTCAGCTAATCTAGGCACCTGTTATATTATGATAAATTTATATATTAAGAAACAATATCTTTACTATAGTCTTTCAGCCAAGAGGCAGTTATATGTCATTATACACTTTATTTCCATTAGAGTTGTATCATTTCCTTTGAAAAAAATCTTTCATCAAATTGATGTTCAAGTAGTTAATGTTTTCGCTACTGGAAACAATCTCTCCCTCCGCTCCAATTCTAATTGTGTAGCAAGAATTTTCCTAGATATGTATCCTTCTGAATAGTTTCAAAAAATAGTGCCAAGGGCCTCACTGGTAAACCCTTGCTGAAGAACTGAGACCTGGAAGATTCCAAGCACCATAACTGTGGGGTTACTTAAACACATGGAAGGCCACCTGTAACCAACACACACACATAAAACAGACATTTCTAAAATGTCTGTGTTTTTACAACCAGAAATACACGCAATTCACCCCGAGGCAGACCTCCAGCAAACACAGTGACCGTGGTGTCAGAAGGAGCCTGTCTCCCCCTCTGTCTCTGTTGCACTGGACAGCACCGTCCCGCAGGCCGCAAGCCCATGAACTTCCTTTCCCGGATGGGCCCGCCCGCCTCCAGCTGAGCTGTGACTGCGGGACTTCCTGGTAGAAGCAGGAAGACAGGAGGAAAGAAGCAGCCCCATCTGGTCCCCTGATTCGGCGCAGCGTCTGGCAGGGGTGATGACAGTCAGAGGCAAGAGAGGGTGACTACATGTGACTCCAGCAGCAATGGTGGGCATTCAGCATCCTCGGTTTCCACTCGAGAGAAGTGATGGCACCTCCAACAGCTTTGTGACAAGTACAAGTCTCAGCCCAAGGTGACAGAAGCTTCCTGATCTCTGGCTAACACTTCTACACCTCTTTTTAAAAATTAATTTTTATTTATTTATTTGAAAAAGAGAGAGAGAGAGAGAGCAGGTGGAGGGGCAGAGGGAGAGGCAGAATCTCAAGCGAGCACGGAGCCCAACGAGGGGCTCGATCTCACAACCCTGAGATCATGACCTGAGCCGAAATCAAGAGTTGGATGCTGAACTGACTGAGCCACGAAGGCGCTCCTGGCTAACACTTCCCTCCCACTTTGGCATCTCCAGGCCTGCTGACGTCTTTGAGATCAATCCCCCGCATGAAAGCCCTCCCTGCCGGAAGCATCTCCGTGGTTTCTGGTTTCCTGCTGGGCATTGACTGGTACGGTCCGATGATACTCCCCTGCCACTTTCAGGAAAGTGGGATTGTTCAAGGAAAGGAGGAGGTCTGCGGGTGATCGAGTCTACGGTCCTGAACTTCCTTTTCTCACTATCACTGCCATACAATTCAATCTATTCAAATGCTTAAAAACAAAAACAAAAAAGCTGTTTTGTTCTTTTCTAATCGCACTGGAGAGAATCTCAGGAGAGGGAGTACGAGAACACAGAATCTACAGCCCGACAACTGGGCTCAGCTCCTCCACCTGCCAGTGGAGGGGAAGCTTTGGGCAAGTGACTATACCTCCTGCAAGCTCGGTCTCCTCATCTGTAAAATGGGGGCAGTCGTATTACCTACCTCGCAGGATTCGCATGGGGAACGCGGGTGCACATCACAAGCACTATGTACCTGCTGGCTGTCGCACAGGAAGCGAACACACAGGCGCCCAGTCTCATCTGACAGGATTCATCTGGTGGGGCTTCAAGGCTCTTGTGTCTTTTGGTCACCCTCACCTCCAGATGCAGTTTTGGCTCTAGCCCTATGATGGAGTCCTTTCTTCCGTCCACTCCATTCCCCTTCCAGGTGTCTCTGGAGAAGCCACATCCTCCTGAAGCCCCTCACACACTCCCCCGGGTCAGGTCCTGGCCAGCATCCTCTCTCTCCCCCACCCCCTTTCTCAACCTGCAGAACCTCGAAATGCTCAGGGTTCACTGGCCCCTCACCGGCCCTGCTCCCTGTGACGGCTGAGCCGCTCCCAGCCTATCTACCCTCCTTCAGTCCATCTGCACACCATGCCTGGGATACCTTGCAACCACACTTCCTTTAAAACCTCCTGAACCTTCCCTTAAACTGCTACACGCACATCTTATGGCTCCAGGGTCCTGGTCTCCACCACTAGCACAATCTCCTCATCCCACAAATACTCGCCGCAAGGCTTCACCACCTGCCTTTCACTCACCTCCTCAAGGGAGAGATCCCCCCCAAACCCCTCTCTCTGTGCGGACCTCTCACCTAAGCTCGGACTATGCGTCCGAACCTGCTTGCTATCTTCACTTGAGACAACATTACGAAGCAGAACCTGGCATTCTCCTCTATTCCTTACGTGATTTGGAAGCTACCATCCACTCAGCCATCCAAGCTGAAAACCTCTCAACTCAGGCTTCTAACTTTCATTGCCAGCCCCGACCAATCCCCAGGTCCTCTCAGTCATACCTTCCTGAACTCATGCCCACTGACATTCCTCCCGCGGTCAAGTCCCTGGACTCCCTGTCTTGATTCTGTCCCCTCAAAGCCGTCTTTCTAAAATATATAGCTGCTTAATGGTTTCCAGCTCATCTCAGGTTTTATGACTCCAGGTGACAAACCTGTTACACCCTCGCCAGAAAAAAGTACTGTTAGAAGCCCAGATGTGCCAGAGTGTTACCTCAGTGCCTTTGCACATGATGTACCCTCAGTCTGGAATTCCAGTGGGAACCCCAACAATCTGCCTGGTGAACCACTTGCATCCTTAAACCCTTCTCCTCTGTGAAGATCATTTTTCAATATCATGGCCGTCCCCGGACACTTTCCCATCTTTGTTTACCGCAATGACCCGACGTTGTCTGTGTGATTTTAGGTCTCCTCGATCATTCTGTAAGCACCTGGAGGATGAGCTACAGGGCCAGTACTCTGTGCTTCCTCGTATCCCCAACACCTAGGACAGAGCTTGGCCCACAGCAGGTCCTTAGGAAACATCTTGCATTGAAAGGAATGTGCGTTGCATGCCTGTCATCAAACAAGATAAGCATCCCCCAAAAATGTATTTTCCCCAAAATATCTAAGATAGAAACTGAAAGTTAAGAGAAATTATAATAGCAAAGAAGAAAGTATAAGTTCTACTGAAACATCTACAATGGCCAACAACAGGGCATCTGTTGATAAATGATCACTGCAGAATCTGTGGAATCTGTGACTGCAGCCTCGGCGTCACCCAGTGACAAGTGGGAAATGCAGAGTCTTGGGCCCCCCAGATCTGCTAAATTGAGGGACTCATATGGACACTCAAGTTTGAGAAGCACTAGCTTGAAGTATTGGGTACATATATTTTTAAAAAAGATTTTATTTATTTATTTACTTTATTTATTTGAAAGAGAGCAAGAGAGAGCCTGAGCAGAGGGGAGAGGCAGAGGAGAAGCTGTCTCCCCACTGAGCAGGGATGACAGACACGGGGCTTGATCCCAGGACCCCAGGATCTGAGAGCAGAGGACATCATGGCACGAGTGAAGGAACACCAGTCTGCTGCCTGCTGACAGCAAGGCAGGGTACTGGAGGCTCGCTGCTCACCAGATGGAAGGGGAGACTGAGGCCCACCCTGGTGAGGAGTAGGAGGAAGGGACAGGACAGAGATCTACTGAGAAATGATGAAGGAAGATTACCAGCAACAAGACGTGTGCAGATGGAAAGCTGCAATCCCAGTTCTGGAAAGACAGGTTCGGAAGTCAATTTTTATAGTTTTGTGACGCTGTGATTAATATGAGATGATAAATAACTAGCCAGAGATGCCCAGGAGACAGGTGGAAATATGGCTTGAGGCTCAACAGTACATCCAGCCCATCAGCAGCCCTGCTCACCAGATCCAAGAGAGCTAAGCCCCAAGTCAACCACAGGATGAAATAAATTAACCTCTCCTTTAACCAGACTGGTATGAGTTATACACCATCCAGGTAAGGTTGAGAAAACAGTTACTCAAATCGTGTTTGGGTTTTTCTGTTTTAGATGAAGACCTCTACTTGATAAAGGAGGACAGAAGACAAGGCAGGAAGCCTGCCCTCAGGGAGAAGCCAGCTTTGGGGTGTACAAACACTGGACACGTCATGGCGCCCAGGAGAAGGCACGGCATGAGCGGAGGGCATGGCAAAGAGGACCTGGGTGGAGAGGAAAAAGGCACACTGTGGGCAGAAGAAAAGGAATGAGCAAAGCACAGAGGCCTGGTTAATTTGGAGAACAGCAAATGATTGGGTATAGCTGAGAAAGTACAGCATGGGATGGGGGCAGGGGTGCAGGCAGGAGTTAAGGAAATATCGTAGTCCTGTTGGACATCCCATGGCCAGTGCCATATCTGGGCTGTAGTGCTGGCTGCCAACAACACATGTCTGCCCCCACTCTGCAGAGTGGCCCCACAGCTGACTGAGGAGGTACAAAAGGCTAGCCATCTGGCCTCTAGGTGGAATCACCCTGGGAGAACAATTTAAGCTCCAGTGCTCCTTGGGATCAGCTGGGAGCACAGCTTTGCTCAGCTCCTTTCCCTGCCTCCTTTCCTTCCCCACCTCAACCTCGCGCCCTTTCTCCAGGCAGCCCCCTCAATGAACCTGGGGCCCCTGAGTCCTGTTTTAGGCTCTGCTTCTACCAAACCTGACCTAAGACAGACCATTAGGTCAGCAGGTCAATGTATGGAAGACCACAGAAGGTCACGGACAATCACGAGAATCCCTTGAGGACTTTATTCAAGAGGTTCAAGAAACATGGAGGAGAATCACTGGGGAGGCAGCAGGGATAGTGGAAGAGGGGGTGGAGAGTCTGAAATGGGAGGCTGGTGGGAGCCGCAGATCCCATGTGCCACAGCAAGATGGCGGCAGCCGGTGGGGGTCGGGGGGAAGGAAGGGCTCAGGCTGCAGCACTGATAGGCCTGGGGATGGATCAGAGGTGCTTAGCACACAGCAGGGAAGACAGTTCAAGTGATGGCAAGATGGTGGAGTGCTCTAGAGAGAGAGTAATCATAAGGATGGAAGCTGTGGAGCCATTACGATCAGTTGGGCCTTGCTGAGTCCCAAAGTCCTGTGGGCCCTCAGGTGGCTAAGTCCTATGGAGAGCTAAAGCCAGGCTTGGGGCCCTTGGGGGGGATCTCACCAGGAATATCAGTCAGGGGTGCCCTTCACTGCAGGTAGCAAAAACCTGGGTATCATGGCTTTTAGCCAAGTGGCGGTTTCTTTTTCTCACAAAACAGGAAGTCTAGGGACAAGCAGGCCAGGGCTGGTGTGGTGGCTCTGGTATGCCACAGATGTCCCCAGCTCCCACCAGCCTCTGTTCCTCAAGCCTCGGTACATGGCCAACCTCAGCCCCACAGTCCAAGCAGGAAGGAGAAGAGGGATGAGGAAAGGAAGGGGAAGCAGCTATATCAGGAGAGGGAAAACTTCCCCAGAGTGGACAGGCTTCCTTGTGTACCTGTGGCCAGAACGATATCACGTGGCTACCCCCAGCTGCAGAGTTAGCCAAGAACTTTTGACAAGCTGGGCTGGCTACTTCCCCAAACAAAATGAGGGTTCTGTTGGTAAGGAAGGAAAGGGGGGGGTCTGTAGTAGTCAATAGTAGGATGTGCCAGGACTGAGATAAGGTCCTGGGGCAGCTGGATAAAGGCAGCAGTTAAGACTCCTCTAAAGAGATAAGATCCGCAAGGGGAAGAACAAAGTGCAGGGCCGTCTTAACCCTGGGAAGCCCACCTTGGGAAGGAAGAAGCACAGGAGGGACTGCTAGAAATTCGAAAAGGAAATATTAAGCAAAATCAGTAACTCTGATGTGACGATTCCATGCCTGGGTTCAACAAAGTCTGAAATTCCAATTAGTTAAGAAAGCAGTATGCTAGTTCCTAAGCAAAATGCATTTTAAATAGCTTTACCCTAAGCAAGTAATACGGGTGCCCACACCAAAAAGGGTGATTTCTAAAAGTTCATTTCATCACTTCTGTGAGAATGCAGAGATGGCCTGACAGACTGAGTCTGGAATGAGTCCCCACTTTCCAGAGAGCCAAGATCGAGGGAAGTGGTAACAGGAATGTACCCACAGTGGTGTGGGGAGGGCGGTGGGAGCAAGGAGACTGTTCAGAAGCTCGGCCTCTGCCACACAGCACAGACGCGGTTTACTCACAGAGGGGACTCCCTGGGCCGGCTCACCAAAGCCCATCCATGGGCACAGGACAAACAAGCCGGGGCTGGGGCCCAGGAGCTGGGGAGCAGTGGGTTGGAGTGAAGTTCTCCACTCAACTTTCTCCTAACCCAACCCTCCAGGCTCTCAGAGGCAGCAGAAGGTAGGGGAGCAGTGTTTTAGCCAGAAAAGCTCAAGACTACACCAGTCCAGGGTCTTGCCTGTGGCTTCCAGAGCTCTGGGTGATATGCTACTCCTCTCCTACTGATTCCAGAGGTCAACCTGTCCTCCTCGTCCACCCAAACAGACAATCTAGGAGGCTAATTCCAAGCCCAGTTCTGGCTGTGGACCTTTTTGTTTGTATGAAAGCTCACTTAGAATCCTAAGACATAACACACACAGGCATGCAGTTGGGGGCACCTGGGTGGTCAGCGGGTTGAGCATCCGACTCTTGGTTTTGGCTCAGGTTATGATCTTAGGGTCATGGGGTCGAGTCCCACATTGGGCTCCACGCTCAGTAGGGAGTCTGCTTGCGATTCTCTCTCCCCCTCCCTCTGCCCCTCCCTCTCACATGCTTTCTCTCTCAAATACATAAATCTTAAAAAAAAAAAAAAAAGGCATGCAATTGATCTTTTGCAAAGTTTCTCCACCTCCGCACTACTGATATTTGGGGCTGCGTAACTCTGTTGCAGAAGATAGTCTCGTGTAGGACGTTTAGTAGCATCCCTGGTCCTCCTCCTCGCCCAGCCGAGACAACCAAAGCCATCTCCAGACGTAGCTGAATGTCCCCTGAGGGGCAAAACTGCCCCCAGCTTTACCCACTGGAATAAAGTCATTGTCTATATTAACATTCCAAACATCGCCACATTTTTAAAGCATTGAGGGTTATTAAACTCACTGCAGAAACTGAAAACTCGAAGACTGTGGACTACAAATTGAAGATACTTGAGTTTCGGTATCTAATCATTTTTAATGTTTGGTTTGGGTGGCTTGGCCTCAAGAAACCTGATTCATCAAGGTAAGTGGTCGTGTTCCTACCTGGACAATGTGGCAGCCGACAGACAGGCACAGGCCTGCGCTCGCACAGCCGCCAGGCGCAGCGCCGGCCTGCAGAGGAGAGGCCTCGGGCATGCGGAGACAGAAGGCGCACACTCCCTGGATCCAAGCGACCCACGCCGAGCGCCTTTAACCACCCCTCTCCATTCCCACCACCGAAGGGTGCAAACTCCCCCTGCATGGTCCTTTCCTGTTTCTACTGGGTAGGCAGTGTCTTACTTCTCTTTTAGGAATATGAAATTTCACCTGTGATTTCAAAACCACAAAGGAAGTACTGATTTGAGCTCTGCTGCTGAGACCACACCCAATCACCCTCCGTCTTCTAGGATTTGTTCAACTGAAATTATCAGTGCCTTCCCCCAGGTGAGGACAGACTGAGGCGGTTTTCCGTGAAGCAGGAAGGGGCTCTCAGCAGACACAGGGTCTGCCAGTGTCTTGATCTGGGACTCCCCAACCTCCGGAACTGAGAAATGAATGTCTATTGTGTAAGTAAACAATAAATAAACAAACAAACAAAACAAATAATCACCGCCTCCACCATTGCCCTGGCCTGTGGTTCTGCAAGCTGACCAGGCCCAAGAACCACTGGAGGGGGCTGTGAAGGATGCAGGCTCCCAGACCTCACTCCCAGAATGTTCCACCAGGGAGGACCGAGTAAGGATGCCAAATGTGCATTTTAAGCAAGGTCCTTACGACTTACAACTTACGTGGGTGCGGCACTCTGAGAAACCTCCCGCAAGTTCCTCATAGCTCTAATTAGCAACAGATTAAGGCTCCATCTTTAGCCTAAGGATGTTCAGATCCTCCCACAAACTGTGCAGTTACGAGGACCTATCTTCTGAAAGGAAAAATAAAAAAGTTGCTCCGTGAATGCAGTCCACACTCTACTAATTTTGACCACCAACCAAAATGCAAGCACCTCCGTGATTCCGAGGGACACTTTTTAATCTCCTGCTAATCAACTGGTACTCCTCTAAGGTTGAGAACGCATGGTTACTGTCGTTCAATTGCTGGCATTTCCCATGTTTAAAAGTGCTAAGGCAGGGACGCCTGGGTGGCTCAGTCGGTTAAGTGGCTGCCTTCGGTCAGGTCATGATCTCAGGGTCCTGGGATCGAGTCCTGAGTCGGGCTCCCTGCTCAGGGGGAGACTGCTTCTCTCTCTTCCCTCTGCTCGTACTCTCTCTCTCTGAAATAAATAAATAAAATCTTTAAAAACAAAAAAAGTGCTAAGGCAATTAATTCTGAGTCCTCGCAACGCATAAACATTCTCCAAAACTAGAACATGCCCAGGAACTACACATGGAATTTCTCCATGATTTTACTGAAGTGACAAAGATGTCGACAGGGCAGCGCCTTTTGCAGGGTCAAGTCCAGAGCCCTCTCTCCCTCCCCACCTCTCTCTCCCACTCCCCTCCTCCTCCTCACTCCCCTTCAGCCTAGAGGCCTCCTGCTCCCACCCACCCCCACCTCAGGGTCTTCATTTGCCTCTGCCCCGCCTCCACGGGGCTCTCTCCTTCACCCTCTTTATTCTGCTCTTTGTCGCCTTCCTTGTAAAACAGCATCCCCACCCCTGAGCCCTGTGAGGCACTCCCGCTTTCCTTCAGGGAACTCAGTACTACTCACGCACACTTGCCTGTTGTCTGCTCTCCCCACTAAATATAAGCTTCCTGGGAAGGGGGCTCTGGTGAGTTCATTCACTGCCGTAACCTCAGGACCCACAACAGTGCCCAGCACAGAAAAGGCTCTAAACACTTGCTGAAGGAATGAATGCGCTCCTCAGAGGCCTGCACCCAGGTCCGTGGCGAACAGCTAAGCCAAAGTCCGCATGGTCCTAACAAGAGGCAGACGTGAAAACCAGATGCTTCCCTGTGTCCAGATATCACAATCACTGGGCATTTGTGAAGTGTCCAGAGCACGCCTGATGCCCGGGGCACAGGGATGGGAATCACTGTGTGTGTGTGTGTGTGTGTGTGTGTGTGTGTGTGTGTGTGTGTGTCGGGGAAGGGAGACAAAGTCAAATGACTGTCCCACCCACCACCATGGGAAATAAAAGGGGCAGCCGGATCTGTTTTGTTTTGTTTTTTAAAAGGAGAGGAAAGAGATAAAATAGTCAACAGTTGGGCAGTTTGAAAATGGCCAAGTCACCTCTTTCAGGATGTTTGCTAATATGTAAAAAGCAGGGTCGGATGAGAACATTTCTACTGCCTCTTCTTCCACTAAAATTTATGAGTCTCACCTACTTTTCAAAGTAAGAACAGGAAACATAAAACTCAGCTCATTCAATGAACGCTCATACATTATGACCGTTTAGGAGAGAGAAATAGGAAGCTGGAATAAGTGGAGGATTCGAAATGGATTTTAAAAAATAATAAAAGGGGAGGGGCGCCTGGGTGGCTCGGTCAGTTAAGCGTCTGTCTTAGGTTCAGGTCATGATCTCAGGTCTCTGCTCAGGGAGTCTGTTTCTCCCTCTCACTCTCCCTCTGTGCTCTCTCTCTCAAATAAATAAAATGTTTTAAAAAATAATGAAAAGGGAAAGAGAGAGTTGGGGGGCACAGAGTGGAGAAAATGGAGTGGGGGCTGGAGGACAGGAAATTCTGGAAAAGGAGAGTTGGAAGGGAAAGATAGACAGCAAGGAGGAATAGAAGCTTCTGTGTTCTTCTCATATTCTGTTCCCTGGGGCTGGACAGTTTCCCAGGAACGCCTTTCTGCAAATTCTGATACGCAGACCCACCCACACACCCACCTCAGGCCCTAACTCAAGAGCTCCCCTTTGGAATCCAAAAACTGCCCCCGCCACCCCCATCTCCCAGGAGAGACCCCAGCCCCAGCATAGAAGGTTGCCCTAAACTGCATAAAATGCAGTGGGGGCTGGAAAAGGACCCCCTCCTCATGCAGAACATAGTAAATGCAGGATTTCTGCCAAAACATACAACCCGAGGGTCTGTCAAGGCGGGAGGGAGGACCATCTTTAACGGGCTGATGCCAAGGCTTTGGGCAAAGCACACCCTCCGAGGGCCTGGTGCCTTATTTGCTGGCAAGTGCTCGACCAAAGCATCTAGGTGCAGTGCGCTGATCTCATGCATCGACACTCTCCATTGTGTTTAAATATACTTCTGAAGCTACATGCTGCCTGGGAAGCCTCTTTTCCAGGACAGTTGTAGGTGGGGTGGGGGTGGGAGCAGGAGTGAAGTCTAAACCAAGTAAATGCATGGCTCAGAGCTGGGAGACCAGCTGCCTGAGGCCAGTCAGCAGGAGTGAAGTCTCTGGAACAGGAGCAGCCGCAGCAGACAGCGGAAGGAAGAAACCTTCCTGTCAGGCAAAGCTGCACTATGAAGGCTCTCTGGCCCTGTTTTCCGCCAATGCCAGGGGGGGCCAAGCCAATGGCAAAGAGAGCTCAGTGTTGTGGGAAACGACTTCATAAACGGCCACGGAAAGGGGAGACCCTGAAAAGCCCCCACACGCCTACTGATGCTGGACTGGGCACAGCACGACGACCTGCAGGCTTCTGAGTTTTTGAACTCTGTCTTCTGACAAAATCTCTAAGTGACAGAAAGATTGCAAGAACAGTACCAAAAATTGCCGTATAATTTCACCTAACTCCCCAATCGTTAACAACCTACCACATTTGCTCTGTCATTTTATATGATACAACAGAGTATGCACACTACCTTTTAACCACTCGAAAGTAGTAGAAAACATGACATATCCCCCCTCAAATATTTTAGTATTTCCTAAAGACAGGGATATTCCCTTAACCACCACATAGAGATAAAAATCGGGAAACTGTTGTTGCTTCAATACCATCTGAAGACCTGATACGAACTTCTTTAGTAGTTCCAATAATGACCCTAGAGCAAAAAGGATCGCGTGTGGCATTCAGCTGTCATATCTTTTCAACCTCCCTTACCCCGGAACAGCGGCTTTATCTCTCACGACCTTGGCATTTTTTGAACAGTACAGGCCGGTTCCTCTGTAGGATGTCCCTCGATTGAGATTTGTCTACTTCTTCATGATTAGATTCAAGTTATACATTTTTGGCCAAAATATCGCAGACTAACGCTGGGCTCCTCCCGACGCATCTTCTCCAGGGGCATACGATGCTGATCTACCCCGCTGCTGGAGACGTTAAAGTCGACCAACTGGCTGACGTGGTGGGAGGCAGGTTTCTCCACTGTCAAGGTACTCTTTTTCCTTTGTAATTAATAAGTAACTTGATGGATGATACTGCGAGACAAAGTAAATATCCCCTTCCTCATCAAACACTATTTCAGCGCCCCCTGGTACATTCCTGCCCGAGTAAGGGTAAAATCCTGTGGGAGGACAAACAAGGTCAAACTTCAGGGAAAAAACTAGGGCTGGTTGAAGCAGTGACTCATGAGCAAGAATCAGCATGTGAGACTTAATTCAAATAACCCTGGGTTATGTTCACTCTTAGCAATTAAGGAGAAAACAAACAAACAAAACACCGCTAGATTTACTTTTGAGAGTATACGTGAGTACCCATGAGCATGCTAGTTTCTTTCATGGTGAGCCACGGCTGCTGGAAACTCAGCCCTTCAATTCACACGGTGTCTGGTGGCAGAGACACCCACGTCCAGAGAGCTGACGGCTAGAGTCATCCTCACCCCGAGGCCCAATTCTCCAGGAGCAATGCTGAGGGGCTCAGCTCGGAGATTCATGGCGCAGGGAGGCATATTTGAAAACAAACACCCCAACTCCCTACTGCCTTAGATGAGCCACAGTCAGGTTTAGGAACTCTGACCTGGCTTATTCAAGAAGTATTTTTTTTAAAGCTCTATTATCACAAAGTGAGAAATTTCAGAAATTATTTAAAAGCAGAAAGAACATTTTGAAATCATATACTGGTTGTCATACTACAACCCAGTGATATCCACTGTTCACGTCCTGGTCTATCGTCTATCAGTCTTGGCTCTTGGCATATGTATACTTTTATCAGGATTGGGATCAAAGTGTCTACACCAGCCTTCCTCAAGCTGGGTTCCACTGGGGAATTAGGCCCAACAGAAAAGGGTATGAACACCTATTTTCTCAATTCTCCCAAGGATGGTCTATAACTAGAATCATTCCAGAAGCATAGAAGAGAAGTTAATCCATTACCTACGGTGGTTGCCTTAGAGTAGCAGGGCTTAATTCTCCTGCAGAGCCCATTTGTGGAGGGCTGGTCTATACTGTTGGCTAATTTGCTGTATTTCCCTAAGAATCCTTTAAATAAACATTTAATAAGCACCAGGCACTGGGGATATAAAGATAAATATGGCACAGCCCCTTTCTTCTTTAAATGAATAATCTAGCGAGGAAAAGTGAAAATACCTTAATACCCCACACACCCAACAGCACCATGACAGAGGGGCAGCCAGGAACCATCACAGCCATCACAGACAGCAGAGAGGCTTCCTGAGCAGATGATATGCAAACGAGTCTCTAAAGGATGGGCAAGACTTCAGAGACAGACGGAAGAGAGGAACAGGCATTCCAGATGGAAGGAAGGCCATGCCAAAATGCCCGGAGAGACAGGCTCAGGCCCGATCACAGGGGACCTGGTGAGAGTGGCAGAAAATGCGGCTGAGAAGGAACCAGGCCCTCTGAACTGGCCCCAAAGGAGGAGGTGCCAGGCAGCCCTAAGTGGTTCTGGAGCGGGGGTGGCCAGCTCACCCAGGGATGAAGGAGGCCAAGAGAGAGGGTAGTCAAGGGAGAGGTCACAGAGGTCGCTGCAGCTGGGGGTGATGGGGAAGCCGAGCCAGAGCAGGTGCAGTGAGAAGGAGGCTGGTCACAGGACGTGGAGGGAGATGCCACAGGGAACTGGTGACAGAGCCAGCAGGGGCTGTTCCTTGAGGGCACTGCCCGCGGAGACCTGGCCTGCATTAACAAACTCAGGCCAGTAATGGAAAGGAAAAAGAGCAAAACCCATGCAAGAAGGCGCCACACAGCGCCACCATTCCACCATCCTCGGAGATGATTTAATGGCAGAGGTGGGGTTACCTCTCAGAGGAGGAGGCCAGAGGGAATGAGACACGACACTGGAGTAGACTGAGGAAAACCGCTTACAAAACAGAACTCCTCCTTTTTGGGTCCCTCCAAGCTCTAAGAAAACACCTTACATAATAGCTCTCCAGTGGGGGGCCCCTGTGGCAGCAAATTATTCACACAGAATATGCCCCCAGAGAACAAAAGTCTGTGGCAACCCCATGAATACCACAAACAGAGCAAAACCTAGAAACTACCTTTAAAAAAAAAAAAAGACTTTATTTATTTGAGAGAGAGAGAGCACGAGAGAGCACAAGTGGGGGGAGGGTCAGAGGGAGAGGGACAAGCAGACTCCCCGCTGAGCAGGGAGACCAGGATCATGACCTGAGCAGAAGGCAGATGCTTGACCAACTGAGCCACCCAGGTGCTCCTAGAAGCTACCTTTTTAACAGATTTCCCTCTTGATTTAAACAAAATACAAGTAGTTGGGCTGAATAAGTAATAAATAGCAGAAAATGAAAATCAGTAGAATTGACAGTTAACAAAAGGATAAACAGGCTCCAACATGGGACCTTCCCCCAAACCTGAGTAAAATGGGAAACACAGGGTATGAGATGATGGGAAAGTGTGCGTGCAAGCTCTAAAAGAACCAAGATCCTCCTCCCAACACACACACACACACACACACACACACACACACACACACAAGGGGTGGGTCCCTAAGTCCTGGCATTATGAAGTGACATCGCCAAACCAGACCTGAGCAATACTCCTCAGGGAGCCGCTGTCCAGGTGAGTAGGGAAGGGAAGGTGAAGGATTCGCTAGGCAGTTTTACGCAGTAATCCAGGATTCGATAAGCCTCATTGTCCTAGAAGAAGCAGACTAGTCACGGACAACCCAAATCAGAAGGCGGTAATGACCCTAGAAAAGGAACTGGAGGGACCACAACTGGAACCTGCCATTTGGCAGGCCCTGGCAGTTTTGAGATGGAAGGACTGGAAACAATCCCATAGAAGGAAAAGGAAAGTTTTGTTTGGGCCACTTTATGCTCAGAACAAATGAAATATGTTTAAACTCTTAAAACCAACAACACATATTTAGGTCTGTAAGAGGCATGGCTAAAACAGAGAATTTCCTTTTACACCCCATCCATATCCCTTTTGCTCTTTGCTCCAAATATTTGGAAAACCACTATTTGGGCAGGCCCCTAAAGAGGTACGCTGCCACTCACATAACCAGTTTTAATCAGGCTTGGAGTACAGGCCCCGGGCTACAGCACTAGCAACACGGACACAGTGTCTTCTCTAGAGACTCTCATAATCTTATTTTAAAAATCAGACAAGTACATCTACCACCAGTGTCATTATTTTCATAGTATTTCTTTCAAATTTATTCTACCTGGGACATAAGGGCTGTGTTACAGGATGTTTTAGATTTGGGGAGGGGTGTGTGTCTGGGAGGGGGTTAGAAAAGGTCCTCCCAGGAAGGAAGGAGTAGGACTTGGTGGATGTGGGCAGGCAGGTGTCAGCTGGGCGGGGACAGCAGGCACCAAGGGGAAAACTTTGCATGGAGTGTCTGAAGGTCCACCAGCAGGGAATAATGTGCAAACAGAAGCTGGAAAAAGAAGCAGGCCAAGCCATGGCGGGTTGGAATTTTATCCTGAGATAAAAGGAGCAACAGGGTGGGGTGGGGGGGCTGGGAGTTAACTGGAAAATGGATTTTGGAGAGACCTCTCCTGAGGTCAGACTGGAGATGGGGAAGCCCTCTTGTGCCCCGAGACCAGTTAGGAGGCTGCTGTGGAGACCCAGGGGAGTGATGATGATGTGTCCGGGAACCCACCGACCTGGACAGAGAACAGAGCCATCTCAGCCACCTCAGGTGACCTTCTCAACAATGTTGACAGGAGCTGTTCTCAGGCGTGGGAGGGATACATTTGCTTCCTCACCACCTCCAGGTCAGACTGCTTGAGTCAGAATGCCCCCTAGACACTTCCCCTAGGTTCTGTCCCCTACAGTTTCTTAACCTCTCTGAGCCTCAAAATCCTCGTTTGTAAATCCTCGTATAGCTTTTGTGAAAATTAAGTGAGCTGACATATATAAATATATAAAATGATATACATCTAAAAAAACATGACATATGTATATAAAACATGTCTAGAACAGGTGAGGATAAAGTGAGTCAGCATAGCATTTATCTTTTTTCTGATCTTGTCTACGTGTTGTGGCATGTGGGTTTGTTGGGAGGGGGATGAGTTTAACAAGATTTTCACAAAAGAGCCCACTCCCTCTTTGCCAACCAAAAAACACAGCTAGATTCCTATGATCCTAGATTTGCTTGGCAGACAACTGAACCCTACCACCAGAATTGCTCTAACTGTCCCCTTTATCAAGACAAATCAGCTCAATGTTTACAGGCTAGGATGCAGAGCTGTGCTGTCCAGTACAGTGCCACTAGCCACATGTGGCCATTAAGTACTTCAAATGTGGCCAAACCAAACTGAGATGCGCTCTATGTAAGTAAGATACACACTGGGCTTTGAAGACTTAGTATGAACAGAAGAGTGTAAAATACCTCATTAATAATTTTTATATTGATTTCATAATATATTGGACATATTGGGTTAAGTAAAATATATTACTAAAATTAACTTCATGGGGTGCCTGGGTGGCTCAGTTGGTTAAGCGTCCGACTCTTGATATCAGCTCAGGTCTTTATCTCAGGGTCATGAGTTCAAACTCCAAGCTGGCCTCCACACTAGGTGCAAAGCCTACTTAAAAAAAAATTAATTTCACCTGTCTTTTTAAAGTTTCCTTCTTTCTATCTCATTGGTTCTATTTTAATTGCTATGTTCCTAACTTCTTAATTTAGCTAATTAAATCATTACTTTTTGCCATTTTTCTTGTTAATATGAGCAATTAAGACTGTACATTTCCCCCAAATACCAAGTTAGTTGCACCTCACAAGTTTAAGTGTACAACTCATCCTACAAGTCTTGACATATATGTTTATTATTAGTTATCTTTCAAATCTAATTATTTTCAAATTCAGATTTTCAAATATATTTTTTCAAAGTATCTTTTAAAATAGATATAATTTAGTTGCATTGTGTTCAGAGAACTTGGTCTGTATGGTACTAATTCTTAGGACTTATTTCATGACCAGGTATATACTCAATTTTTGTAAAAGCATAATCTTCACTTGCTGGGACCATGTTTTCTATATAATCAGTGTGATCAAGCTTATTGTTTGTTGAAATAATCCCTTATTCATTTTCAGTCAGCTTGTTCTATCAGTTACTCAAAGACGTATGCTAAAAATCTCCCACTATGGTGGCAGATTTGTCAACTTTTTTTATCCTTCTGTTACTTTTTACTTTATATAGTTTGAAGCTGTGTTATTAGGTACATAAGAGTTTAGAAGTTCTTATATTACTCAGAAATTGAAACTTTGATGCACCTGTATCTTTTAATTTTTTTAAATGTAGCTACTAGAAAATTTTAAATTATGTGTGGCTTGGGTTATCTTTCCACTGGACAGCACTGGTCTAGAGAAAAGATAATAAACAAGCAGCCTGCACCAACCACCAAGTCCTGGAAGACTAAGGATGATTGCAGAAAATAACAAGCAAAGAGAGGAGGGTGTTGGCAGCCCTGTTGAAGCACCATACTCTGTCTTCCTCTCTTGCTGCTGGAGTCTAGCTACTAGGAAATGAGACCAAGATGTTTGTGAAAAGCAGAAAGGAGGTGAAGAACAAGACAGAAGAGGATAAAAAAGCAGAAGCTGAGAAAAGGCGGCCAGGAAAGAAGGAATTCTACACATATAATTGAACAACTACTTCTGCTCTGAACTCAATGCATTTAAGCCTTTAATTATGAAAATGACACTCAGTATTAAAAACAGCCTTATTGTCCAAAAGGCAGAACTATTTAAAGTAGAGCTATTTTGTTATTTTTATCAATTTTCTCTCTTTGAATTAATCAAATCATATCATATGATACTTAACTATTATGATTCCAGATACTAAAAACTTGAAGGGAAAAGGAGAAGGATTCATAGGTTATAGGAGTTGGTAGAACCATCCAATAACTTAATCCTGGATATTTTTTCCACGCCAGAAGAAGAGAACAAAAATATCTTGTATAGCCTCAAAAGACCAACCAGGAAATGGGCTTCTCTTCTAGGATGTGGAGGAATTCTTAGCAGAAATCCAGAAGTACAGAGAAGGCAGGTCAGAGAAGTAGAAACAAGTATACGAAGTACAATGTTACGAAAGCAGAGGGAGAAGAGGTTCCCAGAAGAGTCTGCAGCAAGAAGGCTGGAAGCTGAGATAAGGTAAAGCAGTTTGGCCACAGAAACTCTTCCCTGACAACATTGCTCTTGGGTTTCCCACAGCTCAGCCTGCCCTGCTGCCTGACTCTGGGGTGACTGGGGCATGGAGGTGACTGCACTTGCCAAGAGCATATGGGACATGGGGCACAGCCAGGTAGAAACTGATCATGACTCCTGGTAGGACTCCTGCCTGTCTCCTTGGTGAAAAGTCAATGCTGCACTCATCAGCTAGTAGAAGAATGTACTAACAGTATGCTAATAAAAAGTAACCACTAATTACCATTTAATAACCATATTGATCACTGTACTAATAGCATAATTAATAAAAAATTGGAATAAAACAGCTTTGCCTGCAGCTCCCAAAGCTGAGTATACACACATCCATGACCCCTTTATCCCACACCTACTATACCCCCATCAGAAATGCATACATATGTATACCAAAGATAGGTACGAGAACAGTCACAATAGCATTACATGCAATAGCCAAATGCTGGAAACTGCCCAAATATCCATCAACAGTGCACAGATAAATATGTGATTTATTATTCACCCAATGGCCAAAATCAGCAATGAGAGTGAGCACACTACGAGAGGCGTCATGAGCGAATATCAGAAACCTAACTCATGAGGAAAGATGGCAGACTGCAAGATCCTTGGTCAGGCGCGGGTTATCCTCGGGGAGGTAGGGACTGGAAGGGAGCACCTAGGGAGCTCCTGCTTCTTGATCTGAGTGCATAGCTGCGTTCAGTTTGGAGAATTTGTGAATATAGTAGGTGTACTTACCTTTTGTGTATGTCGGGAAGGAAGGAAGGAAGGAAGGAAGGAAGGAAGGAAGGAAGGAAGGAAGGAAGGAAGGAAGGAAGGAAGAGAGAGAGCGAGCTCACCAGGTAAGACGAGCCTGATAATGTCCTTGTACCCCTCTAACCTCATTTGTCTCTCCCTCCCTTACACAACTTCCTTGCTCCCCTCCTGCACGTGTGCTTAAGCTGGGTCTCTCTCCTTGGGAAGCCCACATGTCACCACCCATATTTACCGCTTCTTCCCACATCAGGCTGGCGATTTGTGTTCCCCCCTCCCCGCATTTTGGATGCCTTTGCTAACTTAGGCCATTCACGCTGATCCAGCCCTAGCTTCTCCTTTCTCAGCAGTTAGGAAGTTTGTACCATCCTTGTGTATCTTCCCAGCTATTTTATTTCTCCCCACACTGCCCAGCTAGACTAAAGACACAGAGCATGCCCTTTGGGAACGATCTCAACCCTCCATAGGCAGTTCACATTAAATCGTTCCTCAGGAGCTAGAAGGGTGTGGAAGATGAGCCTCGATCCTTCTCAAGAACTGCTGGCTCCAAGACACACCCCCATGTCCCCCCTTCCCAGCAGCTGGATGGAGTCCTACAGAGAACTCTGAACCTCTTTTTATTGTCTGTTCACCTCCCCTCACTGCTGCCAAATAGCATGGGGCTAACTTGGCAGTTTATGCCAAAATCATAAGCATTTTCAAAATAAGTAGCCATAAACGTGAGTTTTGGGAATTTATGCCTGTCAGCCCTCTCCCTCTTCCATTAACCTCCTAATGCCTTCCCATCTCACCCATTTCTTTTCTGGCCTGAGGAAGAAATGGCTACTGATCATAACTAAGGTTCATTTCATTTTACAAAAACAGCAGCACTCACATAATGGACAGACACGAGAAAATACTCATGCCATCCTGGTTATTGGGCTCTGGCAGTTCACAGCAAGCTTCTGTCCAAGTACTGGTTGGAATTTAGGTGATCCCAGCTCTAAGACTAGAAATCTAAGACATTCTTCTAAACTGTCAAGCTTTCCAGATTACACAAGTGAAACCACAGCCCACCACGGTTTTGAGTCTGTGCGCCTTCACTCCACAGACATGGATTCCTCTTCCACAGTTTCAGGACACGCATACCACTGTGGAAGAGGATTGGCACTTATAAACCAAGAGAGCGAGGCTAAACACCAGAGGGCAGGAGATGCGTCTCCTTCCTCTTTGTAACCCCAGCACCCAGCTCCCTGCTTGACACCACAAGCAGGCAAGCCTAGGGTGCCAGATGAAACGCAGCACAGAAAACTATTTTCTCTTTTAGAAGAACGATACCTAATTAAGCAAAGGCCACGAACACGAATTAAGACATGAGCACATAAAATTCGTTTTTCAAGTCATCTACTGATTTGCAGGACCCTCTTCACTGGTAAACACATTCTTGGGTCAGAACCACTGAACCAGAGGCCTGGAAGAGACCACCAATAACAGCAGCTCAAACCTCCCAGTAAAGACCGGGAGACAGAGCCCCAAATGGGGACCAGTGTCGGCCAAGGTCACCCAGCTGGTGTTGGGTAGGGACAAGATCCTGCCTCTCCCTATGCGGCCGGCTCCTCTAAGAGATGCCCTCGGAAAACCTGAAGTTACTTACACACTAGCGGCGTATAATGAATGCATGCCCACGTCAAGTCACTGCTTACAATTCAGAGGAAAGCAAAGGGTCACGAAAACGTGTCTCTTCCTTAGGGCTGGCATCAGAGAGGGGGCAAGGAAGGTCACTGGCGGATTTCTACCAGCAGACGCCACACATCGTGCTTTCCGAAGGATGCAATGGCCAGTCTGGGGACCCGCTAGTTACCCTGCAAAGGGTCCCCCAATCCTGTTCCAGGGAAATGAGTTAACTCGGCTCCGCTGGCTAGGAAGCTTCCAGCAATGAATTAAACCCCGAGCCGCTGCGAGAAGCCGCGGGGGGAAAAGGGCCAATGCGGCTGGACCCGACATCCTGGCGGTNAGAAGCCGCGGGGGGAAAAGGGCCAATGCGGCTGGACCCGACATCCTGGCGGTTCACCCCTGCGCCTCCACCACGTCCACACTGGCGCGGCGCCCCCCGCTCCGTCCACGCGGCCCGAGGCCACGACTCTCAGCCCGCGCCCCCGCGAGGCGGGTCTAGGGGCACAGCGCCCTGGGCGCTGCCTGCAGGGGCTGGGGCGGAGCCGCCAGGCCCAGCTAGGCAGGGGCTGGGAGTCATCGCCGCCGCCGCCCCCAGCCCGGGGGCCCCGCTACGCCGAGAAGGGGGCTGCGCCACTTACCTCGGCCGGCAGGTGCCGCCGCCACCGCCTCGGTTCGCAGCTGCAGGGGACGCCGCTCCGCGCCTCCCGCCGCCTTCGTCCTCATGCTAGGGAGGGGGCGCCGGCCGGCCGCCAGTCCCGGGCCCCGCGCCCCCGCCCGTCCCCGGCGCCGCGCTCGCGCCCATTCAGCACCGGACCGTCCGCTCCCCCGAGCGGATGCGGAGGAGGGACGTGGGGCGGGGCCGGGAGTCACGAGGACAGGAGAGACCAATCGGAGATCGTGAGGGGGGGGTCCCGCGGCGGCCCCACCCCCGAGACGCGCGACCCCTCCACCCCAAGCGGTTGGGGAAGCCGGGCGCCCCCAGCAGGACGTAGCCGGGCGGGTGGGCTGGGAGGAGCCAGGGTGTCAGGCACCCAGCGCTCGCTTAAACTCTGCGTGGCTTAGCGGGTGAGGGAACAAAAGGTACAGCTTGATTGTAGGCTTTCACTGCGCGTAGGACTGGTACTTAAGGAGCCGGTGAACGGAGGGGCTTTACGTAGTCACGTGCTTCACTTGCTAGCACAAACCCCGAGGCCGACCAGGGTTGAGAGTTCCTGGGGCCCTGAGACCCTTGAGAACTGCACGAAGGCAGCCTGGGCGTGTGTCAGGGCACTTGCGAAACATCTTTATGTTGTTCCACGTGTCCGAGAAGAAGGAGATAGTGCTGATTACCACCAGTATCAGAGATGGGCAATTGAGGCCCAGGGAGCAGAAGTGAGTTACCCTAAGTCATTGGGGCATTTGGTGGCAGAGCAAGGATCAGAACCTGCGCTTGGAGTGCCCCTTTCCATGCCTCAGGAGTCTCGCTTGATTCTGGAAGAGGAAATGTCATACAGTTTTTTTAAGGCATAAATATTAGTGAATCCCCAAATTCAAGAATCAAGAGGAGTTTAAAGCACTGATATGTTATTTCTTTAACACAGCTGAATGTGTATAATGCGCCTGCAACATTTCCGTGCGTTAGGACTTGTTGACTCCTCAGTGAGCTCAGTGAAATTGCCTTCAGAATTTTTTTTCAGGTTAACAGATTCAGAGCATCGCGGTCATGTGCCGGTGATACCAGTTCCGGTTTAAAAAGGAAACTCCTAGACACTGAGCCAAATATATTTACGTCAACTGAGAGTTTTGTCGCTCTTTTTCGCAACAGTTTGCACAGGGTTTGCGCAGCTCCCAAAAGGGTTCGGAAATGTCTGTGCTCTTTCCCCGGTGGGGGCAGGGGTGCTGGAAAAAATGTGGTATCTGGGTAACAAAGGTCAGAAGGGAAATCTTGGAAAGGAAAGGGTGGCGGGTGGGGGGGACTCCACCATCATACTTTGCAAAGGGATTTTGCCAAAAAAAAAAAAAATGTTTCCAGGTAATTCTAAGGTGAGGACACGGGAGCATTTTGAAGATATTTGAGGAAAAGCTATCACTGGGAGATCTAAATCCATTGGATTGGCCAAGGCTGGCCAGACCGAGCAACTGGGGGGGGGGGGGGGGCGGGAATCAGTGACAGCTGCAGGGAGAATGCTGAGCACCTCACCACTTCTCTCTTGGAGACCAGCCCAAGGCCAGCCTGCTTGATCAGACACTCTTTACCTCGCTTTGCCTCAGCTGTTCTTCCCCTTTCTCCCAGATACTCCTTGTCGGTAAAGCACCCAGAAAGTATTATGGCTGACCTAAAGATCAGGACACCCAGGCTTGGAAGAGTGGGTGTCAGGTGAGTGTGAGAAAGAAAGGGAGCTTGAAACTGCCTCCTGTCCCAGCCTAGCAGAACGACTGTTAAGCTTACCCGCACCCACTACCCCATTCACCCCTTTCACGTTGGGTGGGAAGAGAAGCTGACTTGTGCAACAAGACAAGCCCCTGCCCTAAAACATCCTTTTTACTGGCTGCAGAGCATCCTCAGCTACTGTTCTGCGCTGAGATAGAGATCCCCGAGCTGTAGGTTCGGGTCCGCCACTAGATCTTAAAGCCTTAGCTGGAGGGGCGCCTGGGTGGCTCAGTCGTTAAGTGTCTGCCTTTGGCTCAGGGCGTGATCCCGGGGTCCTGGGATCGAGTCCCGCATCAGGCGCCCTGCTCTGCTGGGAGCCTCCTCCTTCCTCTCCCGCTCCCCCTGCTGTGTTCTCTCTCTCGCTGGCTGTCTCTGTGTCAAATTTAAAAATAAATAAATAAATAAATAAATAAATAAATAAATAAATAAAGCCTTAGCTGGAAATCTCTTCAAGTCAGTGGCTGGTCTCAGAAAAGCTCAGGACCCTGACTAGCAAAATGGCCAAACTATTTGTAAATTCGGGACAGCTACCGTGATTTTGTTATTCTTTAGTTCCTTGTGTTCATTACTTGCTCATTCTGATAGCAGGCATTGTAGTTGCCCCCAACATCCACTCCCTCTCCCCCCTGTGATGCAACATATGGTTCAGGTAAATCTGCCCCACTCTTAACTCTTTGAGGGAGCTCTGATTGGTCTAGGTCAAAGGTTCTCAAAGTATGGTCCGTGGACCCCTAGGGGGTCCCTGAAGACCTTTCAGGGAATCTCTGAAGTCAAAATTATTTCGTAATTATCTAAGACATAATTTACCTTTCTCATTGATGGTGCAAAACTACTGATGCCTTCACAAATCAAGGTGGTGGCACTGAACTGTACTCATATCCTTCACCATCACAGTCATGGTAAAAAACATATATTTTTAATTAAAAAATGCAGTTTCATTTAAGAATATTCTTGATGGAGCAGTAAATATTACTAAATTTATTAAAATCTCAACCGTCAAGCATGTATCTTTTTAATATTTTATATGATAGATTGGAAAATGCACATAAAACCCTTCTGCTGGGAACTGAAGCATGGTGCTTGTCCAAGGGAAAGCTCTTGTGCGGTTGCATGAACTAGCTGGTGTTGCGGGGGCAGGGGGCAGTTGTGGAAGACCATTTTTACTTGAGAAAGCAACTGACAAATTATGGTTATTTGGTAGACATTTTCGTGACAATCAAGTGAGCCTGTCTCTTCCAGGAAAACAATGGCCTGTTGGTTGCCAATGATGAAAAAATTCCAACTTTCAAAAAAAATTTAGAATTTTGGAAGTGTTTGTATCACCATGGGACAGCTTCTCAATATTTAAGGACTTTTCTGATGGGACCGAGGTGATGTTAACACATAGGATTCAGAGATAATGGATCACGTGTGATGAGCCAACCCTTGGAAGGCCTGCATTTACTCAGTGAATCAAGGTTTTCCAGATGGCTAATGCATCATGTTACAAAATCACACACGGGCTAAAGATGAATTTTAAATGCAAGGCAGACAGTGGATTTTGACTGTATGAAAAATTTATGGATAAGGTTTCAGATTCCACAGTGCAACAAGACTAAGAAATGTCCTCTCGTAGAGTTTTAGTATAGTACCAAAGAAGAATATCCAGAATTATCTTAAAAAGCTGTTAAAATACTCCTCCCTTTTCCAATTACATGTGGATATGAAGCAGATTTTCTTCTTGTACTTGAATAAAAACGATTTGCAACAGATTGAATACAGAAGCAGATATGAAAATCCAGCTGTCTTCTATTAAACCAGACTTAAAGAAACTTGCAAAATAAAAAGTAAAAAAAAAAACAATAATCCTTTCTTCTCACCATCTTTTTTATTTTGGAAAACATAGTTATTTTGGAGGGGATATTAGTACCTTTTAAAACATATTAATTAACTTGTTATAACATATGAATTTATTGTTTTATGATTATTTTATTAATTTTATTTTTTAAAAAGTTGTTATTTATTTACTTGAGAAAGAGTGTGTGAGAGCGAGAAGGAGTAGGGGGAGGGGCAGAGGGAGAGGGGGAAGCAGAATCCCCACTAAGCAGGGATCCGGGGACTCTGAGATCATGACCTGAGCCAAAGGCAGACGTTTAAATGAATGAGCCACCCAGGTGCCCCTGTTTTGTTAATTTTAATAAATGTAATTTCTAATTTGGCATATATCGATAGATGAAACCTCCATTAAAAAGATTCTTTGAGATCCTCAGTAATTTTTAAGAGTGTAAAGGGTCCTAAGACTAGAGCTTGAGACCTGCTGGTCTAAGCCACCCAGAGTCATCCCATCCTCCTTGCCACTAGGATTGATTCATGGGAGGCCATAGGAACCAGACTGACCCAGTCAGAGGAAATCTCAGATTTATGGGACGGTGGGAGAGAGATGCTCTCATCTCCAGCTAGGCAGGGGTCAGGCAGTAAGCAGCCTCAGAAGCTGCTGATAAGGCAGTCATGTTAGACTACAAGAAGAACTTATCTTAGAAGAAAATAATGCTGAGGGAAGCAGAGAGAGAAGTTAGAAAGAAACCATTCCCTTTATGACATTTTTGAGCCACTAGATCAAACCAGCCCTGCAGCCCATCCTACCTCTATATACTCCAGTTTTATGAATCAGTGGAGTCTACTATGGGTTAAACCAGCCAACCTCAGGCGCCCCCTTGATGTTTTGTGTACCTGTTTGTGAATATTTTTACCTCAATAGGGGCCTAAGGCCTTAGGATAGTATACTTTCTAGGGTCTATTCATTCAACTTTTTCATCGTATCATCAACGTAAGTTAGCTTCTAGAGAGAAGCTGGAAGGCAGAGCAGGGACTGGGAGGAAAGGGACCTAGCACAGACAACGGGAGTCAAAAGTGCCAAAAATACTTGTGAGAACAATAAGGAACAGTGGCATATGATCTTGCATAGCAAAGTTATAGCAGATTTTTACTTTCTTTTGCTGTTATGTATTTCTCAGATTGAACAACATGAGCATGCATTGCTCTTTTAAGGAAAAAAATAGAACCGTATTATTATTTAATAGCCCTTGAAAAGGACACAGGCTTAGAGAGCAGGTTGGCATCAGGATATGGCAAGAGAAGTCTTGGGCTAAAATTGCTAGCAGGAAGAGAGATCTGTGAGGGATGCAGATAGGCCCGGAAAACAAACTTCCTTTCATTTACAGCTTTGCCAAGAGCCAACCTCAAAGATTCAAGGGGATGAGCAAGAATCCCTAAGGGTTAGGGAATCATTAATTATGCCTCTATCAAAGTGGCTGGAATATTTGCAGTCGAGAGAGAGAGACCAATGTGAAGATTAGGTCAACACTAGAAAAGGCTTGAGATACCACGTTAAGTGAAAACAAAAAAGGGGACACAGATTGTGAGCAAACTTCTATTATGTGGCCAAAAATGAGAAGAGAACTTGGAAAAAGAAAACAGTTGTGGTGTTAGGGTGGTAGGATCATGAGTAATCTTTTTTCCCTTTGTAAGAGATGTCCTTTCATGTTGTTATAATGTTGTTTTTTACAATAAATAAAGCTGAAGGGAGTCATTGGTTCCAATTACTGAGGTCTCAGAGGCTTTTCCAGATGGCCTGTTTCTTTTCGCCTGCCAAATGGCTCTCATCTGACACCAAGACAGAAGCTGTGCCTTCCCTAGGGCCTGGCATCTTCGAAGCTGTTAGGGGTGATGCTGTTGTGACTATTTTGTAAGTGGCCAGAGGAAAGGAGGGAAGGAAGCTGTAGGAGCCAAGCCTGAGGCTGTGTGGGAGGCAGGGGGTGGGGTCAGCCATCCCTCACCCTCTACCAACGTCTTGTCCAACCGGTTTCCCACCCAGGTATTGTCTTTGTATTTTTCTCCTGGCGAGCTTCACCTCCCCTTCGGACTCCCATCCTTATGTTCCTGAGATACTGTCCCTCCCTCAGTCCCCAGGGGCTGAAGCACAGCTGCGGCCAAGAGAACACAGACCCAGACCGTCTGCTGCCCTAAAGCACAAAGGAAGTCAATCCCTTGAGGTTTTTCTAGGAATGTTTCCTGTGAGCAATCACAGGGAAAAAGCAGGAGTGAAACAAAGGAGGGAAACATCAGGGGAAGGCTGTCTGGTGACAGAGGGCCGCCTGGATTGGGCAAACAGTTCCACTCAGACTGAATCCTTCTAGAAGTTGTGGGCCCCATATTCAAGCACATCTGCCTCTCATTCCATCCTTCCTTCACCCATATATTCATTGCACAAACATTTACCGAGGGCCTGTCTTGTGCCAGGTATGACGCTAAGTGCTGTTCGAAAACTATTTCACTTGATCTTGACAACCCCCCCCCTTTGCAGTAGGATCTTCTTATTCTCATATCTTATCTAAGAAAGTTGAGGCTTGGAGAAACTTAGGGACCTGAAATAAATTGCCAGAGGTCACATGGCTAAGAAGTAGCCAAGCCAGGATTGGAATCCAGGCCATCAGACCCCAGAGTTCAACTAAGGCACAGTCCTTTCTCGAAAGGTCAAATTGTCTCACTGAAGAGAAAGGCACTTTAAAACAAATGAACAAGGAAAACCAGTAACACAATGAGATATAACAGAAGGACTATTCACGAAGAGTCATAAGAGCAAGGCGTGGGGGTTGGGCAGGGGGTGGAGACACGGCTGGACCGGCCTCAGAGCTGCTCAGGGACCATTGATTCTGGCTTTGAGGGATGATAAGGTGGGTATATCAGTAGGTATATTAGTTTGGGGCTGTATTCGTTTTCTATTGCTGTGTGAAAAATCACCACAAATTTAGCAGGTTAAAACAGCACGAATTTACTGCCTCACAGTTTACGTCCAGGTCCAGTGTAACCGAATTCTCTGCCCAGGGTCTCACGTGACAGAAATCAAGCTGTCGGCCAGGGCTGCTGTTCTTACATGGGCTCAGGGTGCTCACTCAAGCTCCCCGGGTTCTGGCAGAGTTTATTTCCTTGCCGTTACAGGATTGAAGTACTCGGGGTTGTTCTGCAAGCTGTTGGCCAAGGACCACCCTCGGCTCCCAGGGGCTGCCCAGGGGTTCTTGTCATGTGGCCCCATAGAAAGTTCACAACACAGATGGTTGCTTTCTTCCAGGCCAACCAGAGCACAGCTGTATGACTTTTTCTTCTACTACCAATCGGACAAAACTTTCTGTTTTTAAAAACCTCGTGTGATTAAGTCGGACCCACTCACCCAGATAATAACCTTATTTTAAGATCAACTGGTTTAGGGCATTAATTACACCTGCAAAACCTCTTCACAGCAACATTAGATTAGTGTTCGACTGAATAACTGGGAGAAAGCGTGCATCCACCAGAGGCTAGAGATTCGGGGCGCCATCTTAGCATTCTGCCTACCACAGTAGGATGTAGCAAATGGAGAAGATGAGGAAGATCAATCTAGGAAAAGGATACAGGGTGAGCAAGGCTTCTGGGAGACTGCTGGAAAATGATAGAAAAATGAGTGCCATGTTTCCAAAAACATGGGAGAGTAGATTCTGGAGAAATCCACCAAGTCAAAAATCCCTAAGATTCTGGGGAAACTATTAAAAGCCTGTTTTTACAACAAAGCTGAGCTGACAGGAATGGGAGGAAATCCCTTGGAGGCAGAAACAATGAGAGAGTGTGAACCCAGAGAAGTGACCAGGAGCCAGACTTTGCCGTGGAGCCCCTGTTAATTCTGGCCGAATGGGCTACAGAGATAGAAGACAAAGTTAGACTGAAGTGGGATATGAGAGTAGACTGGAAATCCTTATGAATACCCAGAACCTTCAGAAGATAGAAATTTTAGTGGATGCTGTCAGATCTTGCTCCCCAAGGGAAACAGTGGTATACATTCCATAGACCATTACTTGCCTTAAGATAGCCGATTTTATTTTTATTTTTATTTATTTGTTTGAGAGAGAGCACAAGCAGGGTGAGCAGCAGAGGAAGAGGAAGAGGCAGGCTCCCCGCTGAGCAGGGAGCCCAACACGGGGCTTCATCCCAGGACCCTGAGATCATGAACTAAGCCAAAGGCAGATGCTTAAACGACAGAGCCACCCAGGAGGCCCAAGATATCTGATTTTAGTTCAGAATGGTCCAAAAGAAAAAAAAAGTTTCCCCTGAAAATTTCTAATCAAAAGCCTGTCCTAATGCAAGTTTGGGGCTAGAATTCATACCCCCTTTTTGACCAAAAACCTTTTAAAATGGTCCTAGGTTCTCAGGATTCTGGGATCCAGCCCCATGTCCCCCAGTCAGGCTCCACACTCAGCAGGGAATCTGCTTGGGATTCTCTCTGTCCCTCCCCCTTCCCCTGCTTCATGCTCATTCACACTCTCTGTCTCTCTCTCTCTCTAAAATAAATAAATCTTTAAAAATAAATAAATAAATACATACATACATACATAAATAACTAAGCAAGTCATCTTGCAAGATCAAGGGCAAAATAAAAGCATTTTCTGACAAAAAAAATTGCTGGACATACCCTAAGTCATGGAACTTCTAAGAGATATACGTTAGAGAGAAGGAAAATGATCTTGGAAGGTCTGAGATGCCAGAAGTAGAGTATGAATCAAAGGCACAAATGAAAGAGATAAAAAGTGAAACCTGATTCTGAGAAAACAACCAGCTGAATGCACACCACCACGAAAATCACTCATGAGCACCCTAAGATTGGGAGAAAAACATGTGTACGGGAGCAATGGGAGATTAGATTGGGACCAGAATTTGAAAGGTTTATCAGTTGAAGGTGTTTGGACTTTATTCTCCTGGTAGGAGGAAGATACTGAGTTTTGTTTTTGTTTTTTATTAAAAAAGGATAAGATGGGAATGCCTGGGAGCAGGACCAAGCAGGTGGCACCCTTGAGTGAGGGAGGCTGGGTGAAAGACAATAGGAAGTGGGGACGATAAGGGGGGACTCTGCCACTGGAAAGCCCTCTCTAAAGGGGGCAGTCACTGCTCAGCTCTTGCCCACTGCCGCCATGTGGGAGTTGAGCACCCTGTGTTGCCAGATCTTTAGTTTTCCAGAGAGGCTATAATCTGAGGTTTTGGTCAGTTTTGTTTCTCTCAGTTTTTAAAATAGGGCTACAAATTCAATTTTTTGAGAAAATTGCATCACAAATGAAGATGTATGGTAAAACAAAACTTTCACACGGAGGGCCTAAAGGGTTGTGACATCTGGACTGATGAAAGCGATGATGTGGAAACACTAATTTGGTGGAGTGTGCAACGTAGGCTTAAGAGGCTGGTCCCAGCTCTGCTGCCTCTTCAAAAATGATCTTGTCTGGTCGGGTTTGGTTTTGTTTCTTTACTCAGGGATGCTCTCATATTACTAAATAGGCTGTTAAGTCCATATGGGTGGGGGCCTTATCTTCTCTGAACACGCCATAGATAAAGCACATTACCTAGCTTTCAGGGGGTAAGGCAGACAACCTGGTGAGAAATTAGATCCCTTCTTCTCCCTCCCCCAAGTCTCATTCTCAAAGAATTGGAGGTGTTGTTTCCCCCCTTCAGCCCCTCAGGGTTGCTGTACCCTAGGGATTTGGGTTTCCCTTGCCCAACCTCTAGTGGATGGCCTCCTAAAGAAGCTGAAACCTGTGCCCAGTTCCCCTAAAATGCCCTAGGAGGTAAAGAACCTTCTACAGGAATGCCTGAAGATGGCAAGTACTGGCCACTAAATGCCACAACTGAGCAAGAAGCTGGAGTCCTGTGGTTGAGACTATGGCTGGCCTGTGTGTGGTAAGGGCATCTCTGTGGGCCCTGGAACAGCAGATGTCCAGAACCAGACATAGAAGTAAATGGTAACAATGAAGGAGGAGGCCCCTGACCTATTTTCCGGGTACCATATAACATCTAGAGTTCTCCTACCATCACCTGGGAGGAGGAGGGAAACTCCCAACAGTGGCTAATGTCAGTCATCTGGTCAACCAGACACAACCAAACTTAGAAAACAATTGGCACTATTGTGCCAAACCTGTGGGCACCTGTGAAGTGTTTGTAGATGGCAGGAGCTCTACCAAGATGGAAGTTGAGGAAGGTGGGAGAGGGGAGTTGGTAGGAATGGGAGAAGTGAATAAGCCTTGGATCCCCAGAAACATGTCACCACCTCTGCTTATCCCGGAGGGGCACTCATCCTCTGTGATCATTTTCCTAGAGTCGACAAGAAAAAATCATTGCTTTTCCACTTTATATACAACTAAAATAATATTGTTTTAATGAAGTATAAGAGACCTACCAAAAAGTTCCAAAATCATCAATGCAAAGCTCAATGAATTCTCTCTTAATGAACAGACAATGTCAAAAACAGGTCAAGAAACAGAATATTGCCTACCTTCCCAAAGCCTGCCTTATGGCTCCTTCCGGTCACCACCCTCACCTTCTTCCTGCGATGGTAGCCACTCTTCTGACTGCCAGCCCTTAGATTTGTTCGGCCTGTTTTCAAACTTTACACATTGCGCTTGGGAGTTCCATCTATGTTGCTGAGTGCAGCTTTGATTTGTTCATTGCCATTATTGCATAGCATGGAAATACCCCAATTTATAAAATCCCCTTGATGAACATTTGGATTCTTTCAAGTTGAAGACTATAACAAATAGTGCTGCTGTGAATGTTCTTGTTCATGTCTGTTGGTGGCTTTGGGTTTTTTTTAACCTTCAAGAAGGGGAAGAGCAATCTTGAGAAAGTAGTGGAGTGATGGGAAGTCCTGGAGTCATCTCACCATAATTACTCATGATTATAACATTTTACTGAACTAAAATGATCGGATAATACCCTGTCAGTTCCCAGCACTTTCCTTGTACTCAGTATAGCTACATGTAGACACTTAAAAACTCAAAAAGAGTCAGAAAGGGAAGCAATCCTATCACCCAGCCCAGAGTTTCCCAAACTTCAGTTTTACAAAGGCCGTCTTTGTGATTTTTGCCATATTCTTGTACCACCCGGACAATCATTTCATATTTTTCTTTTAACTGTCTAACTTTTAACATTTAAAGACCCATTCCTGGGGTGCCGGGGTGGCTCAGCTGCTTAAGCATCTGACTTCCGCTCAGGTCATGATCTCAGGGTCCCCCGTTCATCGGGGAATTTGCTTATCCCACTCCCTCTGCTTCTGCCCCTCCCTCTGCTTGTGCACATGCACGCTCTCTCTGTCTCTCTCTGTCTCTCTCTCTCAAATAAATAAATAAATACATAACATAAAAAATAAAGATCCGCTCTTGCCTTATCCTAAGAAATAACAGCTATGAACTCATAGCTTTGATAGGTGGCTACATTGCTTTTCTTACACGTTAAAACAAGCATGTAACTATTCAAATACGTTCGTCACATGTGTGAGATATCCTCTGTTGCCTCCTTCTGGTCCATTACTTCCCCTGCTCTGTCTGGAAGCTGACCTCCAGGGACTGCCTCCACCAGCTCCCTCGCTCTCTGCCTTTGCATGTATTCAGTTGAGAGGCACTGAAAGGGGACTAGAGGTCAGGGCATGTCTCGCTACCCTGGCGGTGTGTTCCATTCTCTATCAAAGGCTGCGGGTCTGGCCCAGCTGCTGTGTCTCACAGTGAATAATGTTACCTCCTTGCCTCTCCAGATGTTGCAAGTCCCTGGCATTTTACAATTTCTTGGCTCCCTTTTGTGCCCATCCTTTTATAAACAACCCTTACTCAGCCTCCTTCAACTTCCCCTTTCATGGGGCGTCTGTTTCCTGCCAGGAGGGATGTGATATCAAGCACCACCAATGGTAGGCGTGCAGCCCTTGCTCTGTACGGGTGCTAGCTGAGACCCCGGAGGGGAGCTCACGTATCCAAGGTCCCCCCGCCGCCGTGAGTGCCGGAGCTGGGAATGGTCTCCCTGCTTCAATGGTTTCTCACAGTGGATGCTGCTCCTCGAGGGAGAAACTGGTCAGTTCTGCTAACAGAGTCCACGTGTTTAATCTTGCAAGTCCTCTTTCTAATCCTCTCTCTCTTCCACCTTCTTCCTTGTCCTCATCTTTTTTTTATTTTATTTTTNGGATCACGCCCTGAGCCGAAGGCAGACGCTTAACCGCTGTGCCACCCAGGCGCCCCCCTCATCTTTTTTTTTTAACTACGCCCCGGATTCAACTGGATCTCAGCTCAATTATTTCTTCCCTCCCCTGATCTAATACTGACATACGGCATGCATCATTCCTCCCGGAGCCCATACCTTTGTTCAGACACACCTGTGTTTCACTTCTCTCCTTTCATCATGAATCCTTCCCAGGAAAGTCCCAAAGACCTGACCCAACATCTCTTCCTCTGTGATCCTGCTGTGTAAACTTTCCCCCTGTCCAGAAATAATCATTGCCTCCCCTGTCTCCCATAGCTCTACCTTACCACTGGCCCAAGTGGTGAGGAGTCGTGCGTATGTGTTTCCTTGACTACACTGAGATCCCTTCTCTGAATGATCAGCACCCACCCCCGAGCCCAACTCAAACCCTTCACAGTGCCATCTTGAATTAAATTGCATTCGTTAGGCCATCAAGAGCATTAAAGCATGAAAGATGTTCTAATGGGGCACGGATGAATTCCTATCCTGCTAGTTTTTAATGATTATTTATTTTAAAATGGTATGTTGGAGATGTGGTCTGAGTTGAAGGTGGAGTCAGGCAGGGGTGCCTCTTTCCCATTCTTACACTTCCCTCACCAGAAAGGGGTGAGGAAATGGTCATCCAGTTTCATTATGGGTCATGGGTCCTCCAGCTGAGGTCCTTAGATGAGTAGCATTGGACCCATACACTGCGGGGTGAGTTTGCCTGCACTGTGTGCATCAGAGGGAACAGAAGGGGGCGGGGCTCAGAGTGCTCTTTGAATTTCTGAAGGCATCCGGCTCCAAAGAGCACTTTGACCTTGAATGTGAAGGAGGTCTTCCTGATCTCCAGCATCTGAGGTCGAGTTAAAGCCCCTGTGAATGGTAAATTGTCCCTTCTCCTGGGTTTTTCCTCTGTGCGCGGATCTTCCTTGGGGAAGGGTAGCTTTGGCCTCAAAAGGCAGCTTCTCTGGGATCTAGGTGTTTGAGTGCAGAGTTATGACCATGTCCTTTTTCTTTCAGACATAGTTCCTGTGAGCATCTGTCCAGGGCCTGAGCTTGGGAGGCAAGTCTGTTGTGGAGAGCATGCAGCCACTGTACCGAGAAGGGCCTCCATGTTTTCCACTGACCATGGGCTCACCCACAGGTAAGTCAATTTCCAGCTCTGAGCACCTCAGGGACCTTGGACTGTGAGCTAGGGTGGTCGCATGCTGTCAGGACAAGGTTCTCCAAAAGGGCCAAGCTCTTACACGGCGATCTTACCTCTTGGGAATTCTGGAGGTTGGCTCTCCAGGGAGGTCCACCAGGGGAGCAAAGAATTAGGATGGAGCACTGGGTTTGGGATTGAGGGGTGGCCTGGGGCTTATTGCCCACGATTCTCTTCTCTTTATTCTGTCTGACCCAGGGCTGAGGGAAGAGGCCTTGATAATGGGTAGAATTTAGGGGAGCCTGATCATGGCTTCAACTCGAGCCAGTGGTGGTGTACCCAAAGGAGCTCCCCAGCTCTTGTTCTCTCTCAGGTCCTCTGGACACCCTTCCCACTGTACCTTACTCTGGGATATTGCCCCACACCTGGGCCGTTACAGCCGCCTCCCCGCTATGCGCATGGAGGAAAGGGCCCCAAACCGGACATCGGGAGCTCTGGGTGCAAGTCTCACTTCTGCCAACAACAACCACTGTATATTCTTGGGCAAGTCCCTTAACTTCTCTGGGTCTTGATTCCCTCAGCTGTAAGAGGGCGATAATAATCCTATAAGGCCCTCAGTGTTACTCTGAGGATCAAAATAATGCGCGTGAATGTCTTTCATTTACTCTGAAGTGTGATTAGCATTTATTATGATTTATCCTGGAACCTCTTCCTTCCTTGGGGCCCTGCTAAATGAACCAAAGTGTGAATGGTTAGTAATTTTTACTTTTAGTAAAACTTTTAGTTTCTCCTTCCAGACAACTGTTTGCACTTGTAACCAAGATGTTCCATGCCTGCATGCAGAGAAAAGAGTAGGGGATAAAGTCTAGGTTTGCAGGCCTGCTGGGGAAGAGCACCCTCTGACCAGGAGGTCCTGCTTTCTTCCCTGGACACGGCTGGCACCCCTGTCTCTCCTCATGAAAGGATGGACGTTGCTATCTACGTCAGGGAAGTCTTTGTGCAAAACGCCGAGAGGAGAAGAATGTCCAAGGACACACACTTGCTGGGGAACCCACTCCACAACCATCCTTCATGGGTCACTTGCTGGGTACCCAGCTGACGTGTCCATGAGACTGTTCTCAGCCGAACACACCACAGCATTGGGAAAGGGAGAGAATTCCTTCCCTGAATTCCTGTGCAACGCCGGTGAAGGGAGAGAAGACTGCCAAAAAGTTTTAAAACACTTGAAGGCCCCTGTCCTGGTGCAGGTGTTTGTCTGCATTCGGATAGATCGGTGGCTGCTTTCTCTCTTGCTCAACACTTCCTCTTGCATTCCACTGGCGTTCTTGTTTCCCATCCAAAGGCCTCCACTCCTTTTCCAGCAATTTCTGTTCTCTGGGCCCCCGTCTCCTCCTCCTCCCGTGAATACGAACACAGGTTCATCTGAGACTTTCCCCGTTGACTTTGGTGCAGCCCCCCATTGCCTCTCCCAGCGTCTGGCTTATAAATTCATTCTTCCTTCAGCCTAACTCAATTCTAGACGTCACCCTCCTGCTTCCCAACTCTCCTCAGGCTCCTCATTATCTACTGAATTAACTGCCATCCTCTAAGACTGGCCTTGGAGGCTGTCCTCCACCTAGTCCCCAGGGAAGCTGCTGGCACAGACCTGGGCCGGCCTCACCGTTTCCCCGGGTTGGCACAGCCTGTTCAGGGTACAGAGCTCAGAAAGAGGCATTTGACCCCAGATATTGGCCTGTCGTTCCTGCTGGCCTCGGTGCCTTCCTTTCTCAGGCACCTGCTGGGCCCAGCCAGCCTTTTGGACCTCATCTACTTTTCCCGTACCCCTGCCTGCCCTGCTCCCTGGCCCAGTGCCCTACTCATGCCTCTCATAAAACCTCTCCATAGCCTGTCTCTGTACATTAGTGATACCACTCCTTCCACCCTCACAGTCCCCCACCCCCAGCTTTTTTTTTTTTTTTTTTTTTTTTTTTTTTTTTTGAGCGGCCCCCGCAGCAGCCCCCCAGCCCCCCAGCCCCCCAGCCCATCTGAATGGTACTTCCTCCTCAGCCAAGTTGTGCATGGGCGGAGCACGCTCATATGGTGGGGGATCTGGGCTGGCTGTTTACCAAAGGACCCAATCTGCTGGCCATGTCTTTAGATTTTTCCTCTTGGGCTGCTCAGACTCCCTAGAGAGGAATCTTCCAGGCTCTTGCCTGGAGGGTGGGGTCAGGCTATGCATGTTTAAGCCCCAAGTGGCATGAAGGGCCAGCAGTCCTTAAGTTTAAAAATCAATGACATCAGTCCTTGATCCTTCTGTTTTCCATTCCGTACCCCACACTCCACTGTTACTGAGCCCCCCATCCCGAGACCCACTCTGTTACCCTCGCATGGGAGTAAAACTGCAGACTCCTGCTGGGGTGAAACGGGCAGGCACCCAGCGGGATGGAGTAGGCCTCAAGGGACATAGAAAGTACAGTAACTGCGAACACTGGTAGACTGCTTCCCAAGTGCAAACTGCTTGCTGTGTGTGCAAAGTAATTTGCGTATATAAGCATATATTTACATATTTACGTTTCCCCCTCAAACCACACTTCTCCCAGCTCTCTGCACTTAACCCCACTTGCCTGACCTCCTGACTGCCTGACAGCCTGACCGCCCGACAGCTGGTCCTAAGCTCCTGGGCCTCCTGCTTCCTCCTTTTGAGGAGCCTGTGGTATGAAATGTTCATCCTAGCTTTCTCCAAGTCAGGCTTGGGATTGGGCTCAAAAGTCTGCCTGGTCCATTATTCCTCATCTGTTTGCTTTCCTGCTTCCAAAATGTGAGTGCTTCTGTGTCCTCATAAAATCCTTTCCTAGGAAACATCAGTGCATGTACGTTCGTGGGCTAACAGAAGTTGACACATCCAGAGAGAATAGTCCACTACTCACCCACCTGACCTGCCACAGCCAGCTCGGCACCCTGAGTTTGAGACCCTCCCAGGTTTTCCCGATGGGCCTCTTCATTTGCCTGGCCCTAGTCTATAACCCTTATAACAAAACCAAAGTTGTAAGTTTAGCACTTTTCTGAGTTCTGTGCATTATGCTAGTAAACATGCTCAGGGGGGAAAGTGGGAACCCCCAAATCCGTAACTAGTTGGTCAAAGCATGGGTGGCCTGGGGACCCCTGAACTTGCGGCTGGCACGTGAAGCCAGGGCAGTCGGGCTGGAGCCGGTCCTTCGGCAGAGCAGTGCGCGCTAACTCAGGGCAGTGAACACCAGCACTGCAGGGCGGAACTGCAGAGCCCGCAGGCGAGCGAAGCCCCCCACCCCCCAGGCTGCCGTGGCTGCCAGAGTGCTGAAGACAAAGAGGTCACAGAGGGCCAAGTGAAGCTTTCTGAACTTCGTCTGCCCTTGCAACCAGGGCCTTCTCCCTCCACGGCCAACCTCAGAATAATGGAGCATGCCAGTTTCCCAGGCCTCATAGGTACAAAGGAGGTTGTGTTCATGACCTGACTTCTCAGCTTCTTCCCACATCCAGCCCTGCAAAGTGCCTGTGCCCATGGGAATTTCTGGGGGTGCCCGGGTGGCTCAGGTTTGCTCATGAACAAGTACGGTCCGCTCTTCCTGAGGTCTGCTGGATGCCGCTGCTTCCACGGGATAACACCATTTTGGATATATTCTGCTTGCCTGTTCAGATGAATTGTATCATCCAAGCTATTTGGTGCTGGCTTCGGGTCAGGTTCAGCCCACGGAAGGCACTGGCTGGGGCTGGAGGAGGGTGAGGTCAGGGTATTTATTTCCTGCTCCTTCCCTGCAAGGAGTTGGCTGATTCTCCTAAGAAAGGCTAGAGCTGGTGCTGTTGGGGTGCCTGGGTGGCTCAGTGGGTTAAGCCTGCCTGGCTCAGGTCATGATCTCAGTGTCCTGGGATTAAGCCCCACATGGGGCTCCCTGCTCAGTGGGGAGTCTGCTTCTCCTTCTGCCTGCCCCTCCCCTCTGCTTGAGCGCCTGTGCTAGCTCTCTCTCTCTCTCAAATAAATAAATAAAATCTTAAAAAAAAAAAAAAAGGCTACAGCTCTTACTGGGTGGCCCATATGCTAACGTCTCCCTCACTAGTCCCCTGGTGGGGGTGGGTAAAGATTTCACCACCCCTTGTGGATTTCCCTTAACACTGCCCGTGGCATTGTAAATGGTCCTTCTTCAAGCTCTCCTTAGATGGCCACGTTGAAAGGCCATTTGCTTTCTGTGGAGACCCTGACCACACAGGCCTCACTGCTGCTTCCACTGGATACACAGCCTCAGCGCCCGGCCGCCCCCCTCCCCGGCACATGCCCCGGGACATCACCAGTGATCCTACTGCGTCCTATTAAAAAGCAAAGCCATCCCCATGCCAGGGCTGCACAGCTGCCTCTGGCGAAGCTGGAGGGAACACCTCTCCCTGCTCAGTGTCCCTCTGCCACACGGTCTCAGAGATGTACTTCTTGTGCCCCTAGTGGTTTCTAGAATTTTGAGGGGAACATCTTCTTCCCGATGTGCATGAGGCTGAAGGAGGAGTCGGGAGAGTGGGAGGTGCTGAGCTGGAAGGGGCCAGGAGCCTGCTCTTACAGGCAGGCACAGCACTGGGGCTGGGGGCTGGAGCCCAGAGCCAGGAGCTGGTGGATCGCTAAACAGCTGTGTGACCTTGGACAAGTCACCCTCACTTTCAGGTCAGTTTCCTCTCCTGTTTCACAGGTGTTGGACTCGGTGATTCTCAAACTGCTCTGGGTCCCCAGCTTCCCTTTGGCCAGAATAGCTCTTGTTTGATCTATTTTTAGAATCTGAGCTTTTGTGAAGATTTCCTTTAAAGTATGATTCCGCTGCTTTAAAACTGTTTGAAAACAGCTGGATTAGAAGATTCTAAGGTCCCTTCCAGTCTCAACATTTTTGAACATAAAATCACCCTTGTCTTCCTCAGCATTGTGCCAGGGGGGGGTCTGGTTCCAAGATTTAATGGGAAACTAATGATGAAAGGCCCATCTCCTGCCAGGCTCTCTGCCACGGCAAATCTACCATGACTGGGTAAATGGTTTTGCTCCCTCCCCATCCATCCTCAGCACCTTGTCACTTACTTCTCATTTACTTCTGCCACTATTCCCAGGCGAGGACAAAGAAAGGGAAATTTTAAATCAGTTGCATAAAATGTAAACCAACCCAGGGAACAAAACTGTGAAAAAAGATGTGAGCTTTAACAAGTTGACCTCGGGAGCTCTGCAAAGCCTTGGTCCACAGCAGTGGAAGTTGGCAGCCCCTCAGTAGTTTATCCCAGACATTTGGTGCTGGAGAGAATTATAGAATAGTGATTAATAGCTTGGGTTCTGGGGTCAAAAGGATATGGGTCAAATTCCAGTGCCACCATTAACTAACTGATTGATCTTGACCAAGTTACTTAACCATGCTGAACCTTTTCTCATAATCTGTAATATCAGAGTAATAAAACCTACTTTCTAGAGTCATCATGAAGATTAGGTGTGAGATAATACACGTGTGACGTTTAGCACGGTGCCTGGTACATAGAAAGTATCCAAGGAATCAGCTATTTATGGTTATTGTCATCAGAACTATTTCTCTTGGCTTCCAGGAAGCTCAGAGGTCAGAGCTCAATCAAGTGTTTAGTTGAGAACCCTTCTAAGCACCATTCTCTCCCCCTCCGCTCCCATACAGTTATCACTTATCAAATTCTTAGTATGTGCCAGAACTTAGAGACACTATCCAACACCCAGCACAGTGCTGGGAATACTATCAATAACTTGATATATGATGGTAGGATAATTGAATGATCTTATTCAATGCTCCCAGCAGCCCTGCGAAGTTGGTATCATTGTCTCAGTTAGAGGAGACATGTTTTTGTCATCATTGCACAACATCTGAGGCTGCTTCCTGATTGTGGGGCATCTGCTCTTGGGAGAGGGTCCCCCTCTGGATGCGGAGAAGGTGGAAAGCTCCCCTTGATCTCTGACAGCAGGATATATTGGACATATGAACTAAAGATAGCCAATCGGATCCTCACCTGAGACTTAAATCCAGACTGAACAATGTAATCGGAATCCCTGCTGGTGGGGCTGACCCCTGGGGCATCCAGTGGCGTGTGGCATCCGTGGCACTGGGGCCGGCAGTGACCGTGGCACCGGCAGAAGGCCCAGCGCCCAGGGCCCAGCTACCCGCAATTCACTTTGAAAGAGGGGAGAAGTATTGTAAATGACATTATATGATGTTAGTTTCGCGAGAAAGTTTCTACATTTTGCCGGCCTTTCCAGCATTCCCTTTTCTTCTGCGGATTGTGAGTTTCCTTATCATAACAATCCACTTCCTTCACTCCCAAGGGACTCCTCTCTCAGAATGCCTGCCCTCCATCCCCTCTGCGTGTCCAGGTAGCTCTGGTTGCCTCTAAGAAGACGACGCAACACCTCTCTAGCTTTTCTACCTACCCCCCTGCCCCCACCCAGCCTCCTTCTGCCCATTTTATGCTCAAACTATGCCAATTCAGGGTGGTTGGTACTCCTCTCCTCATGCACATGAAAACCCCAGGCTGAGTCTTTCTGTCACACACAAGTGCGCTGGGGTCGAGGGCTGCCTCATACATTTTCCTTAAGGAAAAAAGGCCTTTGGGCAAGCTGGCATGGGTTGGCTTTCGTTGATTTCTTTTTCACCCCCTTCTTCAATTCCTCCTTTGTGCCAGGCATGTGGCAGATTCCATGAGGGATCCCAAGGAAAAAAACACATGTACGTAAATAAGAAAAAGAATATAGGGCTTGGCATCAGGAGACCTGGGACGGAACGCTGGTGTGGTCGCTCACTATCTCCCAGAACTTGGACTGGTTCCCTGACGTCTCTGAGCTTCAGTCTAGTATCTGTAAAGTATGCCCACGCACACACGTATTCTAAGGGTTGCTGGGAAGTCTAAGCAGGAGTGCATTTACGCACTCATCCAAATTGCCGGTTCATGGCAATCATCCCATAGATTGTTTCTGTCCATTGAAAGTCCCCCCCACCATGATGGAGCCCTAAAGGAAAATGCCCCACATCTCCAGTCACCCTAAGTGGGGGGGGGGCGGGGACAGGAGCATTCAAGAGTCAGGGTACCTGGCAACATGGGAAAAACCACTTCCAATCGTGTTAAATGTTGGTTTACATGAGTCAAATATCCTTCTATATTCTTGGCAAGAGTGCTTATAAAATAGAGCAGGGAGGGAGTCTGAACAACCTGAATCCTCGGCAGATGAGGGAGGGTGAGTGGAGGGACGAGGGTGTTGGAAGAGAAGGTGCTAGAAAGAAGAGCTGAAAGCAGCCATTACCCATAACTGACTGTTGTCTAAATAGTCCTCGAATCCAGTTCCCTCGGGGCCTTGAGGGGCAGGGGGTGGCAAACACACTGGAAGGATGGTGTGGACCCCATGGGTGCTGGTGTCAGGACCTGAGTCCCAGGCTTGTCTCGAACACGGATGAGGTGATGAACTGGGAGGGCCACCTGAGCTCTCTGAGCCTTCGCTCCCCATACGGTGGTGAAGCGGACAGTGCTAGTACTTGCCTCACTATGGTATAAACAATGAACAGGCGGTTGATTTTAACAGTGTACTGAGATATAGTTCCCATCTTCCTGGCTCCCTCTTTTCCTTGGACCAGCAGTACAAGGGCATGTTCTTTTCAAGTCAAATGGGAGGAGCTGAGGAAGCTGAGCAGGGACACATGATGCCTCTTGGGCCTCTTGAGACACTCCTGTCCACACCCCACTGACCACAAAGCAAGTCACACGGCTGTGCTGACATCAGTGGCGAGAGGTAGGCTGCTCGAGCTAATGGGCAGGGCTGCAAAGTCACATGGCAAAGGGTGTGAGTGTAAAAGTGTACTGCAGGAAGGGTCTGAAGACTGGTGAACAATGATGCATCCTATGACAGAGGACAAGAAATGCCTGGAAATGCAGGTCGCGCGAGTTTTGGTCCCCCAGGACCTCCCAGGAGCCCACCGGTGTTCCTTTTCTTACGACGACCAGCTTCTGCTCTAGCTTCCTGCTCCCGAGGGCCGCACTTCCCAGGTGGGGGACTGTGCTAGCCCAGCCCCTCACATAAGTTTTCTAGACCACAGTTCCTAGTTCCTGGCTCACCAGCTATCCTGCAGCCACTTCCTCTGAGGTTCTGCCAAGAGCAGTGGGCCTTCCAAGGGGCTCAGGTCTTCTCCATGTGCAACAGGAAACTGTTCCCAGGGGTCCAGCCAACTTCAGACCCCCTTCTCCTGCTCAGTCTATCAACGACAACTTTCTCATGCTGCTTTCCTGTACAATAGGGCCTGATCGTACATCTGGCAGAGAGCAAAGACCCACACAGCCAGGCCCTCAATTCACAGAAAAGTCTGTTTATCTTTCCTGGGCTAAGACGGAGACTCCAGCAATGAAAATTCAGAACTCAGATTAGCTTTTCAAAGGGTGACCTTTCCATATTTGACATTCTCAATAAATGTCCCTGCTAAATTGCAATTGATTGAGCTTAAAGCAAAATCCTGAAAGGTTTGGTCAACATTTTGGCATAAAGAACCTTCTGGGCACTCCAACCTTGCCAGTCTGCTTAGCTTGCTTCCGTTAGTGATGTGAATAAGCATTTCCTTGGGTAGAGCCCAGAGTTAGTGGCAACTATGAAAACTAGGCAGAAGCTGGTTAATTGAGGAGCTGGTTTAAACAGCTTTCTTCACTAAGAGCTTTCGCCTCTCTGTCACCACCTTCTCCCTATGGAGGGGGTTTTATTGTGGTCTTTGCAGGCTGATTTCTAAACATCCATCCTTTCAAGAAGGTGACATAGAAGACAAGCCACCAGTTAAACATTCACCTATCTTATAACTCAGTGATTCCACTCCTGGGCATTTTTACTCCAGACAAATGAAACTTCTACTGGCCCCCCACAAAGATTGGTACATCGATGTTCATAGCAACTTTAGTGTCTCTCTCTCTCTCTTTTTAAGATTTACTTATTTATTTATTTGAGAGAGATAGAGAGAGTGGGAGGGCAGAGGGAGAGAGAGAATTTCAAGCAGACTCCCCGCTGAGCACTGAGCCCAACACAAGGCTCGATCCCATGACCCTGAGATCATGACCTGAGCAGAAACCAAGAGTCAGATGCTTACCCAACTGAGCCACCCAGAGGCCCCAGCGGCTTTATTCTTAACGAAAAACTGGGAGAACCCGAATGTCCATCAACAGCTGAACGGATAAACAGACTGTGGAATATACATACAATGGAAAACTCTTCTGCAATAAAAAGGAAGGACAGCCAAAATACATGACAACACAGATGAATCTCACAGATATTATGCCGCATGAAGGAAACCAGACACGAAAGACTGTCTACTGCATGATTCCAGTATCATAACACTGTTTCAGTCCGTCTGGGCGCTCTAGCAGAATTCTATACACTGGGTGACTTACAACAGCAGGAATTTATTTCTCACAGTTCTGGAGGTTGGGGAGCCCAAGATCAAAGCACCAGCAGATTCCATGTCTGGTGAGAGACTTCATCCTGATTCAGAGACAGCCATCTTCTCGCTGTGTCCTCACAGGACACAGGGGTGCGGATCTCTCTGGGATTCATTTTATAAAAGCACTAATCTCACTCATGAGGGCTTCACTTCTGAAGTCCCGACCTCCTAATACTCTGATATCAGGGGTTAAAGTTTTAACATATGAATTTTGGAGGGACACAAACATTGAGTCCTCATAGACACTCTGGAAAAGAGAAAACCAATCAATGATGATAGAAGTCAGAACAGGTGGAATTGATTGGAACAGGGCAAGAAGGAACTTTGTAGGTGATAGAAATGTTTCATATCTTCATTGGTGTGGTAGTTCTACTGTGTATATATCTATTTGTTAAAAGTCATCAAACTCCATTGTTAGATCTAAGCATTTTGTTGTACATAAATTATACCTCAATAAAAGATATTTTTTAAAATTATTTTTTTCCTCAAGTGTTCTAAGAGAAAACTTAGGAGATCCATGTCCTAGACATTAATGGGGATATTGGTGACCTTAGAGCTGAAAAGGTGGTTGGTAACATGGGGTCAACAGCCAACTGGCCACATTTTCGCTTTGTATCACCATTTAATCATTCATTAAAAAAAAAACAATTTCTGAAAATGGAGTATGAAGCCCATCCATTAGGTTCTTAAAATAATTTTGCAAGTGGATCTCAGATTCTGCTCAGTAAACTCCAAACATCATGATGGGTGGCTTTTATGTCAAGGTCCCATGATGCTCCCTTGCTGAGGAGCAGGGCTTGTCCAAGCCCTCAGATGTCGGGTCTGAAGAGCTTGTGACACGTGGGTCAGACAGAGCCCCTCTCCGGCCCAAGGGAAACATGATTTTCTGAAGACACCTCAGAATTGGAGAATCCTGTCAGCTGGGGTGGTGGAAGGAGCTCTGGCCTGGGGGCCAGCATGCCTGGCATGAGACTTTGCCCTTCCAATAACCTGCCCTGGCCAGCACATGCATGCAGGAACCTTCAACCAGAGAGAAACAGTGCTGTGACCTTGGACAAGGCATCTGTGGCTTCTCCTCTAATCTCCCCAGGGCCTCAAGACTCCTAGAACAGGAGTTCATTATGACTCTGCCTTGACCAAAATCCTTTATAATCCCCACGCTGCTGTCCCTGCCAGGAAAGGCAAAAGTCTCCCTTGCGCTAAAGGTCTGGCTTTGTTTGATGTGGCCTGGTTCAGTCCCAGTGCGTTTTCCCTGCTTGTTCAATTAGACAAGCTTTTTAAACACAGAGCTATACTGGAAAACACACACACACACACACACACACACACACGCACACACACAGAGACAATGCAAGGAAAGCTGAGAGCCTCTTCTCCCTTTTTGTCAAACTGTCTTTGGAACGTGCTTGCCTTCTCGCTCTTCAGAGGCAGGGAGCCCTCTCCAGCTGGGGTACTGCTGGGGGCTGTCAGTTGCTGGGTGGTCCCAGCCAGTCTCCTGTTCACTCAGCCCCCAGAACAGTGATACACAATGCATTTCAAGGGATTGGCTGGGGGAGGGCCGCCTTCATTCTTTTCTCCCAGTCACTGCGTTCTGGGTCTCGTGCAGAATGCTTGGCGCAGCACCGTCGTACCCCAGGCACTCAGAAAGCCACACACACACAACCACGTGGTACTGAGCAGCCGTTCATTAAATCGTTCTCCAACAAGGATGTAAGGAGCCTCTAGGTGCCAGCCACTGTGCTGACCGTCAGGGTACGGCAGTGAGCAAGGTTAACACCTAGCGCGCAGGGCTCACTGCTAACACCGCGCTCACGGGCAGACGCAGAAGTCAGAGGGCAATTTCAATAGAATGATCCATCCCACCACAGAGGAAGTGCCGTGAGAGTGTAGAGTGGGGGCAATGATTCAGACTCAGAGGATTAGGGAAGTGCTTTCCCAAGGGGCCTGTGTTCTAAGCTGAGACTCTAACAATAAGGTGTTCAAGTTAAGAAGGATGGAGAGGAAGGTATCTTAGAAAAAGGAACAGCATGTGCCAAGACCCAGAGGCAAGAGAGAAATTCGTTCATTCAAAGAGTGAAAAGGAATGTCTCGTATCTGGATGCTTAGAGCGGAAGGGGGAAGGTGAGGGAAGCAGCTCGGCTGGCAGGTTTCTAAAGGCAGCAGAGTGAGTAAGTCAAGAGCCCGGGCTCTGGGAGAAGGCTGCCTGGGATGAATCTTGGCTCTCCCACTCCTAAGGGTGCGACCTTGGGAAAGACATATGGCCTTCTCCACCTCAGTAGAGCCGTTGTAGCGCTTACCTTTGCAGGAGGATGGAGACAGATATTGCACTAGCCGAGAACTACCTGCCGTGTTATGGCTTCATTCACATCAGCCGTTACCGAGCTCCTAAACCCCTCTAGCAAGTCAGGAGCCGTTCCAGAATAGGGAGTGGCTGTACTTCCAGTGGGTCAGCCAGCTGCTACCCTTAAAAGAAATGCTCAATATCAAATAAAAACGACATCTGGCATTATAACCACCAGGATAACCACAGCTCTCTCTCGAATACCATTTTATTTTTTATTTTTTAAAAAGATTTTATTTATTTATTTGAAAGAAATAGAGACAGCCAGAGAGAGAGGGAACACAAGCAGAGGGAGTGGGAGAGGAAGAAGCAGGCTCATAGCAGAGGAGCCTGATGTGGGGCTTGATCCCACAACGCTGGGATCACGCCCTGAGCCGAAGGCAGACGCTTAACCGCTGTGCCACCCAGGCGCTCCTCGAATAGCATTTTAAAAACTGCAACGTATGGGGCACCTGGCTGGCTCTGTCAGCGGAGCGTGTGACTCTTGATCTCGGGACTGTGAGTTCAAGCCCCATGTTGGGTGTAGAGATTACTTAAAAAAATTTTTTTTAAATCTTCAAAAACTAAAAAATTAATGAAAATTACTATGTCATGTCCACACATTTGCTTTGTTGACATCTTAATAGTTATCCCGTAAAAGAAGCAGAACGTCCACCTTCTTACAGAAAATGAAATGGGAGGCTTTTTGCCGGGAAAGTCTGGGGCCTGGAGTGGACCAGCTCTTTTGACTCCTCCATCCTACATGGCCTGGTAAACCTGACACCTTCCCCTGCACCCACACCCCTGTGCCAAGCCCAGTAGTACAGCACTCCCTGCTTCCCAGGCATGCACTCACCACCACCACCACCACCACCACCACCACACACACACACACACACACACACACACACACAGGCCCTTAGGGCTCATCAGCCACCTGGGAGGTCCTCAAGTTGCCAAGAAATGGCTGTGTGGGGCTGTGACAACTACAACCAACATCTTCTCTTTGAGGGTGTCCTGGACACAGCAGCTTTCCAGCACTCACCCCGCCTATGTCTGGGACATGTCACTCTCTGATCTCAGCAGTCTTCTCGAGGAACAATAGTGTTGGCCCAGCTCTTAACATGCTGGACTGATACATGAGTGTGGGATTCTTTCATAAGTTAATTTTATCTCGCACATTAAGCTCCTTGGGGTGGTGAATTATGTCTTCCATTTTTCGGGTGTATACAAGGCTCCCCGCCTGGTCCCAGGCACGTAGTTGTTACTCAATAACTACTTGCTAATCACACATTTGTAATCAGTAAATACACACTTATGGGTATGTGTCCCTGTATTGTGGAGTCAAGGTAATTTGGCTAGTCATCAGAAGGTTGCTTGGGAACAGTGAAAAATAAGCAAAAAGCCATTATTATACAGTCTTGGTCAAGGATGGGTTAGTAAAAGGAGAACTTATCCTAAGGATATAAGGTAACCTCTGGGAACACACCTGTGAAAGCCAGGGCTCCCAGGACCTGATGGAGGAAGGCAGACCGTCCTCCACCCCCTTCTTCCAATCCCTCCCTCCCATCTTTCTTCATATTTGCTTCTCTTAGCTTTTCCTGCTAAGAGCTATCTCCTGCTTCGAAATAACCCACTGCTTTGGGTTACCATGCTACCAAAACCAGCTTCCGCTCTCCAGGGTCTTGCAAGTCCAGTGGCTCGTCCTTCTGCAGTAGTTTCTGTGTCTCTTACTTTAAATGCCTGAGGGCGTTGAATTGGCTCGACTTGGATCAGTTCTTCCTTCTGTTCCAATCAGTTGAGTCCAAGGGGTGGGCTCCCCCAGAAACATGGCCACTCAGGCTGCCCCTTTTTCTGGAAGGATGCCGAGCACTTCCCAAGTGAAGGGTCTCTGCTGTACCTTCCAAAGCCGCCAAACGCACTCCATTTCCCACTACACAGGCACCATCAATCCACTCATTCCTTTCACACAGACATTGACCGAGGGCCATTTATTTCAACACGCATTTTTTGGGCTGTCCTGTACCTTTTCAGAATATGTTAGGCCCTAGAAAGAGGAAAGAAAATTTGCAATATAAGAATTCTGACCTCTAGGATCTGTTTCTAGGGGTAGGGGCTTAACCATCGGGCCCAAGGGCTAAGTACAAGTTAGGGTATGGAGAAGGTACAATAATTTTAGGGGCAGAAACGTAGGAACACAAGCTCAAACGATGGGCCAACAAGAGAGGATCAAAATCAGACACTATCTTCAACTATCAGATTGACAAATATTAAAAAGAATGACAACACCCAATGTTGGGGCAGGAGATGAGGAATCAGGCACCAACAGCTACTGCTGATGGTAGCGAAGAAGTAGACAGGTACTGCTGTAGGGTAATCCCTGCCAAGAGAGTAAATGTGTTCTCTCTTACAACCACCAATTCTAGCTTCAGGAATGTATCTTATGTAAATAATTCAACGAGAGTTCAAGAATGTTTGCATGCGGGGGCGCCTGGGTGGCACAGCAGTTAAGCGTCTGCCTTCGGCTCAGGGCGTGATCCCGGCATTATGGGA
>NC_048221.1:105580422-105597337 GCF_002007445.2 Ailuropoda melanoleuca
CCCCCCCAGTATTAACATTTGACATTCACATGGCACATTTGTCATGATTTATAAACCGATCCTGATCATTATATGAACCAAAATCCATGCTTTATGCAGATTCCTTTAGTTTTTACTGAATGCTCCACTTCCTTGAGGATAAACAGTCTGCATAGCTGTAGGGCTCTTCTGCCCCGGGGGAGTTGTCTCTTGTCCTCCGTTTATTTATTTATTCACTCGTTTAGTTTTATCAGTATGGACTCCTAGATACGCATTGCGTCCTTTGAGTTATAATCTCATATTACTTTAATTCTTTTGTTGCTCAAAATACTTTGCTCGGGCTTGGGCCACTGGGAGCTCTTAGCATTGGCTCCAGAGCCTCTTCGACATACTCCCATCAAGGTGGGTCTGTATTATGCACGTGTGGCTTTCTTTTTAAAGCACTTCGTGACTTTCTGGCAGTACAGGTGCTCCGGCTTCATCTTGCGTCTTCCCGGCTCCAATCCTTGAATCAATCTCTCCTCCAAGGAGCCCCGCATCCTCTCACTGGAAGTTGGTATTAGAAACCAGGAGTCAATGCACTAGGTGCACAGGTAAAGGGCACACATAGTAAAGTGCAGTCAAGTCAGCAGCCACAGTGGCAAGACAAGGAAGCCCAGTGGCAGAATGAGGGTCCCCGAGAGAAGGGTGGGCAGGGTTAGGGACTGTCCCTGGGAGAAGGGCCCACTGGGGCTCAGTCAACACAGGAGACTAGCAGAATAAGAACAGTCAGCCTGGCCCTGCCCTCACCCTGTCTCAGGGTTCCTTCTGAGTGGCCAGTGGGCTAGGGGAGGAGGGAGCATCCCTCTCCTTCCCTCTAGACTCCAGGACCTCTGTGGGTGGTCCTGTTCAGGGCCTGGCAGGACCTGGGGGCTTCTAATGTCCTGGGTCAGATCTCATTTGGCCACACCTTTGGGGTAATGTCCAGGCCTGCGTACGTGGTGGCTACTGGCCACTCTCTAGCTGCCAGGCAGCACTTGCAGAACAGTTCAGACTTGAGGAAATTCTGGCCCAGGAACCTTGAAGAAGCTTCTGGCATAGGAGGCAGCGCCCCTCCTCCCAGCAGCCCCTGCAGTGGAGCTGCGGCCCAGGACCAGGTGGCCGGCTTGCATGCACATCCCGGCCGGGTGGGGAACTGGTCTGGGGGGGGGTGGGGGTTGCAGAGGAGAGGTTCAAGCTGACACCTGCTGAGCCCTGCCTGCCTGCGGCTTGCTCACAGAGCTGGCTTGGGCACCCAATGTTGGCTGCACTCAGAAATAGGATATACTTAGAGGGGACGGGATTGTACCTTTAACAAATTATTCCTAGTTTATCTGAAATTAAACCTTAACTAGGTATCTTGTATTTTATCTGATAGCCTGAAGGAGGAAACTGCCCTAAGGACTGTCTCAACCCACAACAAGGTCAGGGGAGACTGTGCCCCCCAGAGCGTCCTTTCCTAAATCACCTATCATGTCATCTCTTATCTAGATTTTTTTTGCCTGAAATCTTGAAAATATACAACATAAGCTTCTCCAGCTGATAAAAGATGAGGACAGGAAGTGCCAGCATTTGATTTGCCTCGAGGTGGGATTAGTCCCAAGCACAGGACTGAGAGCTCACTGCCAGAGTGACTTCCAAACGGCAATGTCCAGGGACTGAGGCATGCACATCAAAGAGTTTGGAAAAACCATAGAGGGCACTTGAAGAGAAAGAATCAGGAGCTGACCTACCACACTGACCAGATGGGAGAACCAGGAAAGATGAGAAAGTAGCAAATGGTTCTGGGACAACAGGGAAGTCTGGACGACACGGGCCAACACTCAGCTGGATTTGTACCCTTCCTACAGTCCATACTGCTCCATGGTAGGATGACCCCTCTCCTAGCCCCATCTAAATGACATTATTGAGACAGCTGAGAACTTTTCCTGATTAATCGTGCCTTTCTCGAATGAAAGCAAGACATGAGAGCAGACATAGCAAACATGGCAAGTAGCAATTACCACTAGCTGATAACTGTACTCTTTCCCATTGGCTTAGGACACTGCGTCAGAAACATTGTCAGCATTCCACTCTGTACTTACTAATTCACATAAAACCCTAATTCCATTCCTGCTTTACAGCTGTTTGTCTCTGCTTTCTCCTGCCCCGATCCCTGAACAGTACTGGGCGACTCCTAACGTCAAATGACCCTGTATTTGTGAGGATTTTTATTATCTTTTTTTTTTCTTTCAAACTAGTCAAGTGGGCTTGCTGCTGCTGAGCAAATTTACAAGTTGTTTTATTCTATTCCTTCTTCCCTGAAAGGGTAGCCCTGCAGGGAAGGCATCGCAGGGCTGAGACAGGTAATGGAGTGCTTCTTATCAGCAGCCTGAGTCACAATGCTGGAGGGGGAAGGACAGGCTTGTGTTTGCACGTCCCGCTTTTCTAAAAGTCAGGGGAAATGTTATTGTGGCCATTATCCATCACACTGGGACATGCTGATCTGACTAAAACCCAACTTTGAAATGTTACCTATTGTCATGCCTAGACTCTCTATCAAATTGTTTCTGCTTTGTATCGCACACTTTATTTGCAACATACCTATCACTTGCTCTGAAAGCTTCATGTCCACCTTTGATCAGAAGCACTAGAGTTCTGGAGAAAATGAGGAAAGGAATGTCACTGTCTCCATTAACCCATTTAGCACTGGGCCTGACACGGAAAAGGTGTTCAGTAGATGGTAGCAATGTTCATTTTCTTTCACTAATTTTTGACGAATAAACATTTTCAACTATTGTACCTAAACCAAAAACGTTAGAAGAAGCAAGTAGCAGTCACACCTGCAACACACTCGAGACTCCTATAGAAAGATTTTTAAAAGAAGTAATAATTATAGGGGGCGCCTGGGTGGCTCAGTCAGTTAAGTGGCCAACTCGTGGTTTTGGCTCAGGTCATGATCTCAGGGGTGTGAGATGGAGCCTTCCAGTGGGATCCACTCTCAGTGGGGAGTCTGCTTGAGATTCTCTCCCTCCCTCTCCCTGTGCCCCTCCCCCCAATAAATAAATAAATCTTTTTTTTTTTTTTAAAGAAAGAAATAGCAATTATTGTGCAGAGTTTCTCCACCTTGGCACTTTTGACATTTTGGGCTGGATAATTCTTTGTTGTGGGAGGCTGTCCTTTGCATTGCAGGACATTTAGCGGCATCCTTGGCCTCCACCCACCACATGCCATTTGCACCCCCTTCTCAATTAGGGCAACTATAAATATCTTCAGATATTGCCAGATGTCCCCTGGGGGGCAGGAAGGTGCAAAATCGCCTACCGCTGAGAGCAACTAATCACTATCAAATCCTCTGTATGAATTGTAACAGAGGGGAACAAATTTTATGGTCAACCACAACTATCTTATAAAGGAGGAAATCTGTTATGAAATAAGCCTGTTTGTTCAACTCTGGTCACCTGATAGGTTTGGATATTTCAGGTCAGCTTGGAGCTGAATTTGTCAGCAGGCAGCCATCCAGAAGTGATTATTCACAGCAGAGATGCCAGAGAAACCCTGCCAAAGCAGAATATTCAGAAATCCTGGATATAATATTTTTAAAAACATCTTTTTAAATGTAGGGTTAAAGTAGTGGAAAGTAGAAGAAATCTTCAGAGGTCCAAGATGAGAAAACCTGAACACAGAGAAGCAAATGCTGAAGTCACAATTTACCCTGAAGATATCTGCCAATCCCTGGGGGCCTGGAGCTTGGTTTTGATAGGTCTCGTGTACTGGGAACATGAGCCAAACTCTGGGTCTTATGTGGGATGGGAGGTAGGATTAGAAACACCCTCCTCAAGCTCTGAAAAGTAACTCTCTATTTTCCTCCGAAAAGTAACATTCTCAGTAGGTGAACTAGAAAAAAGTCTCCAATCCTCAACAATGTTTAAGACTTGGCTCTAAACGGAATAGAAAAAAAGATCTCCTTTGCTAATTCTTTTTTAAAATATTTATTTATTTATGAATGAGAGAGAGAGCATGAGCTGGAGGGACAGTGGGAGAGAGAATCTCAAGTGGACTCCATGCTGAGTGGGGAACCTGACACGGGGCTTGATCTCACAACACTGAGATCACAACCTGAGCCGAAACCAAGAGTTGGACGCTTAACCAACTGTGCCACCCAGGAATTCCTCCTTTGCTAATTCTCAATCATAAGCCTGCTTACACTTATTTTAGGAGCTGAAATTTATACTTCTTATGTAACTCCAAACTCAAAGCTAAAAATTCAATGTAAATTTTGTACCAGTTTGGTAGTATCCCGTAGGCACCTGACAAAAGAAATGCAAAGCCACCTGAGAACAAAAACTAACCCCACACCTCAAAGCATCCCCAAAGACAAAGCTTCAAGAAATATGAGACAAAATACACAAATCATAGCATATTTTAGAGAAAAGTCACCATCAGTTAGAGTCAGAAGAAGCAACAAATTGCAGAATTAGACCCCCCAAGACAACAGATACAGAATGATTAGATGCATAATATAAAACCAATATGTTTACTATGTTTAAAGAAGTAAAAAGAGAAACTAGGAAGTGTTACAGAGAGTTAGAATCTATCAAAATTGACTAAGCAGAAAGGAAACAATAAAAGTATTATTTGTAGATAACATACTTACGTATGTAGAAAATCCAAAAGAATCTTTAAGCAATCAGAATTAAATGAATTTATCAGGATGAGAGATAACAAAGGTAATATACCAAAATCAACTGTACCCGGAATAGCCAAAATAATCTTTTTTTTTTTAAGATTTTTATTTATTTACTTGACAGAGAGAGAGAGACAGCCAGCGAGAGAGGGAACACAAGCAGGGGGAGTGGGAGAGGAAGAAGCAGGCTCCTAGCGGAAGAGCCTGATGTGGGGCTCGATCCCGGAACACTGGTATCACGCCCTGAGCCAAAGGCAGATGCTGAACAACTACACCATCCAGGCGCCCCTAGCCAAAATAATCTTGAAAAAGAAGAACAATGTTGAAGATTTCACACTACTTAATTTTTAAACTTACTACAAAGATACAGTAGTCAAGACAGTGTGGTATTGGCACAAGGACAGACACATAGATTAATGGAATAGAATTAAGAGTCCAGAAATAAATTCTCACATTTAGTGTCAATTGATTTTCAACAATGGTGCCAAATCAATTTAATGGGGAAACAATAATCTTTTCAGATAATTGTGTTGGGACAACAGGATATCCACATGGAAAAGAATCAAGTTGAGCCATATACACCATACACAAAAGATAAGTCAAAATGGATCGAAGACCTAAATATCAGAGCTAAAACTATAAGGCTCTTAGAAGAAAACATCGGTGTCAATCTTTGTGACCTTGAATTAGACATGACATTAAAAACACAAGCGACAAAACAAAACAAAAAAATATACAAATTATGTTTCAACAAAATTTCAAATTTTTGTGCCTCAAAGAACATAATCAAGAAAGTAAAAAGACAATGATAGAATGAGAGAAAATTTTTGCGATTAATATATTTGATAAAGGATTGTATCTAGGATATATAAAGAGCTCCTACAATTTGATAATAATACAAGTGACCCAATTTTTTAAATGACCAAATCTGAATATACATTTCTCCAAAGAATATATACAATGCCCAATAAGCACATGAAAAGATACTCACGTCATTAGCCATCAATGAAATGATTAGCCATCAATGAAACGATACATGTATGTTCACCTAATTGATGACTATGGTGAGACCTGCAAACAGTGGGGAAAGGGAAAGATATTCTTTTCTAGGGCAATTGAATAGCCAAAGGGACAAAAGAAATCTTGACCCCTACCTCACATCATTCACAAATCAATTCTAGGTGGACTGTAGTTCTAAATTGAAACAATTTTTAAAATCATTTAATTATTATTTTGGGGGAGGGGCAAAGAGAGAGGAAGAGAGAATCTTAAGCAGGTTCCACACCCAGGCAGGGCCCAATGTGAGGCTTGATCTCATAACCCTAAGATCATGACCTGAGCTGACATTAATAGTCAGACTTTTAACCGACTGAGCCAACCGGTGCCCTAAAAATCTTTTAGAATAGAACTTTGGGTAGGCAAATATTTCTTACCATGACACAAAAATAATCATAAAGGGGAAAATGATAAACTGGGCTAGATTAAGATCAAAAACTCCTTTCATGAAAAGGCACCATTAAAATTGTGAAAGGCAAGCATGAACTGGAAGAAGATATTTACAATAGAGGGCTCACAGAGCAGATACACATTTCAGAGCCTCCTTCAAGAAAGTACCCACTGCTGAGCTGTCTAGAGTGTGGTTAACTCACAACCTCCTACTGTTAGCTCCTTTAGGCCCACACCAACTTTCAAGCCAAGGACCATGCCAGTGGTCCTTGACCAATGATTAAGAAAGGCAATAATGACCAAGCATGTTTCTCGTGGAGTGTTCCCCAACCAATGATAAACAAGGTAGTGGTACAAGAACCTAGATATTTCCCCCTCCCCATGAGACTCCTCTAATGGGTAGCCTTTGCTCCAGACCTCCCTGCTGGGCTGTCAGATACCTTCAGTCTGCACTGTGGTCTAATGGCTTCCCTACCCAATCCTGCTTCCTTTCCTTCTTTCTTTTCTTTCTTAGGTGTTACTCCACATTAAGCCTTTCACACCTCTAACTCTACCTAAGTCTCTACTTCCCAGAGAATTCAAATCAGTTCATCTTATATCTGGAATATGTAAAAAGAACCACTAAAAATTAATAAATAAAATGGCAGACAACACGATAGAAAAACAGGCAATATACTTGTATAGGCATTTCATAAAAGAGAATATCCAAATGGCCAATAAATGAAAATTTTCTTATATTTGTTCCCTGGGACTGCTACAACAAATTCCCACAAAGTCTATGGCTTAAAACAGCAAAATTTATCTTCTTACAGTTCTGGAGGCTAGAAGTCTGAAATTAAGGTATTGGTGAGGTCATCCTCCTTCTTGAGGATATAAGGAAGGGGGTAATCCATTCCTTGCCTTTTCTGGTTCAAATCCATGTTGTTAAAAAGTCAACAATATTTAAAGTGTTGAGAGACAAGAAAACCACCAACCTAGAATTCTGTACTCTGCAAAATTATATTTCAAAAATGAAAGAAAAATAGACTTCTTGAGGGATTTTTTTTGCCATTAGATTTATCTTGCAAGAAATGTTAAAAGAGTTTCTTTAGAGAGAAGAAAAATAATATAAGTCAGAAACTTGGATCTACAAAAAGAATATTGAAAAAGGAATAAGTGAAGGTATAATAAAAAGTTTCATTTTTTATTCTTAATTGATCTAACAAATAACTGTTTAAAATAATAGCAACCATGTATTTGATTATGTATGTATATATATGAAATGAATGACAGCAATGATACAAGGGATGTGAAGGAAGAATTAGTATTATTTTATTACTATAAGGTACTTACCTTTTGTGTGAAGTATAGTGTTATTTGAAAGTGGGCTTGGATTAGTTGTAAATGTATATTGCAACCACTAAAAAAAAAGTTCAAAAAAAGTATAACTGATATTTTAAGAAAGAAGAGAAAATGGAATCATATAAAATGTGTAATTAAAGTCACAAAAGGAAGGAAAAGAGTGGAAGGCAAAAATAGAAACAAAGAACAAGGGCAACAAAAAGAAAACAGTAGCAAATATGGTAAATATTATTAAAAGATTTTATTTATTTATTTGACAGAGAGAGAGACAGCCAGAGAGAGAGAGAACCCAAGCAGGGGAGTGGGAGAGGAAGAAGCAGGCTCCCAGAGGAGCAGGGAGCCCGACATGGGGCTCGATCCCAGGACCTTGGGGTCACCCCCCGAGCCGAAGGCAGACGGCTTAATGACTGAGCCACCCAGGTGCCCCAAATATGGTAAATATTGATCTGACTATATCAATAGTCACTTTGGATGTCAATGGTCGAAATGCACCAATTAAAAGACAGAGAACATCAGAGTGCATCAAAAAAAAGACCCAACAAATGGTATCTACAAGAAACCCACTTTAACTCTAAAGACACATAAATTACAAGTGAATGGATAAAGAAAAATATACCATGCTAACACTAACCAAAAGCAAGCAGGAGTAGCTATATTAATTTCAGTATGCATTTCAGAGCAGAGAGTTATCAGAGATATATGGACATTACATAATGACAAAGTAATCCCCAAGAAGACATAACAGTCCTTAATGGTCATACACCTAACAACAGAGAGTCAAAATATGTGAGGCAACGGGTGATAGAACTGCAAGGAGAGATAGATGAATCCACTATCATAGCTGAAGACTTCAACACCCATCTGTCAGAAATGAACCAGTGGGCAGAAAATCAATCAGGACATAGTTGAATTCAATGACACCATCAATCAACTGGATATAACTGACATCTATAGACTACTTCATCCAACACACACTGTTTTAAAGTTCATATGGAACATTCACTAAGAGAGACCACATTCTGGGCCATAAAACAAAACTGAAGAAATTTAAAAGAATAGAGGCTCCTGGGTGGCTCAGTCAGTTAAGCGTCGGCCTTCGACTCAGGTCATGATCCTGGGATCCTGGAATTGAGCCCCACATCAGGCTCCTTGTTCAATGGGGAGTCTGCCTCTCCTTCTGCCTCTGCTCCTACCCCCTGCTCATGCTCTCTCTCACTGGCTTGCTCACACTCATAAATAAATAAATAAATAAACAAGAAATTTAAAATAATAGAAATTATATAAAGTCTGCTCTCAGACCATAATGGAATTAAAGTAGAAATTAACAGAAAGATAACTGGAAAATCCCTCAAAGACATGGAGACTAAGCACACTTCTAAATAACACATGGGTCAAAAAAGAAATCTCAAGAGAAATGTAAAATTATTTTGAACTAAATGAAAATGAAGACATAGTTTATCAAAATTTGTGGGATACAGCAGGAGCTGAGGGAAATTTATAGCACTGAATGCATGTATTAGAAAAGAAGAAAGATCTAAAATCAATGCTCTAAGCTTCCACCTTAGGAAATAAGAAAAAAAGAAAAAGAGTAAATTACATCCAAATAAGCGGAAGAAAAGAGAAAAAAATTAATAAAATTGAAAACAAGAGATCAATAGAGAAAATCAATGAAACCAAAAGCTGGTTTTTTGAAAAGATCAATAAAATTGATAAGCCTTTAACCAGGCTAACAAAGGATAAAAAGAGGAAAGATGCGAGTTACTAACATTAGAAATGAAAGAGCTGACATCATTACAGATCCTTCAGACATTAAAAGGGTAATAAAGGAATACTGTGAACAACTTTATGCCCACAAATTTGGTAACCTAGATAAAATATCTTTCCTTGAAAGACACAATCTGTCAACACCCATACAGGCATTGTAGGATAGTGAGGTATAAAAATAGACAATCTGAATAGGTCTATATCCAGTAAATAAATGAAATCAATAATTAATAGAATAATTAACAGAAAGTACTAGGCCCAGATGGGTTCACTGGTGAATTCTACCAGACATTTAAGGAAGAAATATCAATTCCATAAATCTCTTTCAGATTCTAGAAGCAGAGGGAATACTTTCTTAACTGATTCTATGAGGCCAGCATCGCCCCAATACCAAAACCAAAGACCTTATAAGAAAAGAAGGCCACAGACCAGTATCTCTCATAAACACAGATGTAAAAATCCTCAACAAAATATTAACAAATTGAATTAAACAATGTAGAAAAAGAATTATATAACAAGCAAGTGGGATTTATCTCAGGTATGAAAGGCTGGTTCAACATTTGAAAATCAGTTAAAGTAATCCATCACATCAACAAGCTAAACAGAAAAATTATATGAGCATATCAATCATGTAGAAAAGTATTTGACAAATCCAATATCCTCTCATGATAAAAACTCTCAGTAAACTAGGAATAGAGGCAAAAATCCACAACTTGATTTAAAAAAAAATCCTCCAAGGAACCTCCAGCTAATGTCATACTTAATGGTGAGAAACTAGAAGGTTTCCCAATAGAATCAGGAACAAGGAAGTATGTCCCTTTTCACTACTCTTTTTCAACATTGTACTGGAAATCCTAATTGGTACAATAAGACAAGAAAAGGAAATAAAAGGTATACTGGGGAGAAGGAAGAGCTAAAACTGTCTTTGTTCACAAATAACATGATTGTCTATGTAGAAAATCTGAAAGAATAAAATTTAACTGTGAACTTAAAACTGCTCTCAAGAAACTGGTGTTTTTAACAAATAGCAAAAATCAGAATGACAAGGAGAAATTGACTTATCCACCATCATAATAGGAGATTTTAATGTATCTTTCTGTAATTTACAAACCAAGTAGATAAAAAATAAAAATCAGTAAGACTACTGATGACTTGATCAACACAAATAATACTTGACTTTCACAGAACTCTGCACTACTCAATTTAGGAAAAGATTCTTTTCAAGAATCCATGATATGTTTTACAAAAATTGGCCACATACTGGTATGAAAAGCAAATCTAAACAAAGTTCAAAGAATTGGACATACAGATTCATAGAGACCACATTCTCAAACAATGAAGTAATCGGCAACAACAAAAAATATATACATTTGGAAATTAAAGCATATAATCTAAACAACTCATGCCATGGGTCAAAGGAAAACTAATGGTCTGAGACTCAAAACTTCCACGAGGTGAAACAGCTAATAAAAAATCTCTGATGGTAAAATAACTGAAGAACCTTTAAGAAAAGAGGGTCCAATGCAAATTGAAACTGTTTTTACTTCTTCAGCATTGTCTGTGTTAACAGGACCTCTCTTAGCTAATGATCATATGTCAATCATGATTGGCCTTGGTTATCACAGGTCCATAACTGAACCCGTCACTATGGATAGAGAGATGGAATCTTGTGATTGGCCATCCTGGGCTAGGTTCCAGCTCTGTGAAGATGGAAATAGGGGTGGAAGCATTTTGACCCTTAGATCCTCTGAGATGACATGGGGCCACAAAAGAGGTCCCTCCTGGGAAGGAAGCTTGACAAACAAAATCACCCTTCTTCCCATAAGTACAATTCTATAAAGACTCCTGAGTAGCAAAATAAATGACTCTATAAATAAAAACTAAAAACCAAAATCATGTCTAGTTGCCATACTGAGTCCAAAGTTCAGGATTTCTGGTGATGCATTTCCCCCTTTCATGAGGTTCCAAAGCAGCCTTTCATGGATTTGGCACCCTAGTGCCGAAAGGTAAGTTTAACCACCATCACTACCTCCCCCAGCATACCAAGACCCAATGACAAAGGGACAGCAGAAATACTGCCATAAGTTTCCCATTCAGCAATGAGGAGAAGGAAAAAGCATGCAAAGCGGTTCTAGTACACTCCATGTTCTGTAGGGTAGGAAGAAGGACAGCCCCAGGCAGTCCTCTGAGTCAGATGATCCAACTGCCCCCTTCCTACTAATCGAAAAGACAACCCTTGTTTCGAGATTTCCATGGCCACTTCTGAGTAAGGTGAAGGGAAGACTCTCCATTGGGGGCTACTTTAATGGCCACTTCCTTTCAGAATGATTGTTGGGACTTGCATTGCCCTGGGGTTTGAGCAGTCACACACCACTGTTCACCAAGCTTGAGATTTTTCTGGATATATAATATCCCCACAATCCTAGTGAGAAGCTGTTCTATTTGGGTTTACAAACTCTGTTAACTAGTAGCTAACTCTATAAGTCTATTTCTGGCCATGGTCCTTGAACTGGACTTGCCCTTGAGGTTTCTGACTCAGAGATAATCATGCCATGGGTCAAAGGCCATGATCATGACCAGGGGAGGTCCCAAGTATGACACAAGTTTCTTTCCGTTTCTCTGCCCTTTGGTCTTGTGTTCAAATTGAGGGCTCCCTTCTAGACTTGAAGTGGGAAACAGAGCTAATCTGATACCTACCTCCAGTCTGCATCCCAGTGCCTGGTGGGAAAAGAGAATTTAACTCCAATTATAGGCCAATCTAGGGGTGGATCCAGCTATAGGTATAGCTACATCTTGCGGCTCAAATATACTCTCAAGCCTCTGTCTCTTCTCCCTTTTCAGCTCTGCTTGCCTCTGCATGGCCTCGTGCTAAATGAGGTTGTGTCCATATGATGGGAAAGATAGCCTCTGGAAGCCTCAGATTCATACCCTTTCAACTTATCAAACAACTAAGAGGCTCTCCCTCCCCATATCAATCCGAGGCAATCTTCTGGCCGATCCTGAGTTATATAACCAGGCCTGGAATCATGTGGGTGGGGCATTTTGGCCAGCTTGAGCCAGGTGCCAGGATCACTGCGATGGGGGTAAAAGATGGGGCTGGGTACTATGATTGGCAGTTCTGTAGGGACTCTATGGAGTGGGGTGAAGTGCTTCAAAGGAATGGACGACAAAGACAAGGAAGGTCCACAATAGAGGGGCAAGAGAAAATGAGGGCCAAATAGTGGGATAGAGCATGGAAAGTAACTCTGCACGAATATAATAAGGGACCTCCAATCTGCCTCGAGTTTCCTGACAATCAAAGCCAAGAGGGAAACATGATCAGTGATGCAAACCAGACGCCAGCCGAGCTCTCCAGACCCAGGGGAGGTCCCAAGCATGACCCGAGTTTCTTCCGTTTCCCTGGAGGCTTACTTTCTCAGGGTTCTTGATCCCACAAGGGGGATCTGTTCCACCCATATGGCTTCCAGATGTGAGGCTTACCTTTTCTTTGACGTCTACAAAAGATTCCACTCACGCAAAGTACTTAGTGAAGATTTATACAGGAAAACAGAGTTGGATGGAGGGTGGTCTTCAAATGTCCTGTGGCTCCTCTGATGGGCTGAACTGTGCTTCCCCCAAAACTTCTGTGTTGAAGTCCTAATGCCCCAGTACCTCCGAATATGACTGTATTTACAAATAGGGTCTTTAAAGGTGAAGTTCAAGTAAGGTGATTAGGGTGGCCTAATCCAACAAGACTCATGTCTTTATGCGAAGAGGGGATTAGGACACAGACAGGCATCGAAGGAAGACCGTGGAAAGACACAGCGAGAAGGCAGCCACCTGCAAGCCAAGAAGAGAGGCTTTAGAAGAAACCAATCCTGCCCACACCTTGATTTTGGACTTCTTGCCTCCAGAACCGAAGGAAAATCCATTTATGGTATGTAAGCCCCGCCCCGTCCCCCTGGTCTGTGGTGCTCTGTTATGGCTGCCCCAGCAAGCAGCAAGCCCCTCCGCCCCTGGCCTTCGCCTCGCTGGCCACCTCACAGACACCTCTTCCTACTCTTCCCCTGGCTCCTCTCCTCCTTCTCAGGGGTCAAATTCCCCTCTGTGTCTCAATCTGTGCCTTGCCCTGAGTCGCTTGGCCTATAAAAGCACCCAGTTCTTGGGCTTCTTACCTCCATGCCTCCAGCTTATCAAAATATTTTCCCAAACAAGGACTGTTCGCTACCTAAGAAGAATTCTGCTACCAACAATTAAGACCAAAATATGTCCCCTCGTTTTAGCACTGTGCTTATGATGAAGACAATCCCTGTGTTAGACAAGGGTCCCTAATGATCCTCACATCAGGGAAACTGAGTCAGGCTCAGGTCATCCACTATACACACCCACAATAAGCCCAATCATCTCAAATACACGGCCAAGGGCCCAGCACCCAAGGGCAGTGATAATGAAAGCAAGTGGGTTACTTTGAGGGAAAGTCAGTGGTCAAAAGGAGGAGTCCAGGAGCATAACCCTTGTTAGTCTGGCTCAGTCAAATCTAAAGGAGGAGATATCCTGCATATTCTCCAGGTAATCCTCTGTGAACATTATTTCTCAAGGGTTAAGACTAGGGCTGGCAGCAGCAGTTCTGAAAACCTCACAAAGCCACAGCATGCCGGCATTACTGTTGTAGGTTATAGCAGATCCATATAATTTTAAAAATCAACCAAACTGTTGATAAGGCAACATACAATTATGATGCCCATTTGACATCTGGGGAAATTGATAATCAGCTTGGTTCAGTAAGGGCAAGGTCAGAGCCAAAGTTTATACTCTGGTCTATTTGATGTTGAAGCTTCAAAGCTTCTAAAATTTAGTTCTTGTTCTCATTCCTACTTAGTATGGAAAAGCATATATATTGTGGCTAAGAGCAGAGATTGGCTTCAAATCCTGGTTCTATTATTTAGTAGATTTTGTGTTAATTACTTAACCATTCTGTGCTTTCGTTTCCTTAACTGTAAAGTGAAGTCTCATAGGGTTGCTGTGATATTAACTGAGCTTTGAACACTGTCTGCCGTGTAGTTGGGAATCAATGCACTATTATCATTCTTCACCAGTTAGAGCTTCTCACCTCTGTCTTACCTTCAGCAATGGATACGTAATGAGCACCTGCTTTGAGGCTCAGCTCAGCCCCTGATTTCAGGCTGCCTTAGTGGGTGGCAGGGGGCTAGTGGAGTCAACAGCTGGGGTACTGTAACCCCAGTGTGGGTGGTGAGAACTGTTATAGCAGCTGGGGCAGCGGGCTTCAGAGAACAGCCAACTGCACGGGGGAGGAAAAGGTGCACGGAGTAACAATGCCTGCTCTGGATCTAGGAGAGTGAGTAATGATTTTGCAGGAGAGGCGTCATCGTCAGGAGCTGGGGGTTGGTGGTGGTAGGGGAGGCAGAGCCATTCTGAGCAGTTTATTGGAAGAAAGGGTGTTTGGGGCTGGGGGCGTAACGGCCGAGATGAGAGATGCTTTTCCACTACAGGGATGGCTCAGACGGGTGTTTTAAATAGTTCTGGCCAGCATGGGTGGGAGGATGTCAGTAGGATAAGAATGGGTGGCCGGCTAGGCATCTACTGTCTAGAAAAATTGCATTCAGATCCCAACACGCCTGGGCACGAGTTCTTCGGGAACTCATAGGCTGAGTATGCCAGACTGTGCTGAGGAGCAGAAAGGTTCCATCCTGGGCGGCTGGGCCTGAGCTCTCAGGCTTGTTCCCTCTGCCTCAGTTTACCCTGTGAGGGATGTAATACTCCAGCAAGAGCCTCGCGGCTTTGTGAGGACTGAGGCTGCTGTAAATGAGAGAAGGATCAGATCGTCTGGCCCGGAGCTTTGGAGCCCAGCTCAAGAGAGCTGAATGAAACACGGAACTTCTCACGCAAACAGTCCAGCTGAGGCACGGCTGCCGTGTTGCTGATAAGAGCAGGGAGTTTCCTACGTTGCGCCAGCGCATGTCCTCTCCAAGTTTCACGGGCCCCTCGGGCAGATGAACTCTCACGAGACCAACAGGAGCCTGGGCGCGCACCTACTCCTTTCCCTCAGCAGGAATGCTCTGACACCCAAGCTCTACTGAAGAGCAAGAACGGTCGGGGTAGTTTGCAGACTCATCGTACACGTTAAAGTAGTAACATCTCCAAAAAAGCCTACTGTTTGGGAAATAACCCAGTAAAAAGTGGCCAAATCAAAGAAAGGAAGGAAAAGAAGGAGGGAAAGAAGGAGGCTTCATCCTCAGGGGCCGGAAGTAAGCAGCCAGCACCAGCCCCTCCTGCTAAGCACAGCCCCAGCCCAGCGCCCGGCCTTGGAGCCTCCCTGTCCACTGGGCCTGACCCTCACGTCCTTGAAGGAGCCTTTGCCACCCTTTGCTGACTAGCCTGTGTTCCTGCCACAGCCTTCCTGTCGCTGGATCTGCCCTGCCCCGATCAGGTGTCTTCTCTCCGGCCGGGTAACCTGAACCCACCTCCGGGGCGCCCCTTCCACTTTGGCCAGCGTCTGTCCACACTCCAATGAAGCCTGCCTCCTTGTCCCTCAGGTTGTCCCTCTGGACACCGGGCATCAGTGAAGGCGAGCCTGGTGGCACCTATGTAACTGGGTAGACCTAGGGAAGTCCCTCTCCAAGGCTGGCTGTGCAAATACAAGCTGTTTAACACAAGCGGCTTGTGGTGGTGGGTCTTTCCTCTCACGTCTTTTGTGTCTTTCCAAAACGCCAAGCACAGAGGAATTGTCTTACCAATGCCATTCGGATGGAAATGTGGGCCACAGGACACCTGCATCTTTTTCGGTGAGTCTCTGCTTCATTCTAGGGGCATCCCTCCGCTGGGCAGTGGGGGGCTTGTGGCGCTGGCTGGGCTCTGCTGTGAGGGGTGAGCCCCCGGGGTGTGGGATGAGGAGCCAAGGAACGGAAAGCAAGCTCCTTCTGCTTCCTTGTTTCCTTGTTCTCCTCCCTTCTCCACTCCCGCGGGCACACGCTTCTGAAGTGCTTTGGTCCTGGGCCGCAGACACCCGGGAGGTTTCCTGGCCGGCATATGGGTTCTCCGTCTGGACACGGTCAGGGGAATCCTGGCGACAGCAGCAGCAGCACTCTGGAGCCCAGACGGAAAATGCCAAGAGGAGCTCTAAGAAATGATTGTTGCCTCTTGGCTTCACTTTTGTGCCTGGTGTGTGGAGCCAGGCGGACCATCCACTTCCTGCCCCGGGTCACGGAGCGCGGCCCTGACGCTCTGCCGAGCGCCCTGGGACGCAGGAGGGTAGTAACAGCACATGCCCACACAGGCCTGGCTGCTAGGGAGACTGGGTCAGTGCGCGGTTTCTCTCACTCCCCACTGCCATCCGAGGTATTACCGCCTCCCTTTCGAGAGTGAGGAAAGGGGCCTGGAGAGGCCGAGGGCTTGCCCCATGCCACACAGAGCAGCCTCTGTGCTTCGGGTTCCATGCTCTTTCCACACAGACTGCACCACGCAGGGCCAGGAGGGGCGGGGCTGTCTCATGCTGTCTGGACACACACGCCTTCCCCATGCTGTGCGTCTCTCCTTCCTTCCTGGACAGAGCAGCACGGGCTTGCTGCCCTGTTGGTGTGAGGCTCCCTGGGCTTGCGCTGGAGGCCAGGAGCTTCAAGGCAGCCATTGCAAGCGGACGGGTACCAGAGCCTGTGGTGCTGTTGGCACAGGGCAAAGTGGAGTACGGGGCAGGGGGCAGGGGGG